>NC_065959.1:8950833-9307500 GCF_021464435.1 Cataglyphis hispanica
TGTATTTTTCTATTCTCATAATGAACGTTTTTTTTTTTCCTTTCTTTTTTTCTTTTTTTTTCATTTATCGATCATGCACCTATATAGCACGCAAACCGCGTATACAGTCGAGAGAATCACGATTCTGTACGCTTCGAAAGCAACAAGTACTTAGGTACGATCCGTCCGTAGGAAACCTAAAGAGCTCCCCGCGAGGGAAGTTAAAAACAAAGTTGCGACGATTATCTAGCACTACGATTACATGCTCAATAATAAATTACTGTTGTGAAAGAGTTTGGCTCCAACTCGCCTAATCATTTCTTGCGTGTCTTAGAAATAAATGTGCTCATTGCGATGATACTTTGAGGTTTGACTCATGCATCGCCCTTCTCATGCGATTGCGATTTCTAAAAAGTGAGTCTTTTAAGTAAATTTAACGTATTATATTATTCCGTTAAAAATTAAAATATCTCTTTGATAAATATGTCGAAATATATTATAATATAAACATTTATTTATATTATAAATATACTATAATATAAATATTATTATATAATATAATTATCGAGCAAGAGTTTTTGCGAATTAAATTTCAACAATGCAATTAAATAATGATATTTTATTCTTTAGTTAATTTTAGATACATTCTATTTTTGCAAACTTTTATAATTTAATTACTAAGATATTTAATGTGTATTAAAATTTTAAAATTTATACAAAATACGGAATTAAATCACATATGATGGTACAGTAAAAGCTACTTCAATTTTTAAATAAAAATATGTAATATTTATTACAAATAAAAAAGATTATTTTACATGGATATCGAACATTCTATACACATACACACACACACACACACACGACACGTTCTATTATAATAACATGATCTAGATTTGCTTATAATATAGTGCTGTGATGAATTAAAAATAAGAAAATATAGCGCGTATTTGCTTTCTCGAGAAATTCAATAGCATTTCAGGATAATTATTAGTGAGATGGCCGATGATATTCGCGTTTTTTGTTTTTTCCAAGCGACGGTTCCGGATTTGCTGCCCACTCCGGAAAGCCGCTCATCTATCGAACGGGCACTTCCTTCACGGAAAAAGAAATTAAAGGCGCCGTGGTTTTTGTGCCAGCAAACGTTCCACGCGTTCGCGAGAGCTAAGCCTTTTTTTTCTCTTCTCCTTTCGCGGACTGTTATCGTTTACAGGGTCGATTCCCTGCACGCACATGCCGACACACATGCACACATCTCTCATACAACACCCTTTCGCGAGTTTCGTATCGACCGCGAGGAGCGGCGAGCAACGGTCTTTTTCTTTTTTTTTTTACCTACGAAAAGCAATTTTGCAGGCCGCTCGTAATTCAGTAGCGCGAATAAAAGTGCGCGAAGGGGTTGGTCTCGACGAAGGGGGCAAACGTGAAGGGAACAGGGGATAGGTGGAAGGTATCCGTTGCGCGTCGCGAAATAAACGCAGGTATTCCGGAATCAAGGATACGCGTACATGGAGCCACTCTGCTATTATATTAAGGCAAAGGGGTCCGTATCAGAGGATACGGTGCGTGCCTTTTCGGATGCCGAAGCACAAAGTGGTCATTACGGTAAACTGAGATGAAAAACAATGCGGTGCACCGCCGAAAGCGAGAGAGAGAGAGAGAGAGAGAGAGACTGCGATGTATTCGCGGATTTCAATTCAAGCTTTGTCGTAAATCATGATTAACTTACTTTTGGCTGAATTAATTAGAGAACATCCTTGAGTTTCCATCTGTATTTCGAATAAAATTTTACAAGTAGAAGCAAATGAAATGTAAAAAACAATAAAATATAGGATATATTTTTATATAATTTTTAATTTTCTCTCTTCCTCTCTTTTCAATAATTTTTCTATTTTTTCCATTGCTTCACAGAAAATATCAGTTAATATTTATAAATAACTAAAATAAATTAATTATTTATGTGTGTTAATACAAAGATTTTTATGTATTATTGATAAGAAATGGGATATAATACGGATGTATGATGGGGGGCATTATCGTAATTAGAAAATTAATTTCAACACATTTTATGTATTCGCTTCTCTCTCACATTAAAAATACGTTTCGTCGTTAAAATATGCGAGGAAGGCACGATCGCGGGAGAAAATTTTTAGCCCTTTCCTTCGAGACGAGTACTCGTGCGCTCGGTGTGTCTCGAAAGGGCAAAGAAGGAAAGAGGGGTCTCGTCGCCCTTGAGTCTACGCACGATGCTCGTACATAAATCACGTAGTAGGGGTAGGTCAGTACGGGCTATTCTCGGAGGGTTGAAACTTTTAGGAAGGGAGCAGTCTGCGAACCGCTCGAACACGCAAATTTAGGGTGGGTCGTCTCCCTTCGTGAGAGACACATAAGTTTCGCCCCCGTCGTGCACTCGAAAATCAGCGGGAATGAAAAAAAAAAACAGAAAATTTTGTCTGGGAAACATATGTGAATACTTCTGTTATTGCATCGTATTTATATCTGCATACATATTTAGCTATTATTATTATGTATTTATGTATTTATCTGTTATTATGTATGCACTGTTATCAACAAAGAGATTAAGTTACAAAAGCCAAAGCGGAATTTAGCGCTCTTCATTTAGAATATATATTTTTGTTAAGTACGGTTATTGAGAAATCAGTTTTGATTTATTTTTGACAATCTCTAATTTATAGAGATAATTTTGTTTTATTAAATTTTTAATTTTTACAAAACGGTATAGTGTATATTTAATTGCTTTGACATAAAATAATACGAAAAAGGTCTCGAGAGAGATAGCGTAGAAGAATTAATATTTCTATAAACTAAATAATATTTGTAAATACCCAGCTCCAGAAAGAGAAGTGCATTATTTTTTTTTTTTTGAAAACAGCCATTCGTATCATTTGATTTGAATTTAAATAAAACTACGCTTTCACGTAGAGTTATATTTTTCACGTAAAAAACGAATAAACTGCCTAGTTTATATAATAGAAAATATCAAACAGAAATTAGTGACAAGGGCAAAGTGATAATTTTCAATTTTACGCCGTGAAACTATTCCTTTTTAATCAATCTTGTACGTATCTTTTTTTTTTTTTTTATTTTTGTTGCGCGCTGCACTTTTACGAGAAATAACATCATTCGACAAATAAAAATATATTGTGCTCCCGCGCCGCCGGATTTAATAAAACATTTATTTACAGTTTATCACGAGTAGAAAAATTGCCGCGCTGGTATTCGAGAGATGGAGAGAGAGATTTTTAGCAGCCCGGCATGTTCGCCCGAAAATAATGTAACTCTTTCATCTGTTCTGGATTACACTGTCGAGGCTCGTCCGAAAAAAAAAGGCACGCACTCGTGACAGAACCGTGCTATGATGTGCGGAAAAAAAAAATAAACAATACCACAGTGTTTTTATGATCCATTCAACGATTCTTTTTCTCTCTTTGTTTTGTAGATTAAAAATTACATTTTATCGTTTCACGATTTACATGATAAAAATCGCAACACCAAATTTTTTAAAATAAGCTTGATAAAATGTCATTGTGCGTGCGTTTAAGGATAAATGACACGATGCGTTTCAAAGTTGATTGTACATAAAAAAAAAAAACAAAAAAACATTATTGTAATCTAAAAATATATCGTTAAAACAAATTTTTAACGTGAATAAAATTTAAATCACCGGTTGAAATTATTTTTATTTTATAAAAATATGTAAAACGAAGCCTCAAAACAGATGGCACAATTTTGATTTTTGAACAAAATTGTGAGGAAAAACGCATATAGCGCTAATCTATTATTGCGTTAAATATATCATAATTGTCACGAGTGTCGCTATTCGGCATTAGCCGTACGGAACGGCGCTACCACAATGATCGCTGTTAACGAATCATTACTGGAAAAGTGCTCTCCTCGTTTACAGTTGCTTTGTGCGGCGTCATACCGACGCGTTATCGTAAAACAAACTATGCTTTAGCGACATTTACATTGCGCGATGGCAAAATAACAATTACGTTTCCGCTGGTCGGTGAGGCGATCCCCGAAACTACAGCGAAATGTGATTAGAGTACGTAGATGGGTCGCGTTGCAAACCTACCGCGTGTTATTTCAACGAATTTGCGCGCAAGTTGTTGAAATTTCGAACAACTGATGGCCGCCGTTATGTGCTGGATTATTGACGAAATCGTAAATTAGTAAAGTTTATTACACTTTCTGCACGGCGTTACCTGTCACGCTGATATTTCGGTAGAATAACTGATAAATTATTCGAACGTAATGACGCGAACTTTTTATGACACATGAAAAATGTGTAGAAAAAATGCACCGTCCTTTTAACAGCTTGTCTGATTAGACAGTCTGCGATTATTTTATTAGATATCCAGAAATTAAATGTTATTCGATTTATATATCACATTATAAAATCAAATAAAGAAATAGAGAATATTTTATTGTACAAAAATTGTTTTAAAAAACAATTAAGAATGTTTTGACTGTACAATAGTAGCAAAAAATTATAAAAATTAAAAAAAAATATATATTTCTTATGTATATACTGATTGAAAAATCAAATAAATAAATCCGGATTATAAAAATAATTAAAGCATCACAAAATAATATGGTTTTTCACGTTTTCGTAAAAGAAAATAGTTGTAATTAATATTTTTCTTAATTTATGACAAAAAATAATATTAAATAAAAAAAATATTAAAATAATAATATTATTATTATTGTTATTATTTTAATATTAATATAATAATATTAAAATTGTAATAATAATTTTCTATAATTTTTAATAAATAACTTTTAAACGAGTAAATGAATTTAATTTTGCACAGATATTTATTAGAGTTTTCTTAATATATGTGAAAATTTTTATTTTGTTGATAATGTTTTTTTCTTTGTCAAATTTCTTTTTCAATTTTTTCTTTCTCGATAAGTGCTATACGCGATTTTCCATAGGTATCAATATCAACTTTAAACTAAAATAATTTTCAAATCATTAAGAGAATTAGTAGAACAGTCTACGAAATTTTCATGCTCTTGTCAACGTTTTGACATATGATGCATCTTTAAATTTAATTTATTTTTTCTGTTCGCAGTTAATTATAGTTGAGTGGAAAAAAATATGTTTATACATTTTTTTTTGATTCAGCGAATAACATACGCATAACGGGGCGAGATCCCCCGCTTGCGGATAGGTTCTTGATTGTCGACGAAGAAAAAGAACGTCTCTGTCGTTGGCGCTCGATGCCGACGAGAGAAAAAAAAAGGTGTGCCGATACAGGTCGTTGAGCAGAGCGCATCCTATAGGACCCTAACCCGGAAGTAAAGGCATGCATACGCATCCGCGCGGCTGGATAACAAATCGGCCATGGCGCTAAGAGAGAGACAGTGAAACTTTTCCTCAGAATTTTCCCGACGCATTATTGCCGATCGGTTTTGTGTGATTTTTCGCAAAGATGAGCGGCTTAATGCGTGTGAAATCTGTACTTCGCGTACTCTGAACCTCTTGCATTTTTCGCAGCGGAAAGTATGTAGCATAACAGTTTTTACGATACGATAGTTTTGAATACGGTAAAGTCCCACCTTATCTTAGATCAATACCTTTATATACGTTGCTCGGCGTAATATTATTGTCAACCATACACACGGCGTACGTCACATACGTCATGTAACAAGGCGTCTCTAATGAAGTGGAATGATTATAAAAATTAATTATTAAAATAATCAATATTTCATTTATGTATCTTATTATATGCTCGAATGTTTCTCCTTTATTTCTATTTCGATCAGACGGTAAACTTTTTATGCTCTTCACTATATGTGTGTACACAAATTGTCGGCACATGACCGACCCACAAGTGGGATCCCAGAACACGCATGAGAGAGAACGAAATGGGAAGGTCCGTGGGGAAGGAGGGAGGGGCGCGTATTGAAAAGGGTTGCAACGAGTGTGCAATACTTTTGCGTGACGTCAATCTTTGTCTATTCGTCCGCGCATTACGTAGATCCGTGCGTCCAGATACAAAAGTACGAAAATTACTCGCGAGCAAATAAATCGTCGCTTTCAATTGCTGCCAGAATGAGACGTTTCAATATATCAAATGTTGCTCGATAGTTTATTTCTTCCTTTGTCACGAAACGCGAACATATCTCATCATTAAGAGTATTTTGGCTATACAATAATAGGAAAAAGCTGTCAGTTTAAAAAAAAAAAACAAACAAACATATTTCTTACATTTATACTATTTGAATTGATTAAAAAAAAAAACAGAATTAAAGTATCACAAAATAAAATTTAGTTTTTAATGTCTTCGTAAAGATGAAAAAAATTGTAATTAATTTTTTTCCCAATTTATAACTTTCGAAAATTTTCGCTCATATTTCTTGAAATCAACTGCAAAAAATAAAGAAAAAAAACTAATAATTTGCAAAAAGAGAGAGAAAGAAAAAGGGGTAATATTTTTCTACAATTTTTAGTAAATAATTTTTAAACAAATAAGGATCTAAATCAAATTTTGTGCAAAGATTTATTAGAATTTTCTTAATATATGTGAAAATTTTTATTTCGTTGGCAATGATTTTTTCTTGTCAAACTTATCAATAAGTGTCAACAATATGCGAATTTTTATAAAAATTAATCCTAACTTTAAACTTTGATAATTTCCAAACAGTTAAGAGAATTGCGCTCGCGAGACTTTGCACAGATCCTCAGAAGAAATAGTAGAATAGTCTACTATTAAAAAAAAAAAAAATCTCATGTTCTTGACATATGACACATACATTCTTAAGCGAAACAGTGTTTCTGGAAATGTCAAAACAATATTATTACCTGGCGTATTTTGTCTAAATAAATTATGTAGTGTGTGTTACATTGCATTTGTACTTAGATTTATTTCTAGATTTCCGATAGATGAATACATTTTATCTTACGCGTTTAATACGCACTTTTTGACGTCACTTCTTTAATCGACATTGACCGGTCGCGGATTCTTCAAGAACGGAAATCGCCGGTCAATTATACTTCCACAAGAATGCTCGTTTCCCCTAACCGACAGCTTCCGAGAAATATTGCGAACAACTCGACAAATCGCTCGCGGCAATAGAAGGCAAGTAACAAAATGAACTCCGCACGGCGACATCTAAAATTTTTTTCCCCACTTAGCCACCCTACCGCGGAATACCTCGAATGTCCGGGGTGTGCCGATGGAAAGATGATCGGAGAGAGAAAGAGAGAGCGTATACGCATGGCGGTAAGGCGGCGAGAAATCGAGAGAGATAGATAGAGAGAGAGAGAGAGACAGCAGGAGGGATAGAGGGAGGAAAGCGCGGGCGGACGAGCGATAGAGAGGATATAAGCGCGGAGAGGGACGAGGGGAGCGAAAGGTTTCGATGGCGGGAAAGGGATAGAAAATGAGAGAGGGAAGTTCTGAAAGGGGGTTGCGCGATGCGAGTGCAATACTTTTCCGTGAGACGGCACCAGTGTCGTCGGCCCTGAGGGGTGGGTTCGGGCCGGACTGGGAGTGTGCGTGGGGTTAACGACCGCAGTTGGGGTGGCTTCTCCCTACCTGATGCCCTCTCTCTCTCTCTCCCCGCGCGCGTGCCCATCCCCGCGTCGTGCACCCCTCCGCCTCTCCCCCTTACTCTTCTCTTTCTGTTCTCCCCTTTGCTCTACACCAGGGCACGTTGCGGTAGGCGGAGGTTGAGGCAGGTTAGGCTTAGCTTAAGGTTCAATATCGGGGAAAACACTGGCTTTTATTTGATCGCTCGCTACCCCGCTATAAGGAAGGAAGAGGTTCGGGGATGTTTAAGAGTACGAGGAAAACAGGGGAACTTGGATATGCGTACCCTTGGGTGGATACGCACATTGGTTTCCGTAGTTCTATGATCCTCTGAATACGAGAGAACGAATAGGGGTGGCATTGATACTGATTGTGAGCGAAAAGGAAAGCTTGACATATAATTTATTGGCAGATCTTGTATCTGTCTTTGTTTCGCGAACGACGCATCGAGTTTGTTCGGGAGATGAGAAAAGTTATATTCGGATGAATGCTGATCTTATATATTGTTAGTAAAATGTTAATATCTTTTTCTGTTGATTTTTCAAAGGAAAGAAAATAATGATATTATCTATAGTTGAAAACATAATTTTTAACATCAAATGTGTGCAAATCAATTGATATTGTTTTTAAACAGACAATTGTTGATTTTTCTTCTTTTTCTTCCTTCTTTTCTTCTTTTCTTTCTTTCTTCTTCTTTTCTTTTCTTTTTTTCTTCTACTCTTTTTCTTTCTTCTTCTTCTTATCTTCTTCTTAAAATTATTGTTATTATATTATCTTATTTGTAATTGATAATTGTAATTGAATATTTGATATTTTAACAATAATTACCACCACTATTCTTCTTAATTGACACAATAACTCTTGAGTCGTTATATGATCGTTAATTTTATATAAGAAATCATATGATTTCTAAATTAGATGCAGGTAATTGGATGCTTGGATATCACTTATCACGATTAAAATCTTGCTGCAGCTTCCGGTTAGTGGTGATCGATCGATCGATGTCAATCAAGACAAGCATTAAGTGACGAATATTGAATTTCATTCGAACAATTTTGAAATCGTGGAACATGACGATATCCATCGCATGTCCGCCTCTCCTCTTTCACCATCCATTTTTCTCTCGCGTCGCCTATCTCGGCAACACACGTGTTGCGCAAACTTTAAATCTGGTTACACCGGTGAGATAATAATTTCTCGCGCACGATACTTTACCATGGTCGGAATGCAACGCGTGTTATCGATATCTGTGTTTTACACAGTGTCTTCATCCATAAGTATTCTTCTCAACTTTACTCAGTTCGATGGAGTAGTCCTAATTTTTTTTTTGTTTTTATTCCCCGCTTGTGTTGAGAATCGAGCATTTCTCAAATTTGAAAAACTTTGAGGTATTCTTTTATATCGCCTTGAAATGCGCTCTTCTCAACACGATCATATTTCGCAGGCACAAGGCTGTTTCCAACGCACGATGCAAAGTTGAGTCAGAGTGACAACTCTGTACCTACAAAAACTAAATCAGTTTTTCTCCTTAAAGACGTATAATACTTACAGACTGCCGTAATACGTGCGCAAAAACGATGTAATGCAATAAATTCGCTTATCTAGAACATCTCATAATCGATTCGACTTATCTGGAATTATTTGCGGCATAGTAATCATTTTGTAGAATGGCAAATTGTCGATTAAGCTTAAATCACAATCCGCGATGCAAAGATGTGATAATGTTACTGTAAATATATTTAAATCCCGATTGTGATAAATGACAAATGTGACAGAGTATCTTTATCATTCTCACGTCATGTAAATCAGAACGCATATGTAGTTTATGCAAAAAAGAAATCGCGCTATTATATCACGAGTTTTTATAATGCACGATAAATGATTAAATCTATCGAAAGTCAACTCATCAGAATTTTTGCTAAAGCCAATTGAGAGAAGATGCTCATTTAAATGACAAACGTTGGCTATTTAATATCTCATATAATATCAAGTATTAATCGATGTCTCATGAAGCAAGCCAATGCATGTCAGAGAGATGAAACGATGCTAAGTAATAGGAAGTCGTAAGATTGGAAAAGTAATGTAAAAATAAAGGACTTTTACTAATCAATCGTTAATTAGAAATTAAAAAAAGGTGTACATTTTTCTTTGCAATTTTTTTGTGTAGTCTGTGAAATTTGTTTTTCTTTTCTTTTTTTTTTTGTATAGAATGCGAATATAATACATGGTTTTTGTGCAATTTTAATAATGATCAGAATATTGATCGAAAAGTCGTTTTAATTGCTAATTAAAAAGAATATGTTGATATTAATAATGCCGCGTTGCTTAGCCGATCGTTACTTATTCAGCATTTCATTTCTCAGTTAACGGCCTTTCTGATGAGTTTCTTTCAGCACGTTGCATAATTTATATCGCGCTTCGTAATTTATGTATAACGTAGACTAGCTGCTGCAAATTCGTAAAATCGAAAGAGAGACGGCTAGTTGAAACGAATAAATAAATGTGTAGATTAATTATCGTTCTTTTTTTTCGGATTCCTTTTAGATCATTTATTTCGCAAAAACATCTTTCTCTTTCAAGAGAATTTCTTTTCACATATAATATATAGTCGCTTATTTTAATTTTTTACGAAACTTATTATTTTTTTAATATCTTTTTTTCTCCTTATTATAATTGAATATTGATTGAAAGAAGGAGAGGAATGGTGATACGTATGATGAGTAAATTGAATACCACACTGCTGAATGTAGCAGTAGTTTTATTCCTCTTTCTCCCTTCCTTTCTCTCTTTCTACCTATCTCTCTATCTCCCTCACATTTCTATTTGCGCGATTATCGAGAGCTTCAAGATCCTCAGAAACAGCGTATAATCTGCATTCGCAGGTTGATCGACGTGACCATTGTCGTATCGCATCTCTTCCCTCAGTGTCTTCCACTGGATATAAGCGAAACGCGTTTGCTTTCATAACATTTTGCGTGCGCGCGAGCGGAACCGTGCTTTGCGGCAAAACTCTGCGCCGGTGATAGTGGTAGTGGGACGACAGTTATAAGCCGCTTCCATTTCCGTAATTAAATTCTGACGCCTCAGACGTCCGCTTTTCGTGGCTGCGGCAGTCAGCGTATCCGCAATTTTCGTCACCGCTAAGGAACTATCGATTTAATGTAAACGCATAACGACGTCAAAATGACGTCTCTCGTCGAATAAAAAGAAGAAGAAAAAAAAGGAGTTGTCGTGTATCAATGTTAGTTTCCGAGCCTCGAAAGCTATAATGAAATATTTATTTTGTTACGTCGCAGGCCCTAATTGCTTTGTAATTATTTCCAAGTACGATTGAGGGAGGCGGAAGAAGACCTACGAAATTTTTTTTTTCGAGGAAAATATTTATTGCGCAATGGAAGCCGCGTTTCGACGAATTCTCGCGATCCGATAACCTGCGGAATTACCCTAAGAGGAAGGAATAAAGGAACGATAATAGAGCGTTGCTTATTTTCATGTGTTCTTCGATATCATGTGGTGAAGTTTCTCGCTGCCCTTTTCTATGTTAATTATTTTATGGAGTGCTTCTTTCTTTTGGTGCACGTTACATGATATACGAAGGTGAAGAATTCTTCAACGTGTCTTTCCCTTGCAAGAAAATTATTTTATGCCTGCCGTTCTTCCAATATGGCGTTTCTTCGAAACAAGGAATTATTTATGACACATATGATGCGTAAAAATTAAAAAAAACAAACTTATATTTATAACAATTGTAAAAACAGAACGCGAAAATTATATGACAAAATGAGATAATGTAATTCGCATAATGGGATGATTTTGAAAAGAAAAAGATTAAATTTATATAAGTAGTAATATCATGAAAATGAGAAAAGCAAAAATGTAGATAACAAAGCTACAGCTGTGCATCAGCTGTTCGCTAAAGCTCAAGGGAGATTTTTTTTTCGTAGATAAAGCTCTCTTTTAAGATGATTGCGCGATCTTTCAATTATAATCATGATTTTACTCTCCAAATGCTGGTTCTATAATTATGGAAATATGTCATCGAAAGTTGGAAAATATTCCTTGATATTTTCTTTTCAATTGGAGAGAGAATTGGTAATGTTGATTGATATCCACAGGCCGATGAAGCCGTTTAAAGATTTAGATTCCCCGGAATAGCTCTAGCAATTAATGTTATTGGTATCGAGAGAGGGAGAGAAATAGAAAAGAGACTCGCTGTAGAAAATTCGCGGTAAGTATTTTATTTTAAAACCAGTACTACGTGCATACTCTACACAAAATTGGACTAATTGCACGGTTTTGCTGATGAGGGTAAAAAGAAAGATTGAACGTTTGCAAACGGAGAGGCTAAAATAACATTTTTGCGTAACTTGTCGCAGAGAATATTCGCTGTATGTTTGGGGAAATTATGCGGGGGGTTGATATTGCGTGTAATGCGCGGCAATAATAATTACAAATTATTCTTCGCTCTCTCACAGCAATATCATCGGTCATAGCCCCATTCTCCCGAATGATGTGTTTTCTATTATTTTGTTGACATCCCGATGTTGTTAACATCGTCATTTATTATTTTTGTTTGATGAATGGCCTGTAATTTATGAACGCACGACGATCGATTTATCTCCTAAATTTACATTGACTACATTAATATATTACAAAACTCTGGTAGAGATATTATCTCTATCAGAGAAATTGGAATTTGTAGTATATATGTATATTTATAAAATTCATTATATTTTGATTAATTAAATTTCAGCATTTTTTTTCTTTTTTGATAGTCAAACAATTGCTACACGTCATCGAATTTCTAATGACCTTGTGCTATTGCTGCAAATGAGAAAAACGAAAAGGGCATTCGAGAAAGAGCATTGTAATCGTCCTCGTAATCAAGTAACGTATGCCCGACTCGCAATCGTAACTTCATACCCCTCGAATTACAATAGCGACTACAAAGTTGGATAATTTGTATATCGCATTATATTGCGGCTCAATCGTGTGTGTGTGTGTGTGTGTGTCACGCTGTTTCTGTAATTTGTCATGACGATAATCACAAAGTGGTCCCATGAGAGATGATCTAGGTTAGGTTCTCCTTTTTTCGAGCAATATTTCTCCCGCGTTTCGAACAATTCTTAAGTGCTATCAAGGAATTATCTCTCATAATAACGCCATTCCGTATCATTTTAGATACTGTTCATTTCCTTGTTGCTCACGTACTTCTAGAAATATTTTTCAAAATACAAATATAATATATCTTTAAAAAGAAGTCAAATTTCTTCAAAGACAGCAAACAAATTGTTTAAAAAAAGAAACAAACATTGTTTTTGAATAATATAATTTTAGTATTTCATTTGTCGACGAAAATAAATTCTATTGCTGCCAAATCTTCCTCCCATGCTTGCCATTCTTGGTCGACATATGCGTGCCGTCCGATCGGAGCTCGCGTGTTGCGTACACGTGACCACCATCGAATCAGAGCGCGACACGCGGCCGGCACAATTCGTGCCCGGCAATTTAACGCAACCTGATTTTCTAAAAATGTACAAGAGTTCGGCGAAACTATTGTCGAGGCCGATGAGGAGAAGGAGCTGCGAAAGGTCTCGAGGAAGAGAATTAATCGATACTTGCTCTGAATAGAGACGGAAAAAGGAGGTAATAGGATTTGATTCTTTCTTTTTAAACTCACGCATCTTTATTAAAGTACAATTAAAGCTGTGATAATAGTATGAATCATGGATAATGATGAATAAAAATATGATATGCAGTGTTTGCGCATAATTACTTTAGCGACAACTTTGAGAACATTTTTTTAAAGATTTGTTGGAGCTAGAGTAATTTCTCTCTTTGTTTTTTTTTTTCATATTTTCACCAAAAGTAATGAACGTTATTTAGCGAAGCTACCTGTTGCACGTTTTGATATTTGTTTCCTGCTGTTATGCGCGTATGTCTAATTATTACGACGATTGTCATTTCGACTAGATTTAAAATGATAATCATGGAGGCTCATTGTATTTTGCTTGTAATCATTTTACAATCATCATTGATAAACTTATAAATTTAAGGAGCATTAAAGCACAATTCTTTGATATGCTTTTCTAATGTAATTTGTTTGATACATCTTTGGTTACCACACAGTTGAAAAATTGATGTTTTTTTATTAAAAAATATTTGGTGACAAATTTTATGTTAAATATTTAACACATTTATGTGTTAATTTAAGATATTGCTATTGTGTTTATTGAACTTAAGGCTTAAATTATTAAAACAATTGAAAAAAGTGAAAAAATAACACAATGTGCAGCTATTCTTAATTTTACACAACAGAATGTTCCGTATTATTAGTGACAGAATTTATCTGTTAAAATTTAGAAAAAAATTGTTGATTTTATTCTACAATAGTGAGAGTGAGAGTGACTATAAACTGTCAATAATATTTTTCCAAGTTAATTTCGTTATTAAAAATATATTGATTTTACACAAAATTTTTTTCAAATTACTTTAATATTTGCATTTATTTTGTGTTAAAATATTAACGTATTAGTTAGTGTCACCATTTAACATAAACATATTATGTTAAATTAATACAAAAATTTATATGGATCATTTGGGACATGTGATATCTGTTAAAATTTTCAACTGTGCAAGATTGTTTTTTATTGTTTATTTTTTATTTAATTGTTTCTTATAAAAGTCACTTTACTTGTTTCCTTTTACAAATTATTACAATTCTACTGATTTATCAGTAGAAGAAATTATTGTACGTAATTAGAGCTTTCCACACAATATTACTTCAGTGGTAGAATCGAAAATTGCTACTTGGGGATGTACGTGATGGAAATGATTATGATGATTATTGTCATATTGGCAAATAAAAGTTAAGCGTGTCGTGAAAAATCATTTAATGTCAAGTGATTGGCGAAACAGAAACTAGATGGGTAGAAAAAAAGTTAAATAAATTCAATCGTTTTTTATTTCGTCTTGATTCGATGAATAAAACATATATTCGTATCTTATATTGTATAGATCAGATTACGATACGATAAGTCCTGAAGAAGTTGTGTTAAAAAATGTACACTACCAACAAATTTTGTAGAATTATTGCATCTACAGAGAAACGATCTTAAAAATATAATAAATACTATAGACTACTAAAAATAATATAGATGTTCATGGAAATTCACGAGTCTTCTGCAAGAGGGGTTAAAGTTTCAAGCGCTCGGCAAATGATCGATAATGGCGAGCAAATAAGCATAACAGCGCCTGGCGAATGGCGGAGATGTGAAAACAAATCGATTGCGTGATAGAAAATATACTGCGCGCTCCTCTTGTCGGTTATTATGTAGATTCATAGCAGGATTATGCGCGCGCGTGCATTACGCGTGTATGTTTGCGGACTAACGGGGCATCCCGTAATTTGACAGGTTTTCTATAAAATTACGCGGGATGTAAAAAGAAAAAAAAACGCCGCGCAATCTGTGTGACGGAGGTGCAAGTCACGCGTTTCTAACCTATTCGCGTTTCTAACCTATTCGGCCCCTCGTGGATTTTTATGCTAGTGGTCTCTCGTGGACTGTCAGATTTTTGATAGTGGCTCTTTGAATGACAATGGGCGGAAGGCAGAGACGCGAAGCGGGATTTGTACATGTCGATGTGGGGAAAGAGAGGGGTGGGAGGGGAGGTTAAAATTTGCATCGCGCGATGTATATACATCGTACTTACTCCGTGGATTTGTAGATCGGTTTCCGATGGTGATAGATGTCGCTTTTTCCGGTTACGTTTTAGATTAATCAAAACAACAATGTGCTTTCAATGTCGAAATAATCGGCCCCCGTGCGGTGGATATTAATTTCGCAGAGAATAATGGGCTATAAACCCGCGCCCCGCCGAATTATTGAATTTTCGAAGTACTCGTGTATCCACTGCCGCGCGTTCAGTGACAAATAATTAATCAGGATTTATAAACCGGCCGCGCGGAAATTACGCATCGTATACGATTCAACGATAACGAACCCGATGCCGGTCCGCCAGCGTTCATTAAATCATCGTCGATCGATCAATCGGCGAATTACGCGCGTTACAATAAAACGCCGACGACATCTCGGCGCTGTCACATATCATGATCATTTGCGGCAAATTGAATTATGATTTATAATAAACGATAAGGTCCCTCTCTCTCTCTCTCTCTCTCTCTCTCTCTCTCTCTCTCTCTCTCTCTCTCTCTCTCTCTCTCTCTCTCTCTCTCTCTCTCTCTCTCTCATCGAGCGCAGCGCGAGCTAATAGCATTCTCATTAAAAATCGCAGTTTTAAGACGCTAACGCGAAAGGATCAATTAGTATGCAACATGCGGTCCCGTATAATAGTGACATTTCGCGCGATTGCCTTCGCACATCTGCCTTTGAAAAGGACGGCGCGATTGAAGTTTTATATCTTTTGAATTTCTCGCTCAAATGAATAAAACTCCTCCGCCATTGGAAATGATTAATCACTTATAATATACATAATTACGCGCCTCTTGGTTATTTGTCGCTTAAAGTGATGTCGCGAGAGACATTCCCATTCCGATTGATGCGTATAGGAGAGCTAATAAAACAGCGGCCCCGAGATAGCGGCCTGTCGCAAAGAGTTTCCGCGAATCTCTCTTTGCGGCGCCATCATTATTCTATTCTCGGTTTGAAATCGTTCGCGCGCTCGAGGGAGATGGTTCTTCTTTCACGGCGTGCTCTCTCCTCTCTCTCTCTCTCTCTCTCTCTCTCTCTCTTTCTCTCTCTTGCAGGGGCAGCCTGCTGTGAAATTGAAAAATTTTCGCGCGTTCTGCAGACGAGCTCCTGCAGACGAGTTACCCAGTGTATTTATACGTGTGCGCGTTCCTGTGTGCGTAGGCTCTGCCGGGTTACCGGTTAGGCTTTGAGACCCACCAAACAGACCGGAAAATATGCAGGCTGCATAATTCAGCATAGGCGTGCACGTATGTGCACTTAGCACTGTCCGCGCGTATGTGTGCGCGCGTAGCGCACGAAACGTTCACGGTTATCAGCTCCGCGAGTGATACCTCTTACATTCGCCTCTTCCTGTTTCTCGTTGCGTGGACATTGTCAAATTATAAGTTTTCCACGCCACGAACGGACGCGAGGGACATCGAGGTCGACATCGCTTTCTCGCTGGCCTCTTAATCACGATCGGAATCGTGTGATATACGTAAAACGGCAGGTGCGTCGTTCTTCTAGCCGGTGTACTCGAATTCATTGCGATGCGTCTAAGGCGTCGTCGTGACATAACCTTATCGCTCGGTAAAAAAAAAACGGACGAATCAGTTCAATTGAGATGAATTGGCAGGAGTTTGTTCTATGAATCTTTTTTTTTGCAATTATATTTTGCATATTTTATATTCGTAATTGTTGAAATTTTCAAAGGGGCTCTTGAAAGAATGTAGAATTTGTATTTTTTTTTATTTATTCATTTTTCTTTAATTTTACGCAACTTAATCAAAAGTATATTACTTGTATTTATGTTTCTGGCATAAAATATTTAATAAAACGGCTATTATATGCACACATTGAGTAGAATTTTTATATATAAAGCATTACTGTCATCGCGCTATGAAATGTTTGACCTACATTAGTTGTGGATGTATCACAATTTTCCGTATGAAGACTTTCATGTGGCAAGACCGAGATAAACTACATATTCAGAGAAGCTTATTTACGCGATGCTTTTTACGGATCGATGCAATCATGCAAACTGCAGTACATTATCGAATGAAGCCGAACGCCGAGGGCCATCGTTATAATTCACCGCATCGAATTAGTATCTTAAATTTAGTAGCGCTTGTATAGGGCATGTATTCCTCTTGCGGAAATATAATTTCAGATCCGTTACAGAAAGGATTCATCAAAAACTTAAATTTCCCGGCAAATATTATGCTGAATCTTTTTCAACAAGATATGAAAGATATTGATATTTTTTTTTCTTGTTTTTAAATATTTGATATCTTTGATATTTATATATATTTATTTTATTATTATAGATATATTTTAATATTTGACTATATTTTAACATAAAATAAATACAAACTTCTATAAATACAAATTTTAAATAAATAATTTGAAATAAATTTTGTGTAAAATTAACATATTTTTAATGATAAAATTTAAAAAAAATCGAAAAAATGTTATTGACGGTCTGTAGTTTACTTTCACTGCTGTTATAGGATAAAATCAACATATTTTTTTGGTAAATTTTAACAGATAAATTCTGTCACTAATAATACATATCTATTGTGTTTTATTTTGCGTTTTAAATTAAAATTAGATTGTGTTATTTTTATACTTTTTTTAATAATTTAATCCTTGAATTCAATTAATACAATAGCAATATGTTAAATTAATAAATGTGCTAAATATTTAACACAAAAATTTTAAGCAAATATTTTTTAACAAGAAAACACAAATTTTTTAATTATGAATAATTGTATTACCTGTTTGTATGTAGAAGAAATTAATTGATTAAAATTCTTCAATTTTTAAAGCACTTTTGACGTTAATCTTGCCATGTAATTTTACCAAAGCAAAAATTAATAATTGATAAATTTATCAGGCAATTTATACATAACCTACAAATGTACATACGTCATTACGCAGGATCATAATTTTATGCGTACATATGAATTAAGAAGGTGCATATAGTTAGTGACAGTTTAATGCAAAAGCGCAACGTGGACGTCGAACATTGTCGTTGAGGAGGGTCAGGGTTCCTCGTGTGCACTTCGGAGACGATATTTTCAGGCTGGACAGTAGGCATATAAATGTTTGGTGCTGCTGGTCGTGGAGACCAGCGGTTTGCAGGTCACTCACCGAATATGAGTGAACATCGGTCGCTACTCGAGAGCGGGCATCGCGATTGGCCAGCCCATTTTGCACCGATAGCATCTCGATCATCGCTATGCGATCGATTGAAAAACGAACAAAGGTGGCAAGCGATGACGAGCATCTGGCGATTGCTCGAGTCTCCAGAAATGCACTTTGTTCGATCAATTCTCTGCTTGTGTTACGATGCATAATACACATGTGCGATCTTCTCTTTATGTTTCGAACTTTTTTCTTTTGTGAAAGTCAGATTTTTTGAATGAAACATTTTTTGAGAGCTTTGATAATAAATTATACTATCATTGCTCTAGCATAATATTCTTCATTTTAGCTGCATTAAATTTTAATGAGATTTTTGAGATAAATTGCAATTTTATCTGAGTACATTGATTACGATATCACGCAATTTATTTAACAGTGTAATCATACAAGTTAAAATATTTAATAAATATTTAATAAAATATTTATTAAATATTAAAAATATAATAAATATAATATAATATAATAAATATAATAAATATAATAAATACATATAATAAATATAATAAATATAATTAATATTTATTAATTATTAATAAAATATTTAAATAATAAAAGGACTCTAAAGATACATTTACGAAAATGATTAACAAAAATGCAATTAATTGTTGCAAAACTGTTTATATTTAAAATGTTAATTAATAAATTTTTTTATTTATAGTCACAGTAATAATTATAGTAATTATCCGCATATTTTATTTGCAAGATTTGAAACAAATATTAGGATCTTGAATAATGAAAGAATGTCTTGAGATGCAATGAGTGGCGTGGAGTTATTCCGGTTATCGTTTCGGTCAATTCAATTCCAACATAGGATATACGTGCAGAGGAGTGTAAAAAAAGGAACAACAACGAGAGATCCAACTGCGCGCAAACCACTCATCGCCGACCATACTTAATGATAAAAGTGTACCGCGTCAATGACCTTGCGTACATGCGTGCGGGCTACAAATGCACGCTGCGAATGAAACTTTCCGTAGCGGAGTGTCCGATTTCGATCATCAGCCCATCGTCGACTAAGTGTAAGAGCAGTACCAACCGATATTAAATTGTCTCCGATATTAAATAACGCGTCAATTTTCTTCCAAAATTGATATATTTTGCATCACTGCAAGCACTACTGGAAGCTAGCGTGTTGCTTTCCGCGTCAAAAATTTTTACCAAAAAGAAAAAAAAAATATGACAGAATAGTTTGAAGGATGTTTCGGTTATACAGTAATATCAAAAATTAAATAAAATAGAAAAACATATTTTTAGTTTATATTGTTTGAAAAATCAAATGAATGAATCCGGATTATAAAAAGAATTAAAATATCACAAAATGATATGTTTTTTAATGTTTTCGTAAAAGAAAATGATTGTAAATAATATTTTTCCTAATTTCCTATTTTTTTAAACAAAAACTTTTGGTCGTGAATACTCCTTGAAATCAACTGCAAGAAACAAAAGAAAACGAGTAATTTGCAGAAAGAGAGAGAGAGAGAGATAATATTTTTCTACAATTTTTAATAAATACCTTTTAAAAGTAAGTGGATCTAAATGAAATTTTGCACAAATATTTATTAGCGTTTTCTTAATATATGTGAAAATTTTTATTTCATTGACAACATTTTTTCCTTGTCAAATTTGTCAATAAATATTACGCAATTTTCCATAAGAATCAATACTAACTTTAAATTTAAATAATTTCCCAACCGTTAAGAGAACTGTGCTCAGGTTTTGCACGGATACTCAAAAGAAATAATAGAACAGTCTACAAAATTTTCATGCTTTCGTCAATGTTTTGACACGTGACACATACATCCTTAATACACTAAATTTTGAAAGCAGCAGCAAAAGTAAATACTTGTAAGTTGCAAATAAAACAATTTTTTTAATGAACAGTCGTAAGATATTTTACTTTATTTATATAAAAATTTGTCAACATCGCCATTTAAGAATTGATCGAAACCTTTTGAGTGAACGTTTCATCGTAAAGTGTCGAAAATTCACAGAAATCGGCCAGCTTTCTTTCTTTCTCTTTCTCTTCTTCAGAGCGCATCTTACGAGTATTATATTACGTATAAAATTAACATCAATGATAATTATCAGCAGCGTAAAACGTGATACCGTAACGAATTACTGTATCGCGTCGTAAAAATGCGATAGCATCGGCGTGAAATCGCCGCGTATTATCTAACGATCCCACGCACGAACGCACACGCTGCGTCTCGATTCTCGATTACTCGCGAGCTCCGCACGCGATGATTCTGCTCGAGAATGTAAACTGAAGCATTCACGGTTATTCATTAACAAGCAGCGACGGCATTCACCGATAAGGATTGTTCTCACTAGCGTCGGTTAACGTTAACGATGCTTTAACTGTTTCCCGGAGAATCACTTAGGTCTCAATTAACTTTAACTTATGGAAAGAGGCCAACACAAGTAATCCCCATACGCAATGCTCTTAGGATCTTGCCGATTAAAAGTCCAAACTTATGTTGTGAATTTGTAACTATTTCTCAACAATTTTTGCATCTTTCGTTTTTTCAAAATTACATTTATATATATATATATATATTTTTTTTTAACTTCAAATATTCCCGGTTCTTCTGAAGAAGAAATTCTGAAACGTCATCTCGATTTTTTCAGATACTTGGAAATTATAATTTGCTTATTATTTATAAATATGTTGACATTTATTTGAGAATTGATCGGGAATTGAAAAATTTTCAGATTTATATGCGCGCGCGAGCCGTCGATTTTCCACGGTTAATCATGACGATTTTTATTTCCGCTCGCTGCGAATTAATACGAGCAAATCACCATATCGCGCGAAGCGGACGTGGAATTAAATAAATATTAAACTCAAGTATACGCGCGTTTAAAATATTTCCCATATCTGTTTGTGTAACGGAGAGCTTACGGCCGCGATTCTTCCATCGATATCGTCGACATTTTTTTTTTTTCTTCTTTTTTTTTCCACGGCGAAGTGATAAAGCCAACCTGCAGAATAGTAAATATAAATATGCATATGGAAGAAAAGCAAATATTAACTGTTATGCGGCGTCTAGGTTTTGCATTAAGCCAAATTATGTCAATATTAACTTACAAGAAGTTTTAGCAATATCAGGTGAATCGGGCTATATTCTTTTATGTCAATATATCGAAATATGGACTTATATTTACGTTACGCTACTCTATAATTAAAAGCATCGATGTATAAAATATTCTAAAATTCTATTAGAAAAAAAAAGACTGTTCTCTATATTACATATTTTTTATTTTCATATCATCAATGTTGCTGTGATATTGAAAAATTGAACGTATTGATAATATATTTACATTTCACATTTCACATTTAATTAAAATAATTTAGTATCTATATTACTTAAATGTAAAAGCGCGAAAAATAAATACGAAAAAAAGGAATAAATATATAAATTGTAGAAAAAAATTGTACGCAACTATTAATATTTTTCAGAAATTAAATAAATAAGAAATATATAAAAAAAGTAAAACACAAAAGTAATAATTTGTAACAAACTTTGACATAATAAATGAAATTATTTTAATCTATTTATTTATAAAAATCTTCTTCTAATTTACAATCATATCCTTTTTTTTATACTTTTTGACGAAAAATATTATCGTGTAGCTTTTACAATTTAATAATATTTTTTATTCATGACATTTCTTATTGGTCCTAGTGCAATTGAGATCAATTTTCACGAATTATTTCCTCGTGTTTAATTAAAAATATCTAAGAGTTATTTTTAAGCATTTTAGAATTTTATATTTAACATTTGTCTTTCAATTATTTAAAGCACACTTATATTAATGCAAACAAATTCTCCGTGGGATGATGCTACATGATAAGAAATTTAATTTAATTATCTCAATTGAGATAGATTAAGACTCATGAATAATAAAATTCCTAAAATTTCTCAAGGGTTCGATTTTCGCCGCGAACTCCGGCATGATTGTCGGGACTGTACCGTGTTACGCGTCGGACAATTATTATGCCAGGGGCGGCCCCACGCAACATCGTACCTCGTAAGGAAGGTTCGGGCCGGATGTGCTACAGCGAAAGTTTCGTCCGAAATTGCGCGCGTCGCGCCATTCGTGAGGACCTAACGGGCGATTTTGGGGTAGGTCACATCAGGCTGTCGAACATTCACACCGGCCCCTCTCGAAAGGGGATCGCAGCGAACGTGCAAGTGAAGTGAGCGAAAGAGAGAGAGAGAGAGAGAGAGAGAGAGAGAGAGGCAAGATCTCGCGGCGAAAGTTTTGTCGTGGCATGCGGCACGGGTGTGCGTGCGGGATGATGATGTTACGCGAGTCGTTTCGCATGCCACACTCTCCTTGTATAACGTCGCTTTATTCTGTTCACCGGGTTAATATCAAACTTTTGTTTGTTATTATTCTACAGAGTTGAAAAGTTTGTTCAATTTAACACATGTCCCAAACGGTGCACACAAATTTTTAATTTAACATAATATGGATATATATTAAATAGTAACACTAATATTACGTTAATATTTTAACACAAAATAAATGCAAACTTCAACATAATTCGATATGAATTTTGTGTAAACGTATTTTAATAAACGTATTTAATGAACAGATATTTTTAATGATAATTGACTTGGAAAAATGTTATTGACGGTCTGTAATCTCTCATTATAGAACAAAATCAAAATTTTTCCTGTAAATTTTAAGGTAAATTCTGTCACTAATAATACGAAACATATCTATTGTGTAAAATTAAAATAAGGTGCACATAGTGTTTTATTTTTACACTTTTTCCAATTGTTTTAATATAATTTCATACTTGAGTTCAATTAACACAACAATAATACGTTAAATTAATACATGAAAGTGTTGAATATTTAACACTAAAATTTTAACCGGCCTTTTTTTTAACAAGAAAATACAAATTTTTCAACTGTGTAATATTACACAAAAATACAGCCACTCCTTTTAATTGCAAAATTAATACGGCAATTTTTTAATATTATGATTTTATTTGTATGATAAATTTTAATCATGGCGATGTATTATATTAAATTGACTTGTAGAATTCAGAAAAATTCTGCTTTTGCGCGATATTCATTTGCTCACGCTTAAATATATGCTTTAAAGTTTCTGATATTTCTTGTACTATAATTATTCTTCTCTCTCTCCTCTACTTTATGTTACAAAATATTAGATTTTATTTGTTTAATATAATTTTATTCATCGAAAAAGCGAGAGTTTTTACTTAATGAAGTACATATATATTTATATATTTTTTTTTGTTATTGCACTTTTTTATTTTTTATTTTATATAATGATATTTATCGTTACATTATCTTTCTCATTGTATTTATATTACATTTTATAACTTTTTATTTGTTGCTGTTAAAAAAACTAATGCAGATTGCACTTTTAATAAATGATTTATTTGAATTTACTGTAATAATTTGTTTATGTATATATTCAAATAAAAATATACTTGCTTATATTAAATAAAATTTTTTGAGAAATGTTTGTGTATAAAACAAACGAGAATCTTTTATCCACAGGTAGTGCGGTTATCTTAAAGAGGACACTATATATATAATATTTATTTATATAAAATATGTTAATTATTTATAGTAACGCAATAAATATTACAGTACGCATTTAATAACAATTATATTGACTTATTAAAGTGCATTGCAATGGCGCTTGATTGAAATTGATCTATTATTGTATTCGAGATATTGTGTCAATGATCGAAATTTGAGAATAATATCCAAATATTATTTAAAAAACAATTATATATGTCGCTCATGAAGATTGCAATAACACCATAAGAATTCCTAGTTCCTGTCGCTCTGATTTCAAGTAATCGCAAGTCGTTTCATCTGTCATCATTATCTCTCGAAATATGATTGCGAGAATGTGACAAGTATCATGCTGATTAGACAAGACACTCATATACGTGCGCATGTATGTGTAAATATATATACACGTAAATTTTTGACAAGATTAAAATTTATAATTATTTAGTTTGTATGTATATAAGAATTATATCTTTATTTATTTAAATTATATAGAAGCTCATATAAGCACAAGATTTTCTAAAATTATTTAATTTTTCCATTAGAAATATATTTAACTAAATGAATGAAAAATTTTTAATTGCATTTATTTATGTTGGTTATTTTTGAAAAATTAATTATTTTATAAATTACGCGCAATACATATATATTTATATAATTTGGATATTAATTTTGTATTTTACAGAGATAATCATCGGAGATTACTTCGCTATTTGCACATCTATTGGTGAGTTTTAAATTATTTTTTTATATATACAGAGAGAGATATATACATATATCTATATGTATTGAATCTTTAAATTATATAAAAATTAAATTGCATTAATTCGCAATTTAAATGAACAAAATGTTAAGATAAACGTTAGGATAATATAAGATGTTAAATTAGTCAAACGATTAGATTTTTATGAAAATAAAAAGAATTAATAATCTTTTCATCAATTAATAATCTAATCAAAATTAATAATCTTTTCATCAATTAATTATTAATAATCATAATAATCTTTTATATATTATTTTATATATTATTTTATATATTATTTTATATATTTATATATTATTTTATATAATAATTAATAATCTTTTCATCAATTAATAATCTAATCAAAAGCCAAAAATTATACACATCACATAAATCAAAATATTTAAAATTCTCGCTCATGTGTGCGGTAAAAATATGTCTAAATTTTACGCATAGGCAAATTTCTATTATCAATAATCACTCTCTGCTAAATCGATTAGAAACTAAATAATCAAGAGATTGATGCGTATCTTATGGAACCTTACGAAACTGTATAAATGAATTTTTTTATTATTTATTTCTCTTTTTTACATATAATTTTAATATTCCGATACTTTTTAGCCATCTATTTTAAATATGTGCGTGTGTAAGTTGTGTCACGGACGCGTGCGTGGCGTTTGATTAGCCATTGAAACGCCGCATAAAAATTGACGGATGAAGTCCGGTCGATCGCAACGAAAAGAGAATCAAGCCGAACCACGCGTCGCGAAGCCTCGTTCGCTCGTAGCCTAAAATAGGACGCATTGCAACAGTCTTTTTTTTTCCCGCCGCGGATCGATAATCCGTCGTGCAACAGCTTAACCCTCCACGTTGGGAATGACACAACGAGCAAGAGAATTTCTTATTGTTAGTATGAAACTAGGCACTAACTTATAACGCGCATTAGTTAGTTGTTACCGTACTCTGCGCGGTTTCATAATTGCCGGAGATCGATTATCGTACACGCGACACAATATTCGTATTATGAAGGAAATGCAAATTAATCGTTGTCGAATTAAACGAAAAAAGATTTCTATCAAACGAAATCTTAAACGCGAAATAATTTATTAAGGACGGCTGTACAATAATAGCAAAAAAATGTCAAAATTAAAAAAAAAAGAAAAACAGTTCTTACGTTTATTTAAGAAATGAAATAAATAAATCCGGATTATAAAAAGAATTGAAATATTACAAAATAATATGGTTTTTAATATTTTTGTAGAAAAAAAAAATAGTAATTAATAGTAATTAATATTTTTCTTAATTTATGACAAAAAATTCTGATCATAAATGTCCGCGGAAATCAGCTGTAAGAAATAAAAAACGAGTAATTTGTAGAAAGAGAGAGAATATTTTTCTACAATTTTTAGTGAATAACTTTTAAATGGGTAAGCGGATCTAAATCAAAATTTGCACAAATATTTATTAGAGTTTTCTTAATATATATGAAAATTTTTATTTCATTGGAAAATTTATCAATAATTAAATATTTGCTACAATACGCAATTTTTTATAAGAATTAATACTAACTTTAAACTTAAATAATTTTCGAACTGTTAAGATTGGAATTGCTCAGATTTTGCACAGATACTCAGAAAAAATAGTAGAATAGTCTTTTTATACTTTTGTCAATGTTTTGACATATGACACATACAACTTTAAGTTTTGGCGCTTCAAGCAGCCAATGTTAATGTTTAGAAGTCAAATTTTAATGTTTAGAAGACTGATTTATTCTTAAATTTATATTTTGTGTATGTGTGTATTGTATCTTCGTCTAAAACGTAGATATTTTTATTTATAATTGATAAAATACATTTGACACTTTTATTTAATTAAAATAAAATATGTAATATTATATTTATATAATTTTTTATTTATCATATTATTGTTATATTTCTTTTTAATATCTAAAATACATTTTGAGAGGTCATTTATTTTAACATTTCTCTAAATTCTGACGTTCTTAAGTTCCTAGAACGAATAGAAACTGCAAGAGGTAGAATTGCTCTTACGCAAGCTGCGTATAGACTCAAGCTGCATCAATTATGCAGCTGGGAGCCTCTATTTATGTACTTCTTTATGTACTTCTTCGATATCACGTTGACAATAACAATGCAAAGAATTCAATAGCGTGTCGAGGAGCGGAGCTCGCGCTACGCTTCGAAATGTGATTTTATTCATCGAATTTTTTGACACGGACGTGATTGAATTACGCGATGTGTTGAGAAGGCGTTATCCGGAAACGGGTGACAATCATCCTCCCCTTTTTTTTTTCTTGAAGAGAAAGAAAGAAGTTTCCACTTTCCACCTTGGTGAACGCGACAGGCTATAAGATAATGAAAGAAGGATGCAAAGTTACATGCGCAGGAATTATGCATCATCTTTTGGTCGCACGACGAGGTAGGTATTTTTTAACCTTGTCCACGTTGTTTACCACTTACTGTTTTTATCGGCTACATCATATCTTCTTTCATGATCGAGACCCTTTTTTTAGCATCAAAGGTCGCGATTCAGTGACATGATTTGACGAACAAAATTAAACTCGTTATACAGGATGTCCTAGACCCCTTTTCTTTCAAAAACTAAGCATTTTAGAGAAAAACGTTTTGAACAAAAATTGTGTGGTTTTGAGGGGAACATAAGATGGTGTCATTGGTTTGACCTTGGATGGCATCGTTAAGGTCAAGTCAAGGACACCTTTAATTTCTTAAATGGAATCCCCTATTTTTTATTGCATATTCTTATAGCTTATGTCGAGAGCTTTCCAAAACACTATAATAAAGTATTTTTTTAGTTATTTTGTATCTTAATCTGACATATTTTAGTATAAAATATAAAATATCTCGAAAATTATTTAGTGTTCGATAATTGTACCGTAATACTTTCATGTACAGAATAATAAGATGAATCAAATGGTGTAAAGAAAAAATAAATAATTGTTATAAAAAAATATATTGCAAATAATTGCATACTTTTTTTTAAAAACAATTATTTTGTGTACGGGTGGTCTAGGACACCCTGTACATAAAGTAGAAATTGTATATAGTCTGCAAAATCTATTTATTCACATTTCTTATAAATCAACGATCACAAAAAAAAAAAAAATTAAATTTAACAAAATTTCTATCTCTTAATTAACGCGAATGACATGATATAACTATGATCGATGAAACATTTAATTTAATAAACATTATTAAAAGATATCGGATAATTAGTAGGCTATACTCTATCTGGTTATTAGTAGCATTATAGGTGCTTGAGCGAAAAAAAGTGTAAATAAACTCGCTGTAAATATTAAGCGTTGCGGGGGATAAATGGATATTATTTATACGGCGACCTGATAGCAAGCTATAAAAGCGATTTATAAAAAAAAAAATCTTCACGCCGCAGCATCCAACACTGCACGCGCGATGGTGCAAAGACAAAGTACCTTCCCACCTCGAAACCTCGTGTTCTCCGAAGAAATGCTCTGAAAGAAACCTCTTCCGCCCGCCTAAGCGCGCTCTTTATCACGAAGAAGAATGTTTATTACGTAAACAACGGCTGGCGGCGTGATGCAAAGTGCCGGCAAGGTAAATAATATATCGTATTTAAAGTTCGACGGCGGAATGTTTCGTAATGCGAATTAATCTCGATGTAAATACGCGACATGATTGCATATCCAACAAGCGGATAACGATTGCTATTAGTTGAGAAATATAAATTTTATATTTAATTATTTTTTGATTAAAATAAGGAAAGGAACCCCGCGTAACTGAGATTTTTATTTATTTATTTATTTATTTTTATTTTGTTGGCAAAATTCATTCATTTTATCGGAAAAATTTTATTGTGAGAGGAAGGAGCGAAAGAGACGATTTGCAAATCTTTTCACTCTTGTGAAAGAGATCTAAATTCGATTTCCATTGTGCATGGCGCGGGATGGCATAGAAAATTAATTTCTGATAGTTTCGGGGAATGTACGGCCTCTCGCTTAAATGTCTCCTCTTCGCCGAAAGCTTATCGCTCTGTGAAATTTAGTCGCGTGCTCTGCGACCGTCCTTACAGCGGGTAAGACCCGTCCACGATTTTGCATCACATGTGATACGTACACACGCGAACGCGACGGATGGACACACAGCCGCAATGCACAGTGCGTTATCGATCCGCGTTTTTGCGCGGTATTTCAACTCGTTACCGGACGTTGATCGAAGAGCGCAAGGTACACAATTACGCAGCGAGCTTCTCATCGAGAGAAGAAGGATCGTCCTAAGAGCTTCGCCTTTTCTACGCGCAATAAAATTGCTCTTGCACGGATCATATTTGGGCGATATATAGGGTGTCCCAGAACTAAACTGTCAAACTTCAGATATATTCAGGTTATAAAGGGCATCAAAATCAATCAATTTTGCCAATAAACTCATGCAATGAGCCCTTTTGTCACCAGAGAATCAAAGGCAAAAATATTTGAGAAAAATTATTTTTTCAAAATTTTATTAAAGTGGTTAAATAGAAGTGTTTTTATCATGAAACTTTTATATAAAACATTTTTTGATATTTTGAATAATTTTCGAGATATGTTGAGGAAAGTAAAAAGCTCTACATATGAAGGATGACTTCACTCTTTAGAATCATTTTTGGGCTACAAACACTGGAAATTTCTAAATTTATCTATTTAATCCCTCTACATATGTGTAAAGTTTCATTACAATCAGAATTTTCGAATTTGCTCTTGTTAGTCTTTGATCCTCTAGTGCCAAAACGGCTCATTTGCGGATACGAGTTTAGGTTAGATTAGGTTAGGTGGAAAAATTGGCTTGTTTTGGTGTCTTTTATAATCACCTGAAGTTTGTCAAATTAATTCTGAGATTTCTTGTATACATCTTATTGAAAAAAAAAACCGTATAGACACGATGAAAATCTTTTTAGATCTGGGATAAGTTATTCCAGAAAATATCTCGGGATTGTTTTAGTGCTATAAAAATTCTTCCGCAAAAAAATTACTTAACGCTAAAACGAAATTTCCGAGTCGAGTCTCCAACATGATATTCTTTCTGATAAAACCCTCCTAATTTCTCTCCGATGTCGTATATCATATCGAAACGGGGAACGAGAGCCTGAAACGAATTCTGTGCTCAGAGGATGGACATTCATGGAAAGCTCATCGCGCTGCGGCCTTTTTTCCGCTTCAAACGGCTCGTTGGGGATGGTAATATTAGCCCAACGTTTTCCTGCTGATTTGACTTTAATATCGGCAACGAGACGATATTCATTTCCGTAGCCGCGGGCAAAGAGCGCAATGAAAATATTGCGTTACATCCGCCGGGACGGTATTACCGGGCGGAAAGAAAAAGCGGAAAAGGTTCCTTAGAACATTGTATGACGGCACACGTACTTTAGACGACGAAGGGAGAAAAAAATATGTCAACCACGCGGCGCGCAGGCAAGGTAAAGCGGATTACATTACGCCGTGGAAATATCTGAACCAACTGGATGGAGAGGGGACTAGAGGAAAGGAGGGGAGGGGGAGGAGGGAAAGCTGGAGGGATAAGAGAAGGATTCGCAGTACAAACGTTACTAAGAGTATAAATGAGGGAAAGAAAATACATCGAAACTCTGTGGGCAAGTGTCCGTTGAATTTTCCGCTTGAATTATACGTATAACGTCGCGAGCGACGTGTATGTGTGTGCGTGTTGTCAAAAAGAGCGACTCGACGCGAGTCCTCTCATCCTGCTGTGTAAAGCCGCTATGCAAATTAGGCGTCTCTCGTTCTCTAATCGTTCGAGCATTATCTTGCATTTGGTCATTCGGTCAGAACAGTAATTGACATAACGTGGGATAATGTTGAAACCGCGATAATTGCACTAAAATTCTATTTAAAATTTTGATGTCAATTAATTTACGATGGATTTTGCATTTTATGAAAAAAAAATAGGTGTACTTAACTGAGATTAATATATAAGTGCTATTGATCAACTCAATCAATTTGCATATTAAAATAACAATTTTTTTATTTAATTTTAAATGTGACGTTTCTGTTTTATATGCACGATATTAATTTTAGGTAGTAATTCTTTCGAGTAGAAACTGACAAATTGCAATAAGGCAAGACTGTTAAGATTACAACTATTTATTTCAATATTGGATAATTGATGATGAACATTTTTGCAAAATACGTAGAAATTGTATTTCTCGAGTATCTGGGAAATTTCGGCTGTTTGTGTACTGTAGAGATGGAAACGAAGCGGATACCACGTTACTGGGTCGCTCACGCGTAGCACGCGCGCTATCGATTTGGTTTCCTTGCGGCAGGATGACAACCTAGGGTAACCCAGCACGTTAATCGTGTATACGTATATATGTATAGAGGCAGGTTCTCGTAGGCTAGGTTACGGTGAATCGGCATGCAGGATTAGTCACGAGCAAGCTTGCCTCTGGGTAATGACAGCTGCTACCAGAATGCGCTATTCTAGTCATCAACCGCAACTATCAACGCCTTCAACCACCAACGTCGGGTAATAGTTGTTGTTGTCGAGACGCAACTTTGTGGGTAATGACGGGAATCCGTTGAACAATGTCGAAAATTCGTTTCTAGGGTTGCTTTTAAGCATGACCGAAATCGATTTTCTTCCAAATGTAAGGAATTTGACTGTTGAGGAATTTTACTGTCTTTTTTTTTTTTGCAAACACTTTTGTTTACGAATTATAATAAATTCAAAATAATGCAATTTTTATTATAAATAATCTGATTTAATTTCCGTGTGTAATTTTTGACATTTGGTTCTTTCTCTTTCCATCAAACACAATCCTTTTCCCAAAAGTTCTTTCTCATTCTATCAAACACAATCCTTTGTCTCATCTTAACACGTTTTGCCCTGAAGAATATAACCGCTCCAGTTTTCAACTAGAGAGTCTGACCGACCGCATCATCATGATGGACGCTAACGTTCGGGTTCCGGAGCATCTTCGCCGACGGCGCGAAGAAGCTCTTTAAATTTTTCCCCCTTCCCTCCCCTGCGCCTCGATCGTTCACTCGCTGGAACAGCTTCGGTTTCGAGGCTGTAATTTAGTGCAGTTTCGATGTAATGGTGTAATGGAAGCGAGATTCACGTCGGTGAGCAAGCGTCTACCAATAAGAACGAATTGGGTCCAGTAGAGTTGAAACTGCTAAAAGAACGAAGAAAAAGAGCGATCGTTAATATGTCGCGTCACTCCGAATTGTTGCAATCCATCATCGATCATGAGGCTTGAAATTGTAATAAAGAAAGATAGCCGCTAGTTGCAACTAGGGTAAATGGTTCATATTTCTTGTTCGCGTGTCTGCGAAATTTATGACCAACTACTCTTTGATGCGATAACCAGATAAATCTGTCTCTGTTTCTCTATTTATAATAATACCAATTTATTAATTATAGTTTTATTTTTTTTATAGTTTTAATTATTTATAAGAATTTGTATTATTTCTTTTTAATTATATTGGAATTATATATATTTGAATATATTAATATATATTGAATATATTGATTTTTCATAAATTTATATCGTTATCATTTCATAATTACTAGTTTATATTGTGATAAGGAATTTTAATATCAAGGTTTATTATCCTGCTGAGAGAAATGTGAAATACAAAATCAATAGTAGCGCGTTACATTTTATGAGAGGCGCAAGATTTATGACTGTTGCAACTTACCCTAGTTTCAAGTAACCCTATCAAACTCGAGACGGCTTGTCGCGCCCTAACGTGGGTTTGAATATTTAAATATTAGGGACTGTGAAAAGGAGACGGCACGTCCGACACGTGTGGAGAAGCGACAGATTTTACAACACCATGCAAGTGACGACTTTCCACTTTTTTACTGCGATTAGAAAGAAAATCGGGATACGTGGAGTGAGATTTTGTTCCTTGATTTTGTTCTTGTGTTATTTGTTGGGCGAAAAAAAGGATGATAATTATTATTTTACATGTTTGATGTAACATCAAGATTTTATTAAAGATGTATGTCTCATATGTGAAAACATTGACAGAAGCAAATTTATATATATAAATAAAAATAAAAATTTATAAATTAATAGGAATAAAAATTTCGTACACAGTTCTATTTGTTCTGAGTATCTGTGCAAAACCTGAGCACAATTTTCTTAATGGTTTGGAAATTATTCCAGCTTAAAGTTAATATTGATTCGTATGATCAATGATTTATTGATATAAATTTGACAAGAAAAAAAAACATTGCCAACGAAATAAAATTTTTCACATATGTTAAGAAAACTCAATAAATATTTAATATATAAATATATTATTTAATATATAAAACTCACAATAAATATTTGTGCAAAGTTTGATTTAGATCCACTTATTCGTTCAAAAGTTATTTTTCTAAAAATTGTAGAAAACTGTTCTTTCTCTCTTTCCTTTCCTGCAAATTACTCGTTTTTTTTTTCCTCCTTGCAATTGATCTTAGGAGACAATCACAATCAAAAGTTTTTGTCATAAATTATGAAAAGTATTAATTACAATTATTTTCTTTTACGAAGACATTAAAAACGATATTATTTTGTGATATTCCAATTCTTCTTATCATCCGTATTTATTTTTGTTTAAACAACAAAATAAAAAAACATGTTTTCTTTTTTTTTTAATTTTGACAATTCCTTTGCTACTATTGTACAACCAACATCCTTAAGTTTGAAGAACGATATTTTTTTCTAGTTTACATTTTTCTTTTTCTACTAGGAAGGAGAAAAATATTTTCCAGTTTTTAATTTCGTACTTTGGTTAACTGCAGAAATGCAAATTTCTCCATGAAGGATAGCCTCCCCTGGAAACTGAAACGGTCTCCGATGCCCGCATATTTCCTCTAAATGACCTCGCAGAAAATGCACTTATGATAAAGTAGCAGCAAGGCGATATTGTATTTGGCACATAATCAATAATTTACTCTCCTAAAGCAGAAAGAGAGAGAGAGAGAGAGAGAAATAAAAATCAGTGGTAAAAAAAAAAAAGTACAAAGGACGATAATACTCTTATTTGTTGTTACACGTTACATTCCAAAATCCCGTCGCATTAACGCGGATTAATATCGCCGTTTATTTCGCGCACGGCGTTCATATATGTTTAATCGCGCTCGGACTTTTCTAGGAATGTAATCCCCTCACAAAACGGCTTTGCTTTGCGTGGCCAGCGAGGAAGCGATCGTATAACCAAATGCAAATTCTAGGCACGTATAATCCCGAGGTCCGCGAAATCCCCGACGGAACTACATCCCTCGCTATACACGAGATGCTAAAGAAATAGAGTTGACCATTGTAAAAGTATATCTATCGATATTTTTATCCATTTAAGCATTCCGTCATCCATATATCGTGGGTCGTCAAACAAATAGACGTCATTTAAGAAAGTATTCGTACAAAATCGTGTCAAAATGGAGGATGCATGCATATTATCGTAGATAGAATACGGGCAAAAGTTCAAGATAATGATCAAACGACATGTAAAAAATTAAATTTTTTTTAATCGCCTTTATTCTATTGTCGATAGTGTCTATTGCGAATTGTCGGTGAAATTTCAATAAACGAGAGAGAGAGAGAGAGAGAGAGAGAGAGAGAGAGAGAGATCAAAAGCATGTCTGGACGATACGCAGCTTATCTGCCCGTTATTCGCGTTATCCCTCAGCTCTCTGGCGAATTACTCGAGCCCAATCGGGCGTGCGATCGGCGGTGCGCGCGACACAGGGTGTCGAGAAGGGCGAGACGCAGGACGAAGGGACACGGAGGGACGAGCAAAGGATGCCTGATCGCTTGTCTCGCTCCTCCGAGGGACGCTCGAGACAAGAGAGGGCGCCAGGTGGATGATCCTCCGAGGACGGTTCGGCGGAGGCTGAAACAGGTCGGAAGTGGACCGGAGAAAGGGTAAGGCGAGAGGCGGAGGGAAAGGAGAAACGGATTCGACGGGGACCACCGGCCGAGGGCGAGGCAAGGGAGAAGAACAGCAGAAGGTGGACAGAAGGGCAAGTTGGTCCAAAAAGTCATGGAAGAGTCAAGGAACTCTCCGGGACACGCACCAAGGACCGACGGCGGTTTTCTTATCCCTCTTAAACCGCTCGCTAGAATCTGCCTCTCTTCCCCCTTCTCTGTCTTTCCCTCTCTTTCTCTACCTTCTTCGTGTACGCTTTCCCTCTGCCTTCCCTAGCCCTTTCTTTTTACCTATCTGCCGTCCTTCTCCCTCTCCCCCCTCCCATCCCCCTCCCTCCCCGTTTCCTCTCGTCGGGTACCAACGGAGCAGGATTTGAGAGGAAAGGAGAGGGGAGGGACGATGTCAGGGAAGAGACGGCACTGACCTAAAGCAACGCGGTCGACAGTCGGATCCCAAAGCGAGGAGGAGAGAAAGAATGCCGGGGCTGAAAAGGGAGCAGCGGAATGAAACGGGGTCGAGGGTGGGAGGGAGGGAGGAAGGGACGCAGGAAAATTAATGGCGACGTGCGCTCGACATTTTTGCGGGCCAACGTCCGGGAGTAGTTTTCATCTTCCGTGCGCCGGAAAAGATCGTCTTCGGGGGCGGGATTGTCGCTCGCTAGAGCCAACCCCGGCGAGAAATTTTCGCTTGTTAAGTGGGGGCATTTGTTTTACCTGACGGAGCCGGGTGAGGCATGGCCGCGATAGTTCCACGGTTGGCTTTATCGATATTCCGACACCTTTAGTCGGCAATTAATTGACTCCAGGTCCGTAGATGTCATTCGTAAACAGCTACTGCTATTATCTAGATGAAGTTATCTAGATAATTATTTAGATAAAGCAATTGCATTATCTCATCTAGATAATACAATTTTTTTTACTAATTTGTTTAGCTGAAGTATTTATTTAGATGAAGCAATTACATTATCTTATCTAGATAATAATAGGCTGTATTATCTACATTTTTATCTTGAGAGATGGAAAAAGGCGTCATCTACCTTAAATTATCTAAGATAATGACTTTATTCAGCAGAACTCATTGTCAGCCTTTAATAAGCGCTTTATGATTTTCTCTTTATGATTTTCTTTAATATGTTTGGTCCTTATATATATCTAAATCTTATATCTAAAGATATAAATATATAATATATTATTTTAATTGTTACAGTTTATTTTTTAAGCAATGTTATCTTAATATTATTTAGATAAGATGCCTTATAATTTCATCTATTATCTAGATCAATTTGAAATAAATCCTCTTTATCTTATCTAAGATAAAATTATCTATATCTTACTTTATCTAGATGATTTTAATATTATCTATGCAGCGCTATTGTAAAACACTATTTGTAAATAAACAGAAAAAGGGTAAGTTAGTATTATAATTAACAACGTCTCGTCTGCAGGGAATCAGATGGGAAACTAACAATAAAATATTCAGACATTTATTACGAGCGCTGCAAGTATGTGTATTGAGAGAGAATCATATATATATATATATATATATATATATATATATATATATATATATACATGTATATGTATATAATAGCGTATTAAACTTTCATAAGAACTAAAACGCATCACATTTCGCGATTCAATCCTTTATATAAATAAAAGAAGTAAGTCGCAATGATTTGATGGATTAAACTCGCGCTCAGAAAAATCGATGTCGATCATAAACGTCGTCGCGATAAGGCGCAACGATCGAGTCCCAAGGAGAGAGTTCTCGGCAGTTCTCGATTCGTTACCGTGATATTTACGTCATGGCGTCCCTTCTTTACTTTGCTCTTCTGTCCGGTGCGATCGCGTATATTACCGTGATAAGACTCGACGAGAGGGCCGTACCGTTGGGATTCCAATTTCATCGACCGGATCGTGAACCTGTTTTTCTGCGAGACCTTAATATCCGCCCCTAGTTGCTTCCACTCGCAAGGTCCCGTTCCATCAGGAGAGGCCTTCGATTTTCCCTACTCTTATGACACTTCATCCTCGGTCGTTCTGATATCGCCATCATTTCTTCTCATTCGGAACGAGACAGGAAGAATGACGATTTTTTTTTTTCGCTTTTACGGAATACGCATTGCAGCGCGTAATTGTTTGTAATTGCAATAGATTGTTATCGAACGAAAGAGATAGAAAGGTAGCTTTCTTACCGGAAAAGGATATATTTTTTTTTTTTATACGATGAAAAGATTGAACTGGAGCGAAGCAATTTTCCTGAATCACGATGATATAAAGATTCACTGAAATTCATGCAACGAATCCACGATCTTAATTTAAATCTAGAAAAACAAACATTTCTCCGCAAAGGCTCGTGTTCAAATGTGTTATCAAATAAACTTATTCGCTCATGTAGTCAGATGCATGATATGAAATGAATGATATTCCAATTTTATGAAATTTGATACAGTTCTCTATAAAGATTTATCATGACAGTTTCTGCTTGTGCGGTTACAATCTAATAAAATTATAGATACATAGGGTGTTCAAAAATTAGACCGACAAACTTCAGGGCATCTTTAAAGGACACCAAAACAATCCAATATTGTTAAGCCATTTTCGCACTAAAGAACCAAAAACTAACAAGGGTAAAAATTTAAAAAAAAAAAAATTATTTTTTCAAAATTTTATTAATGTTATTAAATAGAGATGTTTTTATCGTGAAACTTTTATATGAAACATTTTTTGATATCTCGAATAATTTTTGAGATATATCGAGAAAAGCCGCTCTATACATTATATGAGGAGTGATTTCAGTTCTTAGAATCGTCTTTGCCCTCCTCCTCCCCCCGTTTTTACATATGTTTAAAGTTGCATTAAAATCAGAATTTTTAGCTTTGCGAGATTTTCTTGTTTAACTAGCTTGATTTTCTATTGCCAAACGATTCATTTGCAGACACGAGTTTATTGGCAAAATTGGCTTATTTTAGTGTCTTTTATAAGCACCTAAAGTTTGTCTAATTCTGAGACACCCTGTATAATTAAACATGCAAATGGAAGGAAAATTAAGCCCTAATTTTGTGCCATAACTAAATCCATTTCTTTTTTATTCTCTTTCTGTCTGTCTGCTTGTCTGTCCCTCTCCCTCCCTCTCTCTCTCTCTCTCTCTCTCTCTTTCTCTTGCTTATTGTTTTCTCGATGTGTGCACCTATAATACTTGAAGCGTTCCTTTCGCATTACATTCTATGACGACGTGACACATATGCTATATATAACTTGACATTTAAACGTATCTTTCGACCGTCACTCGAAATTTTCACTAATAATCGCGAAGTAATTACTTTTTTACATTGACAGGAAATTGGAGTGTAGATAGACAAGGAAAAAAAATTGAATACGTATATAATTATACATTTAAAAAATTGTTGTATCAAATATTCGGGGCAAAATTACGGGTTAAAATGTAAAAACAAACTATTTTTCATAATTTCTACATGAAAAAAAAAAGGATGTTAAAAAATTTACTTGCATCTGTAATTTTTCACGAGGAAAGGCAAGGATTTTAACGAAGAAGCCACTTTTTATATCTATTAATTTGACTAGTAGAATGCTTCTAGCATTAATCTGTTGGAATGACAAACCTATGTGCACGTGCCAATGATACTGCATTTTCTGTATATATATATATATATATATATATATATATATATATATATATATATATGTATATTTGTTGTACGTAGTTCGACGCCAAACTGCAGTTGACTAAAATCAAGTCAATTTGAATCAATTAGCGAACGCACGTGTGTAAAACACGGTGACGATGAGTTACTGATAAAAGCGCGCGTGAAACGCATGCATAGCTGCAAAAATTGTATCGCATGCGTTGCAGACTGGCGCGTGTGCACGTACACACGCACGCCATTTAGCCGCGCGCATTATTCGTACATATTTCACCGTAAATTTTTCCATCTCGCTGTGTGTCCGCGCACGTGGCGTACATTTTTCACTATTTTTTGGTAATTCAATACGTCGCCCATATACATAATACAGTTAGCGGTGTGAAAAAACTGACGATAATTGATCGCGTCGCAGAAACAACGTTTGACCGCGCTATAATAATTTTCATCATCGTTACACTTTTTACCGGCTGCACATTCGCGTGCCGGACAGCGGAATTATTTGGCACCTTTTGAAAAAACCCTCGCGAGTACCGCCCGTGGTTTTGCGACGAATATTTATTCGTCAACGTGTCCCGAGGGGAAAAAAATGCACTCTTCATTTTTACTCGCGTCTAGTCAAACTGCGCAATTTCGAAATATCCCTTCGGGAATTTCCTCATCCCTCGAGTTGCGTAAAACAAAGACCTTTCAATCTAATTAACGTTAAAGCGCGATGCGACATGGGTTGCGAAGGGACTTTAAAATTTTGCTGGAATTCCGAGGAGGCATTCCATTGGATACACGTGCGATTTGACGTTTAATCTTAAATCCTACGAAGGGCTCCCGAGTGCGTCGACTGCGCAAAATATATCCATCGAAATATTTAAAATCTATTTTTCGACTTATGTCTTATAGTCAAAATATTAAACATAAGTCGTTTTATAAAAAAAAATTATTTTTATAAAAAAAAAAAATGGTACAAATGATGAACCTTAAGACTTTTTGAAAAGAAAAAAGTTAGATAGAATTTTATCAAAATATTTCATTTCAAAATTCTAGAATGGCCTACTCTAGCTTCAGAAATTATTCCAAGTACCCTTGATAGAGATTAGGGATAGTGATGACTACTATGATGAAAAAAATTCGACAAGTAGAAGATGATTCTTAGAGAATCCTTACTTTCTTGTTGAAGGAGAAACCGAGCCCATTGTTTTTAAGGGAGAGGCAATGAAAGAATGAAAAAGAAAGGGTAAGGAAGGACGAACGAATTGTCGCTAAGGTGCATTGTTTCGATACGATAGACGGCCACACCTGCACGAACTTTCTACGCAAAAGTCGGCGCGGAGATGGCACTGCCGGTGCAAATAGAATTTCAAGAGTCGCACATTAAACGCTTTATATCGCCGGCGCACAACCTTTTACGACCTTACGACCCGGTCTCCACGGTGACATCGCGAGGATCCTTTGTACGGCGGTGTGGCGAAGTAATGCTCTCGGTTCCCAACGAAACTTGCGCGCGAGATAAACAACGAAACTTGGCTCGCTTCACTTATTTAATTCAGCAGAATTTTCAATACACCTTCGCGATGAATACTGTTAAATTTTTATTTATCATTCATTTCGAGTAATACATTGTCGGAATAATATTGGCGGAAAATTCTTGAAAATTTCAATCTTAATTAACAATTGAATGCTGAGTAATATACATGAGAAAGCGATACCGTTAAAAAAAATTGAATTATATATACAGGGTGAGTCACTAAAAATTATCTTCTAGAATAATCTTCATAAATATATTGATTTTAGACAAAATGATTTGACAAAAGTAAAATTATTTTGAAAGGGACTACATTTTTTTGTCGTCTTAGTGTTTTTTTTAAGTGCAGGCGTCAAAAAATTTTAAAGGTCATCTCAAGGTCATTTCAAGGTTGCTTTATGGTCAAGATGTCATAAGTCGTTCAATTTGTACTTTAATCCTCTACAATTATAGCTGATTAAAAATAGAGCTTTTTATTTAAAAAACTCGAGATGATCGTCAAAACTTTTTGACGTCTAAAAAAAAACTAAGGCGATCAAACAAAGTAACCCTTTTAAAATGATTTAACTATTGCCTAAAGTTAATATTTATGTAATATTTATGAAGATATTTTAAAAGGCAATTTTTAGTGACTCACCCAATGTCGTGTGCTTAAATTATTTACTTATGTAAGACATAACATTTTTTTTTGATCAAACAATTTGTATCTAAACTCAGCGAGCGAAACTATATTTATAGCAAATATTTTATTGCAAATGAATCGGCTCGTTTCTCGCAAAAACGAACTCGCAGCGGGATGCTGCCAGCTGATGAACTGCATCGACCCGATTCGCGGGCAAAGAAATGAGCGCGCGTGTCTTCGTTGGGTGTTAGATCCATAGATCACTTTGTCGCCGATTAAGGCCTCGGTCAACGAGCTTCCCGAGCTACGCGCGAAGCGATCCAGCTTCATGAGATGACCCACTTTTACGCGAGATTGCCGTTCATCGCGTAAAAGCCGGAGACGCCGCATCGCGATTTCCTGAATGTATAAACGAGACGCTTGATGACCATCTAAAAATATCACCCGCCACGTTGATGATTTGCCGGAATGCCACGACTCGAAGCGATGCGTAAGCGTGGAAACGTGCATAAGGTGCCGTCAGGTGGCCGCGTTGCTTTTGATGAGCGAGTCGTTAAGTTACTTTCGGATGTGTGTAACATTCCCCCTCCTTTGCCGACAGCGAGATCATCTTCGTGCGGCAGCATAAATGTTTTTAAACGACGATGATCGTTGCCATTAATACTGTAATAACTGCATCTGAAAGAGGGATAAGTATTTTTTTTTAAGAAAACGATTTGATGTGTCTTACAATATCTAATATCTGTAATTTAAAAAATTTTTATGGTATTTTAAGGTCCTTTATTATACGTGATACCATTTTTGCAAAAATATTTATATAAAAAAAATTACATATTACACTAACATATAGGATGTTCCAGGTCAGGTCAATGAAACTTCAGAGACTTATAGTTTAGGAAATAGTCTAGGACTTTATAGTTTAGGAAATAGTCTAGAATCTAGGGCCTTATAGTCTAGGAAATTGAATATGGAATAAAAAAGTTCCTAGATAACAAAGGTCCGGAAACGCTTCGGTAAAAAGTTATAGCTAAAAAACTTCAAAAAATTTTTTAAATGATTTTTAAAAATAATTTTAAAACCTTTCATTCATTTGAAAAAAATAATGAAATAAATTTGATGAGTAATTAAATAACAAACTAAATTATACCAATTTTATTTAATTCTAATAAGGCGTTCAAAAGAAAATAACCTCAAAACAACGAAAAATGCAGAAACTTCAGAAAAAAATCACCTTTCCAAGTATGAATATTATATTCGTAGTATTACAAATGTAAACATAAAAATATTCTTATTAAATTTTAATTATAATTAACTTATAGAGAGTTATAACTTTTTCCGAAGCATTTCCGGATCTATATTTATAGGAACTCTTTTGTTCCAAATTCAATTTCTTATAGTTGAAGTTTTATTGTACTGACTTGAAACACCCTATATATATATATATATATATATATATATATATATATATATATATATATTAACATTTGTTGTGTGAAATATATTTAAAAAAAACATTTAAAAAATTTGAAATGTGTGTATTAATTGCAAATAATTAAAATAAATTGTAATTAATAACATAATAAATAATTCTCCTTCCACTTTTCACATTTTCAGCTTCACTCTGAAAGAAAGCATTTGTGCAAATAATCCATATGTATATCATAGAATATCTCAAACTTGTAAATCACTCTTTCTCGATATTATCATTAAACTCCTGGATACGGAATCTAAACGCATATCGCATATCGTAACTAAGCGATAATATTCACTATTAAGGGAATAGCTAATAGCTTAAAGACGGAGACGCGCATCTGCCGTGAGTAGCTAATCGTCGCCGATCAATATATGCTACGCGCACATACGCAATATAACTACGCGTAATTAACACCCATTACTAACCACTCGATGCGCGGCCGCGCGCGTTTATGGCTTCTCTGCAGGAGAGTCCTATCTAGACTCCTCGGAATTAGCTCGCGATCGAAGAAACAACCGAAACGATCGAGATCGATATATATATATATATATATATATATATATATATATATATATATATATATACAATGTATCCAAGCCTGATATAATTTCGTAGCTCCTAGGGTTTGAGTATGGCACATTCCTCGCGAAGGAATGTTGAAGGAGGCAACTTCAGGACGCGGCTATAAAAGAGAGGGGGAGAACGGATTGAAGGAGGAGATGGGGAATAAGAAGAACGGGAATAACGAAGGAACGAGCGAATGCGTGTGTACGAACTACTTTTTGCCAGACTTCCCTTCCACCCCGGTCGGGCTCCATCCTTCGTGTATTCCGTGTATTCTCTTCGACAGCCCCGTCTTCCCTCCATCCAAACGTGCTCGCTCGGCTTTGGCTGGCCTCGGCCTCCGCACTTTTATTTCTCTAGATTTCAAAGCACTCAAACAGGTTTCAAATTCCCGCCCGCGGAAAAATCCGAGTGCCATCTCTCTCCCTCCTCCATCCCCCTGCCTTTCTCTTCTCCTTACTTCCTTCTCTTCCTTCTTCTTCTTCTTCTTCTCAGCGTGGCTGAGCGCTGTAAATCCTTGCTCGTCGCATCGGCCAGCTTTTCGTCGCAGTCCATCATTTGTCCTCACTGTTATCTCTCCTCTCTTCTCGCAAGTGTTCAACATTGTTTCGTAAGGTATTAAAGTCAAGGTACGAACGAGGAATGTCGGATACCATTATGTATTTTCGTCCGTGCAACGCTGCAATCTCGCGGTGAACTGAAGAATTATCTCTTCTCGTGTATTTAAAAAAAAAACAAAAAAGAAACTGCGCGTTAGCTTCATCGTCGGACAGTGCATCATAAATACTTTCTTCTTTCTCATTCGCTTACTTCATCGATATTTAATCGCGCTGCTCACATTCATGTTATACGTACGAGCTTGTTTTCGGTTGATAAATATTTAAATAAACACTGTTTAGACAAATATTTCTCTTTAATATCTGCCTCACTTCTTTCTTTACGCTACACGTACAAGGATTTCTCTTTACATACACTCTTGATAAGATCCGTTTCCCTTTTCTCTTCGTTTCTTCTTCACCTTTGCGAGCTCGTCTAAAAGACTTCCAGTGATCCCGACGAGCAATCTGTCCGTCTTGTCCAGTCCTTCCGCATTGCCGACGCGTGAGGTTGCAATATGTTCGATGAGCCGAGGAGGTTTTATATTGTTCGCCCGGCGTGTCAGATTAGATTTCGATTAGACGGTACCCGAGAATGATGCCGTACGTGCCGTACGAAGCTTTTTCTTCTCGCTTTTAAAAGCGCTCGCGATCGCGAACGCGATAAATCAACGCGCTCCCGCAAAAGTCGCTTTTTATCGAGGGTACGTTTTCAACGTATCTTATAATTCATCGCCTCTCGTCATGTTATTTGCATCTCGTGTGCAATCAAGTCGCAACAAAATCGTAAATTCGCCCTCGTTAGGCCTTAATATTGGCGATTGGAAAATTTGTATTTTATTTTGTTAAGAAATATTTTTTGAATTTAAAATCTTGAAATTTCAAAATATTTTTTAACAAAAAAAAAATAAATACAATAAAACGGTTAAAACTTTTGTGTTAAATATTTAAACACATGAATGTGTTAATTTAACATATTGCTGTTGTGTTAATAGAACTCAAGTGTTAAATTATATTAAAACAATTGAAAAAAATTTTAAAATAACACAATGTACACTTATTTTTAATTTTACACACTAGGTAACTCAACGTATTATTAGTGACAGGATTTATCTGTTAAAATTTACAGAAAAAAAATGTTGATTTTGTTTTACAATAGGAGCGAGAGTAACTACAAATCATTAATAACATTATTCCAAATTTTTTTTTTATCATTAAAAATATTTTGATTTTACGCAAAATTTATTCCAAATTACTTTGAGGTTTGCATTTATTTTGTATTAAAATATTAACATGATAGTGTCAATATTAGTGTCAATATTAATATACATTATGTTAAACAAGCATAAAAATTTGTATCGCTTGTTTGTGTTAAATTTAATAAAATTTAATACAAACTTTTCTAATTGTGATTTTTTTTTTGGTAAAAGCCGCCCTCAAGCAACATATCTCTCGCAGCGAGCGCGAATTCGATTATTTTGCTCGCTACTCTTTCATTTAGCTCCCTTTCTCATTTTTTTTTTAGACCACCGCGTAAAGTAATTAGCCGCACATGGTTGGTCGTATACAATCTACGAGCGGGCGCGTATCGAGAAATCTCGTGTTGTTCCGCAAACCCTGAAAACCTGCGTGCGCGTGTATATATATATATATATATATATATATATATATATATATATATATATATATTTCATGAAGGTATATGCGAATACGAAATGCGATAATGGATGATCGATGAGTGAAGAGGGTGTATGAGAGGAAAAGGGAAAAATAGTGGTTATTAGTATATTGAGATGGATATTCCGGGGCGTAAAAAAAAATTACGCGCATGCAAAAATATCAACAGAATTTAATAATATTGATGGCGCAGAATTAAGGATTAGAGTTCAATATACCTATATCATGGCGGTGTCCATTTTGCCACATTAAATTTCAATAACATATTACATTAGTGATATCGTAGATTACACGTAGATGCGTGTACACGACACGGAACATCCTTCTTTTTGCAAAAATGATGCGAGTATAAAATCTTTCATGAAATAAAATATTCGTCGCTTATTAATTCGCGCCGTGCTTTTTCACGTCGTGCACGCTCGCTTTATACTCGTTCTTCAAGCTGCATTTAACAACAGCTGGCCGCTTTACGTTTTTAAGACACTTAACTTAAATTTGCAAATCCAAGCGTGTTACACATCACTCTCGCGAAATACGCCTGTCCGGAACAACTTAATACCGCCGACAGGCCCTCTTCTTCTTCGTCCGAAGGCAAACTCCCAGGGCTACGGAAAATTCATCGTCAAACTAATGTTTCGGCATTAGCGTCAAGGAGCGAGCGGGCCGGAAAAAAATACGCTCGAATCTTTCCATCGTGCGATGCTAATGTGTCAGTGAGCGGGAAAAAATCCGGAGGAGGGAGAGAGAGAGAGAGAGAGAGAGAGAGAGAGAGAGAGAGAGAGAGAGAGAGAGAGACGGAAAGCTTAAGGAGAGGAAGAAACAACATTAATTTGAGCCACATGCATCGCTCTGGCTTCGTATTTAGGTGGATAATCGGCTTACCTGCCGGGCAGCCCGTCACTTGCAGCGAATGCATCAGCGAACGCCGGTTGCATGCGCTGCCATTGCCGCTGGCAGCCGCGCATGCACGGCTGACTGTCATTAGTGTGGAGTGTTAATGCCGAAGGTTCTCGCGTTAATGACGAGGTGGTGTCCTCGCTCCGCACGACTCTGGAAATGAAAAACATTCCGAAGTAACGCGGCATTTTCTTCTTGGCTTCTCTCTGTGCGCCGCACTTTTTGCCCAAGCGAATTTCACGTCCGGAGTTTCCTCGAAGTTTAGGTGCCTTATGAGGGGAGGATTATCGGCGGATCGTTGAGATTTGGAGGGGATGGTATAGATAGTTGAAACAGATAATTGAATGCGTTTTTTTTTTTGGATGCATTAATTTTTTCATTGCTGGTTCCAAAAAATTGTGAAAGTCGAAATAAATATTTTTGGAAAGCTCATATTATTTCACAGAACGAATACAAGTGATTTATGGTCTCTATTATATGATCTATATCTATATCGTTTGATATTTATTAAAGGATTTTTTTTATACTTGCTCTATGCAAATTGTCGAAAATAACTTGAAATATGTCATATGTCAAAACATTTTGTCAATGTTTTGACATATGACATAATTTTTTTTTACATGTTATTTGACATGTTTTGACATATGAAACAAATGTTTTGACATAATTTTTTTTTTATGACATAAATAATTTTCTCTTAACAGTTTGAAAATTAATTAAGCTAAAATTAGTGTTGATTCTTATGAAAATTGTAGCACTCATTGACAAATTTGACAAGGAGAGAATATTGCCAACAAAATAAAAATTTTCACATATATTAAAAAACTAATAAATATTTGTGCAAAACTTTTTTTATTTAAATTCACAACCACTCGTTTAAAAGTAATTTACTAAAAATTATAGAAAAATATTCTCTGTCTCTCTCTTTTTCAGCAAATTACTCGTTTTCTTTTTTTTTAATTTCTTGCAGCTGATTTCAGGGGGTATTCAGGATCAAAAGTTTTTGTCATAAATTAGGAGAAATATTAATTACAACTATTTTCTTTTATGACTATTTTTAAAAAATTTTATATAATGATACTTTAATTCTTTTCATAATCCGAATTTATTTATTCAATTTTCCAAATAATATAAATGTAAGAAACATATTTTTTTTTTTTTAATTTTGACAGTTCTTGCTACTATTATGCAGCCAAAACATCCTTAAGTCGTACACGACGACAAATGAGAGATGCACCGTCACATAAGGTATTCTCGCATTCGCGTTAATTAAATTCATTATCGTCAAAATCGTTATCATCGTAACTATTATTAGTGCCGTTACTGTTACCGCTACTAGAGGACTACCACTATTACGCGGATAATTAAGCGGCTTATGATTACGCGGTAATAGCAACGATAAATAGGTCACGTGCGCCGACCCGCTCGCGTCTATTAAATTATTTTATACCTGTGATTCCGAATTATTATATCCGGCGTTTATGATTGCTTTGTATCGTGTAAATGCGCTTACGCGTGTGTATGTGTGTGTACGTGTGAATGCGTCCATCGTATAACTCTTCCAGCGTAGTTAAAATTAAAAGGGATTATAGAAAGGGTGTTAAAATGTGACTGCGGTGTGCTTTCAACGCACATTTCTCACAATTAAAGAAATTAGCTTTGTTTGAGGAAGGAACGAGGTAGCGCGCAGTAAAATGTAAAAAATATTTTCGTGCGCGGCGCATTACGTGATACTGGCATTGCTTTAAACATAAAGGGGACTCCCAAAAGTATGAAGCTTGTTGCTTCAAAAACTCCTCCTTTCTACGATAAATAAACTAAATCTCGTCACTTTAATTACCGATGCCAATGTAACTCTTACACGCGATGTAAACACCTCTCTCTAGTATAGTTTAATTTTCCGATAATTCTGAAACACTCGATATACACGCGAAGCATATAAAATAATATATACACGCTATCAGCACGCGGAATGAAAGGAAGAAAAGCGCGGAGAAGGTGAACGTGGAGGATTCTATTTTTTATGTAACTTACTCCGCGGCTCTCGCACACGCGGAAAAGGGACAAAGAGAACTTAACACGCGAAAGCGTGTAGCCGTTGCATTTGCATTCCTTCCCTCCCGTGCACTGTTCTTGGGTGATATCCCCGGGTATAAGGGCGGGAGTGCCGGCGACGCGACGTCGATGTTTCGCGTAAGTGAAACTGGTTGGCCCACCGGGTGTCGTAAGCTGCCCAGGTATTACCCGTGTCCCCGATTTACACGCGTGTTTCTCTGTGAAACACGGTGAAATTTCGCGTGGCTCGAATTACGAATCACCGCGGATTATTCGAAGGAGAAACGACACCCTCGGCGGATGAAACATTTCGGACCGAGTACAAGCGCAATTAACTCTTTGCGCTCCAATGTCATCCGGGGGCATATGCTTCGAGCACTTTATACAAGTCTCGGCGATAAAAATGTCAATGGCTTTACAGAAAATGTGTTAAATTATTTATTCACGTAATAAATAATAGATTTTAGTAAATTTTTCCTTGAAATAATAAATAAAAATAAAATGAAAATGAAAATAAAAATAAAAATAAAATAAAAATAAAAATTCAAATTCAAATAAAATAAAAATTGTCAGATATTGCAATTATAATTACAGTTTATAAAAATTCATAAATGCCATATTGATTCGCATATTGTACAAGATTTCTCTATTACAATATCAATCATTTCACAGACCCTCTTTTTATAAAATATAGCCACGAAAGATTGTAGAAGTTACAGCACTTTCCTCTCCAATTTCGAGTTTACTTATCATCAACGATGAACTTAATGTTGGAAGTCGAAAAAGATCGACGTTACTTGCGATCCCTTTGAAAATTTCCGCAGGCGATCTGCGAAAGTTTAATACGCGACAGGCTTGGGTAGAAATTTTCAGAGATCCTATCGACTTTCGTGTTATTATGTTTGAAAGTAACTATCGGGGAGTTATTGGTGGGAGGGGAGGGCAAGCGGGGCGAGCATATGGGTGGAGAAGGGTATCGAGAACGATTCTTAAATGCAAATGTCCATGTGCATTTTTATGCGCCTCGCCGAGGCGTCGAGCGTCGTAAGCCTTTGAGCACGCCTTTGACTTGCAGATGGCGAGCGAAATTTAGAATGGTAAAGTGACCGTTTTATGCGGGGCTTACTTATATCTACACAAATATTTGATATTGGTGCGCAAACCGGCGCGAATTACGGTAATCGAAATATCGTGAATGTAATTTCGCGAGAGAGCAAGCCGTGTGCGGGCAATCTTGACGACGTTTAGGAAGTGCCTTGCGTCGGGACATTGCGTCGTATGTTAACTTCGCAGTATGCGTACATCGGAATCTAACGGGATTCTCAGTCTTTTGATACTTGTCTTTTTATCTCCTTTCTTTACTTTCCATAATCAAGTCTCCCTGCACAGTATGTCACTGAATTCTATCACGAGCATTAAATTATAATCTGACACATCCATATGTTTTTCTTATAAATAAAAGATTATAAATATATATATATATATATATATATATATATATATATATATATATTTATAATCTTTTATTTCAATAGTTCTCAAGAAAAAAAATACTTTCGACCCTCCTTAATTTTCAACAAAAATCATCTTCTAAAATTTGTCACCCTTATTTAGAATCACTCTGTATATATATATATATATATATATATTTGACAAATTTTAGATGATTTTTTGTTGAAAATTAAGGAGGGTCGAAAGTATTTTTTTTCTTGAGAACTATTGATTTTACGAAAAAAATATAAGAAATAAAAAAGTTTCTAAAGGAATCAAGCTTTCTAACGCATATTTTTAGATGCTTACATTCCGACTTGTTGAAAAGTTCTAATAAAAGATTGAATAAGGGTTGCTAGTTTCATCCCTTTATAAGGATATGGGAAAATTAAAAAAAATATTAATAAGTATATTTCTTTACTACTCCAAAAAAAGTCCATCAAATTTTATTTTTTAACTTGTCCAAAATTTGAGAAAAAAAATAAAAAACCTAACCTAACTTTCTTACCTAAAATTTTTACTTTCTTTTTTGGAGAAATGTAAATCCTCCAGGAAAAGATAAAGGAGTATACATATTTATATGAAAAAAAACTCCAATTTTCAAAGAATCATCTCCTAAAATTTTTCGCATTTATTTAGAATTACCCTGTATATATGGTATATTTTGTTGAGAAGTAACATTGATAATTGTACGTAACTCTCTTGTAGCTTACAAATTATCGGCGTAACATATATTGTAAACGAAAGATGTTTTATTTCAATACTCAATAACAGATTTAAGAAGCTAAAAGTTTCATAACAAATTGGCGAGTTTCTATGAGAAATTCACGTCTAGGTATAACGCACCAGAATAAATCCATTATACAGCTCGTCGGACCGTAGGCCAAACGGGGGTTCCGGTGACACGCTGCGAAATTATTTTGCGTATGCGATACGTGATAATCGCCGATCGGCGGCCGATCGCTCCAATTAACGCGAGAATATTTGCGCTAAAATTACGGCTCCGTCGTTCGGGGCGAAACCTCGCCCAACCGATGGGTAATCGATACAAAAGTCCACAAGGGTTGATACACAAACAAGGGTGTATACAAACAGCTGCAACTGGCCGGTAGTCGAGTGCAAATTGCGACACCCGTGACGGGCACTCGTGAAATCTACTCGCGAGATTAACGAATAAAAAGAAAAAGTGAAAAGGGGGAAGAAAACTCGTTCGCGATTTCCTCGAGATTTCTCGTCGACGAGACGAAAACCTTTTCCTCCGTTAAATTGAATGACAATTATATTCCTTCCACGAGTATTCCTTTTCCCAATACTATTTAGCACGGAAAGATCAGAAGTATATAGGGTGTCCCCGCTACATTCGCGCGAAATTAGATCAAAGTGAAATGCATCAGCGATAAATCATTGTAGATTACATCCGTCACGGTCGCGCTCATTGTCGGGCTACGCGATCATTAGTTGAGAACGCGATCTACTACCTTTTCGCGTTCACAAAGGAGAGGATTTGACAACCGGTTTAGAAGGGTTAATATCCTTCTCTATACCCGGCAGCGGCGCGCGTTTTTTCCGCTCGGGAATTCTCTCGAGCCGGCAATTGGGTGCCCGAGCGATAATACAAACGTCCTCAGTGACGTAGCGATCCACGCGAGAGCCCTTCGCCTCGCGCTTTCGGCGCACGCTGAGTGGGTGGATGGTGGGTGGATGGTCTCGACCCCGGGTCTATATTCCGTGCTTATAATCCGTCTCGACGGACAATGCACACGACATCCGGTTAGGAGGATCCCATATCGGAAGCGCGCTTCTAAGCGCGATAGGTAATTAACGTATTGTGCGGGTGGTTACTGCCATTTGGAAAATAACTGGGCGTGACGCGAAAAAAAAACGGCCCAACGCGATACAATATCGTCCCGAGAGTGCAGGATTGATAGAAATAAACCGTCAAGTTAATAAATTTACGAAGCTCCTAGGATCTTTTTAATTATTACGGATAGGGTGTCTACTTCCTGAAAGTCTCAGGGATTTCGTTTTTATCTTGAAAAATCAGGGAATTCTCAGGGAATTTCATTTGAATTTTCAGGGAATTTTTTTAAAAAGTCTCTCTTTGATTATTTTGTTTTTCTATTTCAAGTATCGATAATCTGATTGGCCAATGATTTTGAATTATGGGTTTCAAAAATATTTTTAATATGTGTGTATTTTTCTCTCTTTAATATGTTCATTGTCATAGCCAAAAATATTGAATACAATATTGAGTACACATTTTTCATTGTAATTCTTAAAATTAATGATAGAAAATGAAAATATATTATGCAAATGAAAAATACTTATCTTAGTCATTCAGTTTTTTTCAGAACATTTTTGAGTTTAATATTTAAAATTTAAGTGATTTATTTTTCCTTTGTATGAGTGAAAAATATTAGAAAACGCACACAAAAAAATTTGTTTTAAAAAATTCTATTCAAAAATTCTCTGATTTTACTTTGAATTTTGAACAAATTAATCCTGAAAAATCAGGAAATTCTCAGGGATTTTGTTTTTATCTTGAAAAATGGGAATTTTCATAAAATTTTATTCGAATTTAGAGAATTTTTTCAAAAATTTCCTCTTTGATCATTTTTTTCTTATATTATAAACAATCTGATTGGCCAATGATTGAATTACATGTTTCAAATATATTTTAAATATATATCTTTATCTCTCTGATTATATGTTCATTGTTATAGCAATATTGTTATAGCACAAAAAAAAATTTTTTAAAAGTTCCATCTAAAAATTTTCAGATTTTACTTGGAATTTTGAACAAATTATCTGAAAAGTCAAAAAATTCTCAAGGAATCTTTTTACAAGTTTTGGATAGACATTCTATACGGAGTGATAAAGATAAGCAGTTAATTATACATGTGCGATGGAGAGATTTTGACACAAGGAAAGATAAAGATCGCTTTTCTACTTTCTAGTAATTAGATAATTATTGAGATTTAAATTTCATTTTACAATGTCATTAATAAAAAAGCGCTTAGAATCGTGCGTAGATATTGGCGCGCATGACGTATGAAGCTGAGATTAGGGTGACACTTAGATTACATTATGAAACGTTGCTTAAGATGATTGAGACTTCGAACTTTATCTAATTTAAACGATATTGCTTACAGCCGCGGCTTGGCATCTACAATATAATAAAACAGCAAGAGCTGCACTCTAGAGACTCCATATTATTACAAAATTTGATTAAAAAAATTCTCGGTTTATGCGTAGAATTATTGAATATAGCGACGTCGATAATTCTTGCATAATGAATTACGTATTGGGCATTTGCGGAGAGCGGAGCGATATCGGCGACACGCTAGTTATAATATACCCGGTCGCGTGGGACCGTCTATTCCAGGGAATGGAAGAGTGGCGAAATAAAGGCGTTCTTTTAATGGGCAATACTAATCAATGAAATACGAAGCCACGGGGGCGCGCAGTGGATATGTAGAGGCCAGGCACGAACGTGCCGTACAAACAAAGAGGTATGCGCCCGCGTGTCCCCCCTCTCTCTCTCTCTCTCTCTCTCTCTCTCTCTTTCGCTTCGTCTTCGACTCTCTTCCTTTCTCCGTTCGTACCCCAACCCCGCGCCCTTCCATCCCCCTCACGCACTCTCGTTCCCTCTTTCTTTTTCTCGCGTTCGTTCTTTTTTTTTCCCTTTCTTCTACACGCACGCGTAAACACACACACGCACACAATTAAACCCGATGTATCCGCGCGCGCGCCGTCGTCTTCCTCCGCTCCTCTCTCGGACGCTCGCACAAAAGCCGAGGGCAAAGAGAGAGGGCACGATATTTTTCAGGATGGGATATTTAACGCATTGGCCAGGTCAGTAACCTCGGGGACGAGCGGGGGGCCCCCGCGATTGGTCGGCCTCGTCGGCGTTCTGCCACGAATTCCCGGTCCCTCATTGGCCGAGTCGGGCCCTAGACCTACACCAATGCCCTGCGTATTGCCGCACACGCAGCCGTCTGTCGGTCGCGCCGTGCCTCGCCGAGCCGAACACGCAATGCCGCTCGCGACGACCCAAGAGCGTGTGCTCGTTGCGTGAGCACGTGTGCGTACTGCACCGTAGGGCACGCGATACGTCACAGAGCAGCGGCGGCGGGCGGTTGCCCGTTGTTGCAACGCGATGCGGCGTGGAATCGTCGTCGTCGAGTGAGCCCTCGATAAAGCCGGCGAGAAAGCCAGCCGGAGATTGTTTTAATTGAAGAGTCTGGCCGCGATAAGCAGATAAGTCCGATAGTCGTTGGGAGTAAGCTCCTTTCTTGCGTTTATAAAAAAGAGGAAATTGTATTCTCGCGCGCCGAGATTCTAAAAGAAAAAAAAAAAAAAATGCGAAAAAATTGAGAAACTTTTTACACCGCATTTCTTGACAGTTACGATATGTAAATATAGTGGCATTGTCAAAATTTAATTTGACATTACTTTAATCTTTATGTAAGGCTCGTGAATCATCACGTATTATGGAACTGGCTTTTTTTCTGGAAGAGAATATATTTGTGTTTTACATGTTTAATATTTTTAAAGTTATTAATTATTGTTAAATAAAAAAAATCAATAAACAATTATTAATCAATTAATAATTAAAATTAATTATTAATTAATTTACATATATCAAGCAACAATTTCAGAATTGAATTACTTTAGATATACGAATAATTTATAATCGAATAAGACGACAAAATCTACGTGTAAGAAGATGCTGGACTTGTGGTTGTGGAAATTATTGAAAAAAAAAGTTCCAAAGCGACCAGAATCATGCATAAAGGAATCGCGCGTTAGCTCGCGCACGCGGAATACTAATCGAAGCACGTGAGACACATTTCTTCTCGCTCTCACGCTCTATCGCGACAGATTTTTCGATCGTTTTTGACTGCAAATAAAGTAGCCGCGGTGAAGGAATTGAATTTCAGTGACATGGCAGTTAGCCGAGGAAAATGTAGGTCGTGGGAAGAAACATGTGCACGCTACTTTATGCGCGTGTTTATACATGCCGCGTCGCGCAAAATCGATCACATAAATGTCAAAAAATATTTTCACCTTTTATTTCACGTATCGTACGCCGCGTTTTGACGCGGCGCATTAGCCAACCGGGGAAAAATACTACGAGGTATATCGAATTCCCTGGCTTTGTGCACTTGGTGGATTAAAAAATTTACGAACCTCGCTTTCAGACACGGGCCCATTTAGTTTTATGAGCATTATCGCGGGATAATACGATCGCGCTACTCTCTTTCCGCAGTCCCGCGCGACAGGATTTTGTTTACTCCACCAATAAATCTCATATATATTCGCGATATATGTACAGAGTGTCCTAGACCACCCGTACACCTCTCTTTTTTCAAAAACTAAGCATTTTAGAGAAAAACAAAAATTGTGTGGTTTTGAGCGGAACATAAGATGGTGACATTGGTTTGACCTTGGATGGCATCGTTAAGGTCAAGTCAAGGACACCTTTAATTTCTTAAATGAAATCCGCCATTTTTTATTGCATATTCTTATAGCTTATATCGAGAGTTTTCCAAAACACTATAATAAAGTATTTTTTCATTAAGAATTTGTTGAGTTATTTTGTATCTTAATCTGACATATTTAGTATAAAATATAAAATATCTCGAAAATTATTTAGTGTTCGATAATTGTATCGTAATACTTTTATGTGCAGAATAATAAGATGAATCAAATGGTGTACAGAAAATAATTGTTTTTAAAAAAAAGTATGCAATTATTGGCAATATATTTTTCTATAACAATTATTTATTTTTTTTTTACACCATTTGATTCATCTTATTATTCTGTACATAAAAGTATTATATATAAGTACGATACAATTATCGAAAACTAAACAATTTTCGAGATATTTTATATTTTATATTAAAATATGCCAGATTAAGATACAAATTAACTCAAATAATACTTTATTATAGTGTTTTGGAAAGCTCTCGACATAAGCTATAAGAATACGCAATAAAAAATAGGGGATTCCATTTAAGAATTAAAAGGTGTCTTTGACTTGATCTTAACGATGCCATCCAAGGTCAAACCAATGACACCATCTTATGTTCCCCTCAAAACCATACAATTTTTGTTGAAAACGTTTTTCTCTAAAATGCTTAGTTTTTGGAAGAAAAGGGGTGTACGGGTGGTCTAGGACACCCTGTATATATATGAAGCCAAAAACCGGGCGGCAAATCGTGTATATATATATATATATATATATATATATATATATATATATATATATATATACGCATTTTCATTTGCATGCCGTGTGCATCATTACATAAGCCATCCGCGAGCGCGTACGAATTAAAACATAATAAGATAACGGATTTAATTAAAAATGTTTGCGAGCGGCAAAAACCCATTCCGATAACCCCGATAATTCGATACCGGCCGGATTTTTCGACGATCCATCCATCTCTCGCGCAGCGCGGCCGCCCCGATTAAAAGTTAACCCGGCGTATTTCCATTCGCTGTTAATGTCGAACTCGCATCGGATAATATTCCAATAAACGCGACGTTATACTGATATAACTGTCGCTGCACGACCGATAATTGGATGACGTTGCGCTCGCACGATTCTCCCGGCGTTTGCCTCTGATTCGAGAAAAAAAAGGGGGTTTGAGTTAATTTTTCCTTCTGTCAAAGTCATTAATTCCTGTAAAAATCATTAATATCCGTCACGAGTCCATCGGCAATTAAATGCGCGATAAAAAAAAAATACTTTAATGCGTAATAAATATTATTTTGGCGATACGAGCTATATATGAAACTTGTCATAAGTTTATTCGAAGTTTAACAGGATAAAACAAAACATATTCGATATTCAATTGAAGTAAAAAAATTTATTTCGCGTGACTTGAAAAAGAATCTCGAGGCATTCCAAAGAGAGAGAGAGAGAGAGTCAACCATGACAGGCGATCCAAGAGCTATTTACATTTTAAATTGCACGTGTAATAATGATCATTATTTATGATCACCCTCTATGCAAGATGACGCAGCACGTGGAAGAAAGTGCAAGCATCGCTCGACAGCTATATTAACGTAAGAGAGAAAAATATCGCGCTACCAATTTCCCATGGTATTGACATGATTTTATTCCGCGGTTTTCAGAGGCGCGTCGCCTTACGTTGGCAAGATAAAAGGCTAAGGGAACGTGGCGTACGGCTGAGAGCCGTTAACGTCTCGACGTAACCAAGCGGAGTGTCCGCGTGTGCGGAGTAAAGACGTATAGATAGTGGCGAGGAGGGAAAGAGATGGGGGAGAGAGTAAGAGAGAGAGAGAGATAACTGCGTTCGGATGTAGGCTACCAGAGTCACGACCCTCTTCCTCACTTCCTTGCGCGCGTTGCACTTTTGCCTTCTCTTCCTCATCTGCCTCTTCTTCTTGTTCTCCCTTTTCCCGCTCCACAGTCGCCTCCGCAAAGGTCAAACGCTGGTCGAAGGTGATCTGGTCGATGTAAGACGCTTAAACATAACTTGCAAACGTTCATTTCCGACTTAATCAGTGGCGGACTCATGACCATACCGGGTGACCAACTCGACGATGTGTTTACGGTATCGCGTGCCTCATAACGGAGAAATAATATTTAACTTGCATGTCTTGAGGACATGCAAAAATCGTAAAGAAATGATTATTTTGTGTATGTAATATTTATTATTAATTATAACATTTCAGTGTGATCACTACACTGTTGGAAAATTTGTTTTCTTCTTGTTAAAAAATATGCTGGTTAAAAATTTTTCTGTTAAATATTTAACACATTCGTGTATTAATTTAACAATTTGTTAATTAAAAATTTGAAAAATTTTTTTAAATTCAACAATTTATAAATTTATTAATTGAATTGACTTTTTTGTTAACCGAATTCAAATGTTAAATTATTAAAATAACTGAAGACAAGTAAAAAATTGTGCAACTTAGAAACTTGCACATTGCTTTCTCATAATTTTATTTTTTACTTCCTCATAGAGGAAGCCCTGTTTTTGTGGACAAATTTTTTTTTTTTTTTTCAAATTTTTATGCCAATGTTCCGAATGTTCTAAAACGTGTCCGAAAAAACATATTTTCACAAAAAAATGTCCGTATGTGTGAATGTGCACAAAAAGGACGTGGTTGCTCTAACTTCCGTAAATTTTAAGAGATAACAGGCTAAATATTTTTCCATGAATAGAATATCATTAAAGGACGGTTGGTTTATTGGTAATTAAATTTGATAAGATTTTATATAAAATTCTTTTATTTCTTTTTTTACAAATGAGCGTTGAAAATTTAAATTCATCACATTGTAAACTTGCTAAACATTTTATCTATGAGACATTGTGATTGAATCGTTAACAATATTTTTTCTTTTAATGTATTATCATTTGCATTTTATTAACTTTAATATTATATATTAGAGTGAATGTAATATAATATATTACAGTGGAAATTATGTTACGTATTATGATTTTAATTGTTTAAAATTGCAAAATAATTTTTGCAGTTATCGATACAATAAATTACAAAATGTTGATACCTTTATTTAGTTCCCTAACTTTAATATATATATTTATGATGTGTGCTAGAATTTACTAATAATAATAATTTAAAGTATATGACTATATTTATTTTTGCGCAAATATACATCATAAGCTATAAGAATATGTAATAAAAAAATAGGAGATTCCATTTAAGAAATTAAAGGTGTCCTTCACTTGACCTTAACGATGCCATTCAAGGTCCAAACCAATAACATCATCTTATGTTCCCCTCAAAACCATACAATTTTTGTTCAATACGTTTTTCTCTAATATGCTTAGTTTTTTGAAAGAAAAGGGGTGTACGGGTGGTCTAGGACACCCTGTATAATGCGTGCGATTTAACTAAACTGTGGATAAAGAAATTTATAATTATATAAATTGCATTAAAATTGTATTGAATTAATTTATAATGAGATCGTCTTAAAAATCGAGATTTCTTAAAAGTCAAAACATGATATACTTGATATGATCAAGAAAATGGCAAATTCTAAAAAAACATATTAATTTTTAATTAAAATTTAATTTTTAATCTACATAGTAATAGTGATATTTGTGATATTGCGATATCAGTATCGAGAAAAAAAAATGTTGCTAGCGATGTGTGTCATGTTTGTATCTTATCGTATTTGTATATAGTGTTGACTTTTAAAACACACGATGGATCTTACGCAGTAAAAGAATAGTGTTTACATGTATTAGTCAAAGTCAAGTGATCCCTGTGATTCTCAATCGGTGCGGCAACAACACAAACGTATATGAGTTGCCAAAAAGTTCACGCATACGAGACTCGTGTGGCAAGAGAGAGAATCGAAAAGATCGAGGAGAAAGAGAGAGCAGATCACGGAAAGTGAAAAAAATGGATCGTCGCCGGGATTTAATCAATGGTTTCGACAAGCGATCAAATAAATAGTAAATTATATTTGTCATTGGATGATGGTTTGAAAAAGTCCATTACAATTATAACGCGATAACCCTTTGGCAAATATACAGGATGTTAAAAAATTAGACTGACAAGTTTTGAAGGAAAATAGAGGACTTCAAAATAAATATTTTTTTTTTGCTAATATTTTTGTTGATAATTTTCTCTGCGGCGTTTCGTTTTTTGGTCTTATATTATAATCAAACTTTCAATAGAACAGAGGTTTCAGTGTGTTTTGACAAGTTACATGTAATTTATTTATCATTACGGAGCGATTCATTCGGATAGAATTAACTGACATGCATTTTACTTATAGAACAGCTGATTGAAATGAACGAACAGCACAGAACAATCAACGTTTCCATCATATTATTTTCGTATTGAAATTAATGGAGGAATTTTTGAGCATTTACTGTTAAAAGGTGAATCACTTCTCTGTATTTGTCCCATTTCTTGTTCAAGAAATGTAAAAATATAAGTTTATCTATTGAAATCGTTTATCTATGAAACTCGTATTTTATATCCTGTGATGTTAAAAACGTCATAGAGATAAATATTATTATTCAAAAATGAGATCAATATTTTTATCAAAAAGTGTTTCTTTATCAAACTATATATATATATATATATATATATATATATACAGGGTGTTAAAAATTAGACCGACTAACTTTGAAGGACAAAATTAAAGGACTCAAAAGAAATACTTTTTGATAATAATATTGATTTCATTTATATATATATATATATATATATATATATATATATATATATATATATATATGTACAATGAAATCTTAACTTTCGTTTCCCCTTTTTATGGCTTCGTCATAAGCTATCTTGAGAGTTTATGCGCACAGTCTATACGCCCCGTATAAGCCCTCGAAAGATCATTGCCCCTCTCCTACCCCCACCCCACCCCACCCCGGCCTCCTTCTCGCTCCGTTATCTTCGGGCGACGAGCAAGCTTAACAACAAATTGCGGCGGATTTCGACGACGGCTTGAACGTTCGCTCGCCACGGAACGAGCAGTATCGGACGAGTTCTTTTCTCCCGTTCATAGAATTCAATTTCGATATCCTTTCTTTCCTTCTTTCTCTCCCACTCTCTCTAGCTCCATATAAATTAATACCTATTCTATTATATTTTTATATAAATCCCTGCATTCTCTCTCTTAATCCTTTGCGATTAGAGTATATTTTCAAATTTTCACACATATATATATATACTCTTTTACGTCAAGAAAGAAAAAAAGAAGAAAAAAGGAAAAGAAAATTGTTTTTAAAAAATCTGTAGCCTTTTTTCGCGGCCCATTTGATCGGCGATCGTCGACCTGCTCTCTCGAGCCTATACTCGGCTCGCGAAGCGACGCGACGGTGCACGCGAGTGCACGTGCACACACAACCGTGAAACTTTAAGTAGGCCATCGCACGCTTGACATTACGCCTTGCTCTCGCGGGCGAACGCGAGAGCGGGTCGCGGCGGCGTTTTCCGGCGGCCCGTGATAACTCATATCGACCATGCACTCTCGGATGCCGCTACTCCGTCGAGCGAGAGTAAAAGGCGCTCCGTCGTGTACGGGGCTTGCGTGTTTTAATGGCGCGGCCAGCAAGCTGCAAGGCTAAGGTACCGCCTTCAACCGGTAATAGATTAGCCGGTAGGTACGTTACGCAGAGAAAAAGAGAGCAAGGAGGAGAAAGGGAGAAGAATATAACGATTGCTGCACTTGGACTATGAGCTCGCGCTTGGCAGCGAGCGGGGTCGAGGGGAGGGCGAAAGAGTAATAGAAGAGGGGTGGGGGTGGGGAGGGGAGGACAGGTAGTGATTGCGGTAACAGAGAGAGAGAAGGAATAACAGCTATCAACTTAGTCGCGAGACAAAATGATTAAGGCCTGCGTGTAAATTGGTCGGATTTGAAAATTGCATGGAAGGGAGGAGGAGGGGGGGACGAGAGACTGAGTTCTTTCGCATTTTTTTCTGATAGAGAGCGGACAGAGGATAATAATAGTGCGTATAAATATTGTGAAATTTTTTATATGTAGTGTAATTTTTTTTTCTTTCGAGATAAATAAATTAATATATTTGAAATAAATTATTTTGAGATAAATAAATAAATATGTAACGAGTATAATTAAAAATTCGTCGATACACATTCGAAAAATTGGTGAGCTAAAATTTAATAGTCCCATACAGTCGACACAAATTTTTGTGTTAATTTAACATAATATGGATATGTTAAATGGTAACATTAATATTTTAACATAAAATAAATGCAAATCTCAAATTAATTTAAAATGTTATTAATGATTTGTGGTTACTCTCGCTCCTATTGTAGATTAAAATCAACATTAAATTTTGACAGATTAATCCTGTCACTAATAATACGGAATATATATTATCTATTGTGTAAAATTAAAAACAGGTGCACATTGTGTTATTTTTACACTTTTTTCAGTTGTTTAATTAATTTAACACTTGAGTTCAATTAATACAACACACACACACACACACACACAGAGCAACATGTTAAATTAACACATGAATTTTGTGTTAAATATTTAACACAAAAATTTTAACCAACATATTTTTTACAGGAAAACACAAATTTTTCAACTGTAAAGATGAATAATTATCTTTTGAAATTATAGATTAAATATTATAGAGAAAATATAGATTTTTTCTTTTAAAAAAATTAGCTGTCACGTTGGACACTTTATGCGTTATACAAATAGGTTCTTCAACCGAGCACGATTACTTGACAATTTTCCTCTTTACATTAAAAGCGAGTATCTCTTATGTTAATGCAAAGCGTGATCAACCACTCCTATTATAGGTTAATTAATGTTAACTCGCGATACCAAACTACGAATGTTATAATAATTGTGTAATAATTTTTTCCAACGCAGCGATATAATAATATATCAGAAAGTGCGATGACACTTATTGATAATTACTCGAATAAAATAGATTAAGTGCATACGGAAATTTTCTTTTCCTTTGTCTTTTCGATGGCGCGAATTTTCAAAAAAGTCTTGAGAGTCTTGAAAGTTCTTCGGCAACAGCATCCGTTTGCACATTTCGGTGCGCGCCTCTTCTATTTCGTTTATCTTTCCTTTCCAAGTAAAATGCTACTCTTGCCAAAATTCAGTGTATTTAAGCCAGCGTGATTTTGCACGGATTTTCTTGCGTCTTTTATTTAGTGATATAATTAAAATTTTGAAATTTTTCTTAATTAATATTATTAATATTATTATTAATGATAAATATTTTTAAGATCGCCTGTAAAGATAAATGAGATAGATGTAAAGTATGTTTTAGATTCTTTGTACTTTCTTTTATCTGCATATTATTTAAGTATTTAATGTAATTTAAAATTTAAACATTTAAATATTTAAAGTAATTTAAAATTAATTTATATTTTACTAAATTACACAATCGTCAAATTATAATCAATTGGTTAGAGCATTTTTTTCTTGTCCTGAAAAAATCTTAAACGAAAGATGTAAGCTTCCGATACACTCTGTACTTCTCTGTACATTTTCATACGTAGCAATTTACATATTACATTTGAAATACGAGTATTGTCGCGTTGATTGTGCCGGTGAAAGGTTTCTTTTTATCCGTCCGGGTCTGCAACCCCTAAGTCTTGCGATTGAGACTGATTGCTACTCAAGAAACGTTTTCAGTTTCTTCGAAATACTTACGATTTCGCGGATTAGAAACTAGTGCACTGTACTTTATAAGCAATGAAGGAGCATTTTCAACTAATTAGCTTTGCAAATCACACAACGGAATAACGAACGTTTCAATTATTCATACCCTCGTTTACCATATTTGAAATATGTTCATGTCCGATGTCATATTAAGCAGTAAGTACGTTCTACTAGCTAATTAGCTGCTTTTATTTGTTCAATCGTCGTTCTTCTTCGTTTTAATATATATTTTTACAATTTCGCATTTCGTTGTCTTGAATGTCAAAATTTGAATGAATTAAATTTAAAACTATTCTTTTTTTTTTTGCAGAAAATTGCATTTGTACTTTTCTATTTTATTCCCGCACACTAAACTTTGTTAGCCCGGCATGTTGAAAATGTCTCTGGTTCCGTCGTGCTCTTATTTGCATTTTATCGATGTAAAATCACGCGCAACGGACTATGATCCGGCAATCTTAAAGCCCTAGCGAAGCAGACGATAACGAAACTTTCTATCTCAAATAACCGTGAAACTCTTGCCTGAAGCTGCCAAATTTTTCCAACGTTTCTGTAGAACGGAGATAACGTTAAGATAAGTTCGTCTTTGGTAGCTCGCAACGCTCAGTTGCGGATTGTTGTAGCAAGTTTGTGGAGCGAAGATAAGCGATGTGAAAAAAGACGGTGGCGTGAAATCGCATTTTCTTTCGAGAGATAGAAAGAAGAGCTGAAGGTGTAGAATATAGAGGGATGGATAGAGATCTACTACAGCGGCGTGCACTTTTCACAATCAAAGTCAATAAGATGATCTAGTATCTATATTTGATCGATCATCTTATATATATATATATATATCTTCTCCATAAATATTTATTATATACATAAACTGATGAAAACATACATAATTTTTACATAATTATAATTTTTAAAAAATTTAATTCATTTATTTTTATCAATTACTCTACATGATATTACATTTTACGAGAAACTATCACATTTGGAACGAAAAAAATAGGAATAAAATTTATATGTCGGATCAATGTGGCACTTATTACATACACACATGCACATATACCGTTTTATCAATATGATAGCCATCTAAGGAGAAGTGTTATGATAATCACGCTGGTATTAATTATAGGGATGCAAGGTGCATCCCTATTTGTGTATTTTTATAGATTTTATAGATGAAATCGTGGAGATGTGCACAGAAGGAATGCTTAAATGAGGGAAAAACCGGTTGGCGTACATCCCTAATTTTCAAAGCGCCATTGACAGATAAAACGGCGACGAAGCGGTTTGCCATGAAAAAAGAATCGCCCGGACAAGCAGGTTTCGTCGATGAGATCATTACACACGATTACGCTTTTAATAAGCACAATTCCTCTAATCGTTTAAGCGTAATTCCAGCTACTTAGTTGTACCAAGCGATGCGGATGCTTCTTACGCTTAAGGTCGAATCTGCCCACGCGCATTATCTTCGTATTATTCGGATTTAGAGTTAATTAAGAATGGACACGTACATATATAACAATGTCTATAGAAATTTAAACAAAAAAATGAAGATAAGTAATATATACTAATTTAATAATTAAGTAGCTTAATTATAGCATTTGTAATTGCAACCAACATTGCAATGTAGGCAGACATTCAGAAAGCGCTCGACTTTTAAGGATATTTGGGCTACATAATAGTAGCAAAAATAATATCAAAATTAAAAAAAAAAACATATTTCTTACGTTTATACTGTTTGAAAAATCAAATAAATATATCCGGATTATAAAATGAATTAAAGTATCACAAAATAATATGGTTTTGACTTTAAGTTTTTTGCGAAAGCAAATAATTGTAATTCATATTTTTCCTAATTTATGGCAAGAACTTTTGATCGTGAACATCCACTGCAAGAAACAGAAAGAAACGAGCAATTTGCAGAAAGAAAGGAAGAGAAATAAATTTTTCTATAATTTTTAAGTCAGTAAGTAGATTTAAATTAAGTTTTGCACAGATATTTATTAGAGTTTTTTTTAATATATATTTTTATTTCGTTGACAATGTTTTTTTCTTTTTTTGTCAAATATATCAATAAGTTACAATATGCTTATGGAAATTAATTTATATTGTTTGAAAAATTATTACTTTTAATACTTACCTATTACTTGTCCTGTTTTTTTAGACTTTCTCATTTCAAGGTCAAATGCCAAGGTCATCCCATGGTCAAATTGTTTTAGGTTATTAGATTCGTCTTTTCATCGTTTGCGATTATAGATGATTAAAAACAGAGCTTTCCTTTAAAAAAATTTGAGCTGACCTTCAAATGTCAAAACTTTTTGACATTTCCAAATACTAACCATCAATACTGACTTTAAACTTAAATAGTTTGCAAACCAAGAGAATTGTGTTCAGGTTTTGCACAGATATTTAGGAGAAATAGTAGAAGAGTCTGCGAAATTTTCATGCTTTTGTCAATGTTTGACATATGACACATACATCTTTAATTAACAAGCGATTTTACCTCAAGGAACCAATCTAACATCTACTGCTCTTTGAGAGACGCAACCGCATCAAAATCATCGCGGTGACGAAGCGGCGGATATACGCAATGTTTCCGCAGTGTGTGAAAAGCGGAGCGCCCAACGGCAGCTTTTAATTCCCTTGAGGGTTGTAGTCGAGCACCTCGTAACTTTTGTAATTAAATCTAGCGCTCGAAACGCGCGTGCGACAAGTAGTAGTAGTAGTAGTAGTAGTAGTAGTAGTAGTAGTAGTAGTAGTAGTAGTAGACGACCTCGTTGTCGTTCTCGTTCCCATGTATTTCTCCCCTTTGGCCCGAAAGATCTCTCGCTCCCTTTCTCGCATCTCTCTCCTTCGCCCTGCGGCCATTTTCCGTCTTCCGCTTTCTTTCTTCTTCCGTCGCGCGGAAAGATGGTACGTTAGTTCGGTTCGACTCTCTGTTCGCGCGACCACCACGACGGAAAATTGTCGACAGACTCAAGTACACGTGGAGCACGTCGTGCTGCGTGTCGAGAAGCTAAATGTAAAAGACGATGCATGCGTCGCTTTACCTTTAATCCCGCCTCCAATCGACGTTTAAATCGCCTTTTCTTCAAGACTATTATGTATGCGCACTTTTATTATTGTTCTCTATTTAAATTGGATTTTTTTTTAATTGTCATGTTTTTATTCATTGTTGTCTATTCGATGTTTTTAATATTTTCTAAAAAAAATATACTCATATACATTTTTGTAATTACGTATCCATGGATATCAGCCCTAAATATAATAGATTTCACAGATCCTTTATTTAATTATTTCGAACATTAATCTTCAATATTTATTCGGCAAAATAGCTGCAAAGTGATTTTTGCATTATTACTTGTTATCATTTCCTACAGCAATGTTAACAACTTGAACAAAATTATGTTCCAAGCCAAATATAAAAGAGGAACATGACGTATAGCATCTCGTCTCTTGTCGCTTTATAAGCAGCGAATTTTTCGAGGCATTATGAATGTGTCGCATGCATCGGTATCGATAGCTCAATTATCGATAAGAATCGCCGCATTGGAATTCTTCTCATCTGAACCTCGCCATCCAATCTACAGTCACCATCGATCGTTCCCATGACTCGTCGATTCGAAAACAATTGGTAGGACAAGGAGGCGAAGAAAAGCTCGTACAAAGATCGAATGGAAGGCAGGAGGATAAAGGCAGAAGGGGGTGAAAAGGGAGAGGAGAGTAATAAGAATGAACGAAGAAATATGAGAGAGAGAGAGAGAGAGAGACGCGAGCCCGGCCTGCTTTTACGACGCGAAACCTGAAGCCTCTGCTGCCGTCTCTTTCTCTCGGGGAATTGAAAGGCGCGGGTCGACCACGATAACTTGACATAACTCGCTTTTTTTCGATCAGGTGCGGTGCGTGTTCGCGACTCTAAACAAACCTCTCGAAACGTGTCGCGCGTTCGTTCCGAGCAAGTTCATTAAGCGGAAAGCAATTCGCGGATTTATCTCTTCTCTGAACTCGATAAGATTCTTGAGCCACTTGTCAAAGTGACTTTTATACTGAAAGTATCACGATTCTGCAAATTTTAATTCCTGCTATCGTTCACGTTGGTTATAAAAATCTGAAATATTTTACATAAAATTTTAATTTGTTTATTAATTATATATAATATATTTATACACATGCATATACAAAAAAAAAAATAAATAAAATCATCTAATAATATTTTTATAATACAAAATATAAGGGAAGAGAGATTCTCTCTCTCTCTCTCTCTCTCTCTCTCTCTCTCTCTCTCTCTTTGTATAAAGAGAGTTTAGCGTAATATATTTGTAATTAACATTTTCTAAGCGTGATGCCAAGCGCTCGGAAATTTTGCGCGCGATTCGGAATTACATATCGCATCCGTATGCGGTATGTAACCCGCAACGACACGTAATTATGCGTACAACGCGTATTACCATATCTGTATCATGCGCCTAATTACATTCCTACATGCGAATCAGGCAAACGACGTGATCATTTACGCACTCTCCGGACCTGCTTCGAGTTTCGAGTTCCCCCTTACCCCTCCACCCTCCTCCGGTTGTTTTTCGCGGCTCGTAAACGCCGATCGTTCCGTCCTCTCCGTCTCGAGACGCGCGCACGCATCCGCGACGCATACGGAATCGATCCTGAGAATCGAACTTCCGGCGACGAGCTCTCTTTCCGGTACGACGCGTTATTAGAAAATAGATGAATTTTAGAAACGCGACACAGTGTCGTAATCCTCCTTGGAAATAGCCCCCGACACGATCGTATCATTCAATTGTATACAGGGTGATTTTAAATAAGAGCAAAAAATTTTAGATGATTTTTTGTCAAAAATTAAGGAGGGTCTTTACAAACATATCTCCTTGAAAAGTTACATTCCCCCAAAGAGGAGGTAAAAATTTGGTTTTATTTTTTTCTTAAAAATTTTTGAGCAAGTTGTAAAAAATGGTATTTGGTGGACACTTTTTACTAAAAAAAAATATTTATTATTATTTTTTTAATTCTCCCGTATTTTTATAAGGAGATGAAACTAGCAACCCTTGTTTAATTCTTTATTAGATCTTTTTAATGGACTAGAATCTAAAAATATGCGTTAGAAAACTTGATTCCTTTAGAAACTTTTCTATCATTTTTTTTTCGTAAAATCAATAATTTTCAAGAAAAAAAAAAAATAAAATACATTATCATGCACAGCACGATGCTAAATGGCAAATGTTTCGAATTACAAAAAATTGAATTTTAGAACAAGCAAAGAAAATTAAAATTATAATAAATGTTGAATAAAATGGAATAAAAATTATGATAAATGTTGGAAATTTTCACCTTTTCCTTTAGAGGATAACTTCTCAGAAAAAAGTATAGGAATATATGAAAGACTTCTCTTAATTTTTGACAAAAAATCATTCCCTAAAATTTTTCGCTTTTATTTAGAATCACCCTGTATATAATTTTAAATATCACGGCTTCCATTCATTTTTATTCCATGAAATTAGAATATACAAATTATAGAAAGAATATTGTTTAAAATTAGGGGGAGCTATTCATAAAATTAAAACTTTTAATTTCTTGCTTATTGTTTATTTACACTGACATATATGTTTATTATTTTGATATATATTCACGTCTATGTTTATGATCTCTGTTCCTGCTACAATCTTTCTATAAACATGGCATAAATAGTGCGAGTTACTCGGGAAGAGAACGGATTTATTAACGACAAACGGATGGAATATATAATCTTTGTACGCAATCGTCGAGTAGTAGTCGCCTCGCTTCGCCTTCTCTTTATCTTCGTCCCCCTCTTCTTCCGAGCGTGTGCTTCCTCGAGTACCCTTTATCGCGGCTAATTTTCCTCCCCACATTCTCTATTCCCGCTCCTTCGCCGAAATAACAGCCGAGGGTATCAATGGCTGCTAATTTATCGTCACCGTTCCCTTGATGACGACCTCCGGTTTCGCACCGCGTGTTGACTAGCCAAAGTTGTTCGCGTACGTTTCGTGCGGTTAAGTTCTCTGTCATATAACTTTTCTATTTCTTTTCTTTATAAGATACAGAGGGAGAAACTTGCTTACACATTATTTTGGATATATATTTCTATCCGTATGGGTTTTAAAATATTACATCAATAAATAAATATTTGACGTAATATATTTTTTTTAATGAATTTTTATTTTATACTTAATTATTATAACGAGTACTCTCAAAGTTAGCATCAGATACTTTGTAAAATGTTTAGTTTTTAAAAAAATACACAAAAGCCTTTTCGTAATCGAAACATCACTTCGAAAAATTTACTCAAATTTATTACACTGAAGTCACTCTTCAGATAATTTCACTCGCAAACTTCTTCTCTTTTACGGATGTAAACTTCAGACTTTCCTTTTCTTCATCAATGCTTCCCGTCTTTGTACATCATCTACCAGATGATTCAAGTCTTTTTTTTCTGGACGCTTCGAGGTATTCAGTTATCGATAAAATTATTCGCCATTTCGATAATATATCGCGGATAACGTGGAGTAACGAGGAGCGAAAGAGGAAGAGAGAAAGCGACGCGCCTAATCGAGTCCAGGGATTGGACGAGCTAAAGGAAAGTGGAATAGAAAGAATAGAGAAATATGGGAAACAGAAGAAGCGAAGAAGATTGAGAGTTCGAGGAAGAAGAAGGGAAAGGAATAGACGGGGAATAGAAGAATGTGAGGGACACGGGTCTGTGGGATGAAGAGGAGCGGCTGCTCGCGGTCGCGGACGAGAAGGGCGAAGGGGGATCCCCCCGCGTCTTCGGTCCGTGCCTTCCTTCATCCTTCGTGCCCGAGCTTCGGCTGTTTTCATGGCCGTCATTTAGTAGGTTCGTTCACCCCTGGGCGCAGGGCCGCGCGCGCGAAAGAGAAAGGAGGGAGGGAGAGAGAGAGAGAGAGAGAGAGAGAGAGAGAGAGAGAGAGAGAGAGAGAGAGAGAGAGAGAGAGTAACCAGGCGGGAAGGAGAACGAAATACGACGGAGGAGGAAGAGGAGGGCTAGAGTAGAAACGTGATAGAGTTGAAGGAAGAAGAGGATGAAGAGAAGGAGTCAATGATGGACGAGGCGGAAGAGTCGACGATGGAATGGACTGGTGGAGTGCGAAGCGGACGAGGCGGAAGCTGGAGGACAGGCCAGCTGGATGAAGCGAGGATGGGCTGGAGGGAAGGGGGTAGGGGGTGACGAGGGGGCAAGAGGGAGGATCGAGAAGGGACTAAGGGAAAAAGAGTTCAGGCAGGTCTGGGATCGGACGGAGGGTGAATGCGTGACGGTGTGTATCGTCGACTCTCTCTTCAGCACTTGGGGAAGGCTTGCCTTCTATCTGCCCGGCTTTGCTTTGCCTTTACCTTCCTTGTAAACCTGCCAGCCGGCCGGACGGCCGGTCCGGCCGCGTGTAGGTACACACTCTTCATTGCTCCTCCTCCCCCCCCCTCGTCCCTTCTCCTCCACCCTTTCCTGCACGTACGTTGGACGGGGGGAAGGAGGAGGAAAGGAAGAGAAAGAGGGCGGGAAGGAGAGAGCGAAAGAGAGCGAGGTTTGCGCGAGTTGAGTGAGTGAGAACGTCGGGTTAGTTTGCCTGACTTCAGCCTATACGAGGCTGAGTATCTAACGCGGGGCCGCGCGAGGCCTAAATTTAGGCGTCCGCCGGAAGTACGCGTGCAGGAGAAGTTTCCGTGCACCGCGCTCGATCGCGCGGTAAGATAAGCCGCGGGCAGGAGGACAAGACCGTAGGAGTGAGATACCGGGAGGAATTCGCGACGATGTTGTTCGGCGCGGCTGCGTTCGATTACGTTTGACAATCGCTTCGCGATTGACGCGATCTCTCGTGTAAGCTCTGCAAAGGGTATTTTCTTTCATCTCTATGGATTGCATGACAAATCCGCATCCATCAAATTCAAATTGGTAGACTCATTATGGCGGATGTCTTAAACTGAAACTTTTATAATAATGAATCTGCCATATTGAGTTTACCATTTTGAATTTGACAATTTTGACATTGGATTCAGTGTTTCAAAAAATTCTTAGATTTAAATAAACATAATTGAAAATTATTTAGTAAATCGTTAATGATCTAAGTCATAGCTAACTTTTTACACCCCATATTTAACCATGGATATCTTATTAACCATAACCGATATTAAAAATTCCTTTTAAGAATTGAAAGTCCTAACAACATACTTTATTTTGATTGCAATAAAACTTCTCCAGCACATATTGTAGTTATAATAAAGTTCATGAAAATAGCCCTTTTTGCAAAGTTCATGAAAATAGCCCTTTTGCAACTTTAATTAACAAATTTCTCAAAATTTTGACGTGATGAAGCAATTTTACAACCGGATTCATGTTCAGCATCCAAAAACTACCTATACGAAACGATTAGTCCCGTTTCGGTATTTTTTTTTGTTGAATTGTAATAACGAAAAATTATTTATCTTAATTATTTTTTAATATTATTATACGTAACGGAAAGTGGTTATTTTATTAAATATTTTATTAGATACCGCAGGTGACGAATCATTAGAGAAATAGCAGCACTTCCAATCCGAAATCTTGATAAAATATTTCTTATATTTGAAGACCCTGTGAATTTGAATCTATTTCGCTGCGACCATCGGAGTGGAGCCGGGTTTGCGGTCGACGGGTTTAATACGCATCATAAATTTTCAAGACTGTTTCGAAGCCCGCAGGTTGTTATTAGCGCAGAAACTCCTTCTATCACAGGTGTTAAATCCATTGTAACCAGAAACTTCTGTCTGAGTTTGTTCGCCTTGCCCAGGAACGCATCTACCGGTCGCTTTGTCAATAGAAAACGAGTTGCGAAGAACTTGGAACTTGACGAACGTGTAAACGTGGCGAACAATGCTTCTTGGGATTTCTTGCATTTCATTCAACATATAAAGAGATATTAAGACGATATAACTATCGTTGCTGATTCGTATCATTTGATTTTTTTCCGCGTAGAGACATATATTATAATCAGAAGCTTTTTTCATTTTACGTCTACGATAATGAGAATTGAGTGTCCAGTGTGATTAGAATGAGAGAGAGAGAGAGAGAAGAAAGATTCGAAGTACCCGCAAAATTTTTCCAATTAAACATCTGAAAAGATTTTCCAGTTTCCCGCGCGTCAGATTAATTCACATGATTTAATTAACCGCGAAAGCCACCGGGTAATGCTTCTTAGGTTCTTTTAAACATTCCATAAAAACTATTTTAATTCCGCGAAACCCTTTCTCGCCTGGGAGGGCCGTCGCGAAATATTAGCGCGACCCGCGCGTATATAACGAGCGAACGTTCGCCTTTGCTGGCGCGCATCCCCTCATGGCGCCAGAGAGAGAGAGAGAGAGAGAGAGAGAGAGAGATGCGTAACAAAAGTTTCCCCTTTTAAGAGAACGGGCGCGCGTAATAAGATATTTAATATCCCCCGGGTATAATTCGCCATAAAACAACGCGCGCCTTATCTCTCTCGTCGCTATTTTTATTCGCGACGCGAACGCGATTCGTGTAACTATAAAAACGCTGTGCTTTTTTCCGCCCGACATACGACGGAAGAGAGAGACGCCGACGACGATGCGCCCGCAAGTGCACGCGCGGCGTTACAGGTTTCAGGGAGGTGGCGGCGGGTGGGGGAGGGAGGTGGAAGGGTGAGGGGGGAGGAGGATGCACGAGGACGCGCGAGAGAGGACCGTGTCTGTCTCGGGGCAGGATTTACTACTGTTACAAGCTACAAGCGCGCCCCTTGTTATGGGGAACTTTTGTAAGAGCCCGGTGGAGGATGCGGTGTCGCGTTTCTAGAGTCGCACCGAAGCGAGATGAGACGCAGCGCCCGAAAGGCGGTGCCCCGCTCGCTTTATTAGTTTCTCGTTGCAGTTGTTTCCCATGGACGGGTACATATATATATATGGGCGCGAATTTATAATAAATAAATATTGCAAATATTTTCGGAATACATTTAATTCCTTTTTTATCGATTACATTGCTCAACATGTTGCCTTAAGCTCTATCAAGTCATTTCTGATAGATTTTTTAGCATTGGTTACGAATCTGGCCGTAAAAATGACGTATCACGTATCAAGTTTTTGAGAAGACCTCAGTCAAAGTTGCTAAAATAGGTTAGGTTTTCTGCATGAGTTATATCTTTTAATGGGGACGTGCTCCAGAAAGCAGCGACAGCTCAAAATAAAGCTTGAGACTTATACTTTATGATAAAAATGCTAAGAAATCTTAGGTGGGAAAGATTTTTCTGAAAAAAGTGATTGAAATATAAGAAACATCTATCACAGTGTCCCTCAATCATATGTCTTTCCAATTGTCCGTTACTAAAATATTTTCAAAAGTCATTCTAATCATGAAAATCGTTATGTATACGTTTGCCTGATCGTTTATCATGAATCATGTATTGAAATTTTAAAATTAAAAATGGAGGATTTCAAATGGCGGATCAAATTTTTGCCATTTTTACGGCTAGATTCGTAATTAGAGCTAAAAGATCCACCTAGAAGTGACTTGATAGAACTTAAGGCAAAAAAAAAGGTCTTATTTTATCGACCAGGGTTATCTCTTCAGTGAAAATAATTGTGCAGGATGTTTTGTCATAAACTTTATTGGAAAAAATCGACACTATTAGATATTAATTTCGGGCTCCGCAGAGAGAATCTCAGCGTGCCATTCCTGATCTCATTAGTTCGCTCGTTCGATTTGGCCACTACATGGCGAGATGTATATACAGGAAACACGAAGTTTTCATAGTATTACACCGTCGTTTCGTTAGTTTCGAAACATCCTATAATAATGTTGCCCTAATTCGTGTTCGCTGTCAAACAAGCGGCGAGTATAGGGACCGGTTGCAACAAGGTGGGTTAGCGCTCTAACCCCTGGTTAACTAAATTTACCTTCTCTGCTATACATAATATAGGTACAGCTACAATCCGGAAAGGGACAACGAATTGCTAACCCGGAGTTGGTTAACCTCGCTTGTCGGTGCGTTCCCGCCGTAGACATGCGTTTACAGAGGTTTACACGTTACCATGGTTCTGTCTATTAACACGCGACAAATAATTTTGATCCGGGAATCACAATTTTAAGCTCTTGAGACTCAAATCGTGCCAAATTCACTGCTCTCTGGAAATTTTATATGTGTTCTCGAGTGGCAGTTTTTTTTCTTAATTTTATTTGCGCAATTTATATTCTAAATATCAAGAGAAAGTCAATTCTTTAATCAATTTTATATGCGATTGTGATGTATTTGTGATCGTATATACGCCATTTTGTACCTAGACTAGTTGAAAGAGAAAAATAAACATAAATATCTAAATCAACTAAATAAGATTATAGTCACTGTGTATATAATTAAATCAGCTCGCCGTCTTTAAATATAATTAATTTCATTAGTTTTATGAAATTTTTTGATTGAAATTTTAGGACACACGAACTTAATCTTGCGAATCTCTAGAGCGATAAATTTGACATTAATTACATTATCATCGTGATTGTTTTGATTTAATCTATCATCGCAAAGCGAACAATTTTTTTTCTTTTTCTTCGCATGCGCGCATCCTTTACATTGCAATGCCAAACTATTCGTAGCAGCATACCTTTGTTCGTGTTCAACAGTAGGTTAAAGGGCATTGTAACATGGCATAAACTTAGACACGCTAGTGTGTTATTATTATAACAATATCTGATCTATTCCGCTTTAAGGATGCATGCGTCAAGGACGCTTAAGGATGCATATGTCAAAATATTGACAAAATGAAAATTTCATAGACTATTTTACTATTTTTTCTGAATATTTGAGCACTCTTAATGGTTTGAAAATTTAGGAATGATTAGGAATTTAGGTTTAAATTTAGTATTGATTCTTGTGGAAAATCGTGTATTGTAGAGCACTTATTGACAAATTTGACAAGGAAAAAACATTCATACCAATGAAATAAAAATTTTCACATATATTAAGGAAACTCTAATAAATATTTGTACAAAACTTGATTTAGATCCACTTACTCGTTAAAAAGTTATTTATTAAAAATTGTACAAAAATATTCTCTCTCTCTCTCTCTCTTTTTGCAAATTATTCAATTTTTAGGAAAAATATTAATTACGACTATTTTCTTTTACGAAGACATTAAACTATATTATTTTATAATACTTTAATTCTTTTGTAATTCCAATTTGTAATTCCAAAAGATGTAAGAAATGCTTTTTTTTAATTTTGACAGTTTTTTAGCTATTATTGTACAGCTAAAACATTCTTAAGTTTAATGAATGAGTTATATTTGGATTTAATCATCATTTTTTTGGCGGTAGAATATTTATTTTGGACTGATGGTTAACTCCGTTTTGGCTCGATTAGTCGATCTTCTGATTATTAATTCATAGTTTATAAAATGTCAATTTTCTTTCTATTTAAATGAATTTTTATTTTTTTTAAAGAAAAGAATTTCAAAAGTTGTAAGCTAGCGCCAGACTATGCGCGTATTCGCAATTCGTGATTCGTGAACGGTATAAAGAAATATGATTGGACGATTTTGACGAATTTTCCATCTACCATTATTCACGAATTATAAACGAACCGCGAATACGCGCATAGTCTAGCGCTAGCTGTAGGCGCGCAGAATGAATATATGTGCGCTAAAACAGATTTATATTATATGATTCGTTGTTGATTGTAACAGGGATGTATGTATTAATAAAATACGATATTGATTACTTCTCATCTTAATTCACGTAAAACCTCAACAACCGTCATTGCATTCGTGACGAGATCCACGACAATTTTGCTTGTACGCATTTGTTTTCTGTGTGGGTAACACGTGGGTGACATACTAGTCGCATTGTTATCGCCATTAGTGTGATTCTTCTACCGCATAAATGAAATACTTACGGCTTAAGGGGGCTGACCGCTCGAAAAATGGGCTGATTTTTTAAAATCTGTAAATTCGAAAGTATAAAACAAAATTTATTTATTTTTGGCAACATAGTAGATTAGGTTTTTAAGAATGTCTCTTATAAGTTTTAACAAAAAATATTTTAAAATGGCGGCGCTGCAACTGTTGCCGTGGAGGTCCACGCGTGTAGCTGGCGGTAAGTTTATCTCAGTTATAATAAATCTGAAAAAAAAAAAAATTTTTTTTTGCTTATTCGTGAATAGTGTGGCTACGATGTAGCGTACGGATTTTTTTTCTATTAGTGGGGAAATAACGGAGAGCCGAAGAAAAAAAAATCGTATTTTTCATAGAAATTTGACAAGAAAAAAATTAATAAAAAAAGAATTAATCAACTCATCGCAAAAATCATACGCTACATTGTAGCCACACTATTCACGAATAAGGAAAATTTTTTTTTTTCAGGTTTATTATAACTAAGATAAACTTACCGCCAGCTACGCACGTGGACCTCTACGGCAACAGTTGCAGCGCCGCCATTTTGGAATATTTTTTGTTAAAACTTATAAGAGACATTCTTAAAACCCTAATCTACTATGTGGCCAAAAATAAATAAATTTTATCTTATATTTTCAAATTTACAAATTTTTTAAAATAAGCCTATTTGTCGAGCAGTCAGGGTGGTCAGATTCCTTAATATGCATGTGATTCACGCGGCAGTTACTACTTTATACAATACTTATCGAAGGGAAAATAAAAAGATGCACAGTGTATATTTCAACTTTCTTTTATTGTATTATTATAATACGTATATAACTTTTGTCACATACATTGACACATTATATACATACTTTCTAGAAATTATTATACATTTATAATTAAATTCATACTTTGAATAAAACTTTATTCAAAAAATATTGAAAATATGGTTTTATTAGCAAATAAGGTCCTTTTTAAAACGATCGATTACGATGTAATACTAAAAGTTATAGTTTAATTTTTTGCAACAAGCTATAATCCAAACTTTATTAATGATCGAAAAGTATTTAACAACTTCGTTTATTTTATGATTTATTAACATGGCGAGAAATTCATTTCAAGCGTGCTTCTACTTCTTTGTGTTCGTAAAAAAAGAGGCTATTAAAAATAATTCTCATGTTAATAACACGCGATAGATATTGATTAATTCAACGAAGAAGCATTTATTGAGTCGCGAAATGTAAGTTTCCCGAGGCGAAAGGCCCCTTACACATATGCCGGATATACCTATTTTCTTCAGGACGCTTTTACGTCGCTAAAAGCAGCGCCATAAGGGATGTAAAACTGCTCTGTTGCAGAAATTCAATTTTACGTTCAACTTTAAGAAATGCGAGCTCAACCGTCGCCTGTCATAAAACGCCTGCGCCGTCGCCAATTATGCGTGTCTCGCGGTTAAAATGTTCGGGATCGATATTAAAAGATAATCGTAAAAATGGCGCCGCCTTGATACCGTTACCATGTACGCCTCGGGGCATCGGGATTATTAGTATCGATTATCGATTTACGAGAAACGGACGCGAGATTCGCGCGCGTGCATGCCCGGGCTACCGTCACAAAGCGCATCGGCGCGCACGTGTGCGGCTATGCATGCCGTATAAGGGGCAATGCGGAAGCGTCGACGACGGACGGGGGCGTGCATCGGGCAGTAAAATCGGATAGTGTCAGTTTTTGCGTGGCAGCTGGTTACCAAAACGCACCCGGTTCGGCTCGGGTTTACGGCCGCGCGAAACGTGCCTCGCGTATCTATCGGCAGGGAAACTCGGCATTTGAATATTTAATTAAGCGAAGAACCTCGATTATCGGTCGCGATATTTCGCAAATTGAGCAAATTAATAGGATTGGTTGAGAAATTTGCGTTAAGGGAATTAGGTGGTTCGAAAATCGATATTTCTTTTTTTTTCATTTTTTTAAACTGTTATATTTTCTGAAGAAAGTACGGTTTAATTTATCAAAATTCATTTGCAAAATTGCCCTTTTCACAGCCGAGAAAATTGTGATCTGATAATAATTATTAATAATTTATATAAATAATCCTAATCTTGATCAAATAATCGTACTTTAAAAGCTTTCAAAATTTTAAACGTGTTTTTTTGTTTTTTATTTTTATTTATTTTTTTTTTTTTGAAGTTATAAAATTGTATACAAAGACTTAAGTCGACTTCAAAAAATTGAACATGTTCACAATATGTGTAATTTCAGACTGAACCTCTGAAAAATCTGTGCAAATTTAAGTGAGCAAATTTTTTGAGAAAAAAATCAAACAGCTCTCTTTCTTGCCGAGAAACGAATTTTTTAAAAATATATTTTAAATAATTTTGTTCTAATTTCTTTTTTACTGATTCAGTACAGAACCAATTTACAAATCACTGTCTTTTTACTTTAAGCCAAAATTACTGTAAAACAAAAAAAATTTATTTAAAAATCCTCTTTAATCAGCGCTATATTAAATGCATATTTTAAACTAAAAAAAAATTTTTTTATAGTTTGTGGTCCTAATAAACATTGTATGAAAGGACAAGTTTTGATTTCAATTCATTTCTTCGTAATAAATTCCCCCAAAAAGCTTTATTTTCGCTAAATCTGACTGCCTAATCTCCTTAACAAAAGTACGCGAGAATCTTTGAAATTATATATAGTATATTGCGCTCAATTAAAGGTAACTAAAACTTTCATTTTTTACTTTACGAATCAGTCTAATAACTGACAGTCTTCTCTCACCTTTGTCATAAACTCGAAACTTTGATGTAGACTAGGAATATCTTACGACTCTCCGATATTGATACCCGATTTGAACTCGAACCTTCACAACGGCCATTAGACATTTACAATTCACGCGGAGATGAAGCGAGGCAGAAATCGCGCAACGTTGTTAGTGGCAGTCGTTGAAGGTGAAGAGGGTTGAGAAGAGGGGAAGCCGACGATAGGATCGCGGATTGGTAAAACGGCGTATAGTCGAGTACCGGAACGCCATAAATGCGAACGCATAATCTTAAAAACGTAGGGGAAGATATAAGGCAGGGAGGGAAAGAGAGAGAGAGAGAGAGAGAGAAAGAGAGAGCCGTATGGGAGACCCGAAGAAGCCATCCCGCGTTTACCTCGGTCGGTTCGCGAAATAAGTGTATATCGAGGGACAATCATCCCGCTACCCCTCTACCTTGTGGGGTATCAAGGGTGGGACAGGGGGGGGGTGGCTGGCAACCGGCCGGTTTGGGCGAAGGAAGACGGATGCGGGGTGGCGGCGGCGGCGACGGCGAACCGTTTCGCGACACGAAGTGGAGCGATGTCGCCGTCGACGACGACATTTGGAACAGATAATGGCGCGAATACACCGCGGGGGTGAACGAACCGCTGGGTTCAGTTGGGTCGGCTTGGGTTGGGTTGGTATCACATCAGCTATCGATCTTATAACGCCGTGCGGCCCCCGTTGTCTCCTCGTTTCATCCCCGCTCGCTCGCTCTCTCTCTCTGCTCGTCTCCATCGACCTGATGCTCACCCTATCTGCTTCTCTGACCCTGCCTGCTCTCTCGATCGATGTTTCTCTCTCTGGATGCGTCATCGCGCTCTGACGTTGACAGCCTCGAACGAGTCCTTGACTCCATGCCCGCCGATCTACCGCTCGCTCTTTTTATTTATCAAGCGGGGCATACGCGTTGCGTTATGGCCGCGTGCCCGCCGACATTAATTTTCCGGGAAATTATTTCGCCGAGGGAGAAAACTTGAGCGGTTCCTATGACGATCTCTCGTGGGAGGGCGAAGATTACGAGGAGGAGGAGGAGGAGGACGACGAGATTGCCACGGAAGGCCCATGACCTACATGCGTGAGATGTCATCACGTCCGCGGTCCTGAATTTTCCCGCGCTCCCTTCCCCCGTGAGGGTGATGCTCGCATATTTCAGTGTCGTTGAATCCCCCACACGTTCTTTCGAATTCATGTTAAATTTGCCCACTTGTTGGGATTATGAGATAAACGAATTGCCTCTCGCGCGACACGATAATTGAAATCATGTCTACAAGACAGAAACAAAAAATTATTTTTTACTTATACTTCTGTTCTTATTCATTATTGAATTAAACGGATTTATTAATTGAATATGTGAATTAAATATGCGTGTTCACAGACACGCGCGCCATTGAAGTCTTCTCGCGGAATTTTCTGAAAATTCATTAACCACCCTAGAAAATTATATTGATTATATTAATATATGCGTATATTTCAATTGCGCAACAATAGCCGGAAGATCGATACGAGAAGGTGTAATGCTATCGGGGCGAACTTGTAACAATAAATAATAAATTACCGGTAGCAAATTGTCATTAAATATTAATTATTGGAAATATGTTATTGCAATTTAGGATGCAGAATCTATATCGAATGATTACAAACTCATCGGATAATTAACTGCCTACCTAATTTTGCAACTCGCAACAAAATATCATTTTATCTTCAAATATTTGCTTTTCGAAATTGCTTCAATTATTCTCGTCTTGCTAATCTTTCCAAGTACACGTGTATCGAATATTAAATTTTTTTTTTTTTTTTGAAAGAAGCTTTATTATTTTGCTCGTCTAAAATCGAGATCGGGACGAGTTCCATTTCACGCTTGACGCGCTTCTTTCTCGTATCCCTGCGTATCGGCCATCGTCGATCGGCTGAGATATCGCCAATCGTTATCCGCGACTGTGACAAAGGTCCCTCGAACTCGAGTTATTTCTGGAAGAGACGGACGATTCTCGAGATCGAAATATCGCGATGATATACGCCCGCCCATACTCGCTCGCAAACAGCTATACATTTTGCGCTTCCCGTTTTTCCCGCCACCTTTGCAATGAAGGAAAAATTCCCGATCGCGAATTAATTAATAAATTTCACAGAAGCATAATATTTTCTTCGCCATTAAACGGCATAAGATAATCAACATTGTATATTACATACATATACGACGCATGTAATAAGAGAGGTATAAACAATGTTTTAAATAATTTCATCTCACATACCCTCGCCGTAAGAGGGAAGAATACCGCGAGTTTATCAAGAATTGTTGAAATTGTTAATCGCGTTCGCGTGGCTAACGCGCGGATTCTCCTTTCCGCCGGCTTTGCACTTTGCGTTCGCTCTGGTATTCTGAGCGCCACTTGAAAATTAATTTGCGTCGCACACGAAAGTCCGAGAGGGAGAGAGAGAGGAGAGGAGAGAGAGAGAGAGAGAGAGAGAGAGAGAGAGAGAGAGAGAGAGAGAGAGAGAGAGAGAGAGAGAGAGAGAGAGAGAGAGAGAGCCCGGCACCCTCGCAATTTCACGGCGCTCTTCTCCATGCCGAGGCGTGGACCAGAACTTAAACGCGGACGTTAGAATTTTTAAGTACGATTAATACCATATTTAATGTGCGGACGCATATTTTAGCTGGCGCCGCATTAATTTTCACCAAACCATACTTTTCTCATTAAAGAAAATAATGCAAAAGAAAAAAAAATGTAGAACGAAATGGGAAATCTTTTCCATAAGTAAGGAGATATTCTAAATCGTTGAAAAATGAAAAAAGAAACGAAGAGTTCTTATATATTATTATTACATATTTTCTCTCTCACACCGTTCTTTGGTAATTTGTAAACATTTACATCTTTGTTGAATATATCAATAATACTTGTATATAAAATGTGTGTGTATATGTGAAAACACAAACATGATTATATGAATTATGTTTGATTATGGTTATATATAGGGTGTTTTAGAAATATTCCAACAAACTTTGGGGATGAGTTCTTCACACAAAAACAAGAAAAAAATGTCATGTAAACATATGTCCGGAAGTGCCTGGTTTATGAGTTATAATCGAAAGATTACCATGGCCTAACCTAAATCCATTAGATTTTTGTCTGTGGGAATACCTAAAAACCCTAGTTTATGCAACTGAAATTGCAAATGAAGAGACGCTTGACTAATGCATCGTAGATGCGTCCGAAACTATTCGCAACCATCGTGGGAGGTTTGAAAGGGTGCGACAGTTCGTGATCCGATGTATTCATGCGTGGCTTGAAGCAGGTTAGGTTAGGTTAGGACTTGTCCTAGTATGGAGGATATTTTGAGCATTCGTTGTGAATTGTGAGTAGATAAACAATTGAACTGAAGATGTATTGATCATGTGTCATTGTTGATATGTTCTATGAGTTTTTGTCGTTGAAATCTTTCGATTATAACTCATAAACCAGGTATTTTCGGACATATGTTTATATGACATATTTTTTCTTGCTTTTGTGTAGAAAACTTATCTCCAAAGTTTATTAAAATATTTCTGAAGCACCCTATATATTATTTCTATACGCTCTGTAAGATCTGTGAAAAAAATTAAAAAGATAAAGATTAAAATTAAAAAAGATATTAGATATAAGATTTGAATTAAAATTAAAAAAGATATGAAATTTTAAACGAAATTTTGCAATCAGTCGCGCAATATCCAAAAACAAAGAAACAACAAACGTATCCAATTGTGCTAGTGTATTATTATTCATCGCGGATACGATACAGTCGATAACATCATGTTCTTTATATTGTCATCGAAACAGAGGACAGTTCTACCGGCCTCCAGCAAATTCGCAATGTTTGTCCTCAAAGGGTTAATTGGTTCGTTTCCTCCGTTAAAAGGTTCACGCTCGCTCGAAATCGCTGACCTGGTTCGCGGTCGGCCGTGGAACAAAACCGGTCGACAAACGTACGACAAAACGTGCGGGGCGTTGATACGTTCGAAACTAAACTAAACGTTTCGCCTCTCTCTCTCTTTCTCTCTCTCTCTCTCTCCCTCTCGATCGTTCATTCTCTTTCCCTCTCACGCCCCGATCTCTTAATCCGGCCGCGAGAGTCGATGGCGGTCGGAGGCCGGAAGTCAGTTTCTCGGTAGACAGCGGCAGCCTCCGCTCTTCCGTTATAGCGACGGAGAGCAGCTGCCGCGCGGCGTGTCGTGTGTGTGCGAAGAGCCGCCGCCGGGGAGAGAAAGCTGGAGATGTGCCGATCAGACCTGTCAGGTTATTGTCTCGGGTTTTAATGGAACATCACTACGGCAAGCCGCCACCGCGCGAAATACCGTGGCGCTGAACTGAACTGAATTAAATGTCGGCGAGCGTTTTGCATTCAGGTCCCTCTCATCGTCGTCGTCGTCGTCGTCGTCGTCCTCGTCGTGGTCGTGGCCGTCGTTGTCGAGGCCGATGCATAATGGAGGTAGGCCGTCGTGGGTGTAGGTGGTACACTTCAATTCCGGGAGAACGAGGAAAATAAACGAGAGGAGGAGAGAGAAAGAGAGAGAGAGAGAGAGAGAGAGAGAGAGAGAGAGAGAGAAGGAGAAGGAGGATGAGGATGCTACCGCCAAGCTGGGCGAGAGGTGATTGAGAAGGGAGGGAGGAGGGGTGGGAGAGGATGCTGACGGAAACCGTGTCGGTAGTGTGAAAAGTGCCGGCAAGCGAGCGCGGGCGGATCAAGAGGACGGTTGACGAAGGGAGGGGTCGGAGGGGGGGGGAGATGAAGGGGGCTGATGAATAATTGAGAAACGAGCAATTTAGACGAAACCGTCATCCCCCCCCCCCCGACTTTACCAGCGCTCTCCCTCATCCTCTTCTCCTCTCTTTTCGACAGAGAGGAAACGTCGCGATTACGTCGCCGAAAACGCGTGCGAATAATTAAAAGCCGTTTACACCGGTAATCGCGTTAAGACGAGACTCCGCGCTTAATTAACTCATTGGTGGCGGCTTGTCGCGTGTTTTTCGCGTTAGCGTGACGAGAGATACGCGACCTTGTCGCAGCGCGAATGTCAGCGTCGAAATAGTCTGTGGAGTGGATGATTTTTTAGAGACTTTGATAAATAAACCAAAAAAGTTAGAGGTTTTAAAATCAGGGTGTGTACTATCTGCGAAAACATGGAAAGCCTGGAATTCTCTAGGGATTTTTTTTTATATCTGGGAAAATTAGGGATATTTCATGGAATTTTATTCAAGGAATTTCTTTAAAAAATATACGTAAATATAACTAAATTATATGTTTAAAATATATTATAAATATAGATTTATGTTTATTTATATATTTAATGTTTTAACAAACTTTTGAATGTATAATACATATTTTTTATTGTAATTCTTAGTAATAAAAAATCAAAATTTTATTTGCAACTGAAAAATGCTTATCTTACGAAAGTTATTCAATTTTTTTTCACTACATTTACAAATGCAGCACTAGAAACTTAAGAGGTTTTTTCAAGTTTCTCTTACGTATGAAAAACATTAAAAATGCATGCAATAAATAACTTACATTAGAAAGATGCACCAAAAAATCTTTAAAATATTTTCTTTACCTGGAATTTTGAACAATAATATCTATAAGAGCAGGGAATTTTCAGGGAATTTTTTTTATGAGCTTTGAGTAGACACCGTGAAAATAAATGTCAAGAGTAGATATTTCAAAAAAATATGTTTTTCTATAGAAAACGTCTTGCGTTTTCTTAAATGTGTAGGAAGCACAGATGCAATTTATATTCGTGCAATCTTGTAATAAACAGTTACTACTTTTTTTTTTCATCGAGTTGCGAATTTATATTGCGTGAATTTTTATTAGTGTTTACATAATTACAAATTTCAATTGTAATTATTTTTCCACCTACATATATTCTTTACACGCACTCGCGCATGTAACATCTAACGCGGTTTAAATTAAAAATGTTAGATTAACAAAACGTTGCACACAATTTCAAACGATAAATTAAATATAAGCAGCGAGAGTTCAACGGGCAATGGTAGAAATCAACTGAGCAATGTTTTATTTTTATGTCATTGTACGTATAGTATACTATTGGGTTTTTTCGTTTACAAACTTCGTGGCCTGTATTTAACGCGTCGATGCAGTTTTAATCCGGCGGGAAGCTGGCCCGTTTTTTACGCATCCGCTTCATTGGCAGTATCGAAATCCATCTGCCGCACGTGCGGGATTAATTGGCCATTTCCGATATGTATATACATTTCCATTTCGGCAGCGATGGGGTTTCATCGATCGTCGAGCGCGTAGTGTAAAATAAACGCTTGTCAATCAAGGGTCATGGAGAGCGAGAAAGAGACATAGAGAAAGAGAGTGAGAGAGAGAGAGAGAGTAGGAGAGAACGGGAAGATGAGCTATCGGGTAGCGTGGGAGGTCCTGCAATGCAACGGCGAGAGAGTAGAACAGAGGAAAGAGAGAGAGAGAGAGAGAGAGAGAGAGAGAGAGAAAGAGAGAAAAGAGAGGTGAAACGAGAGGAAGAGTGAGACCGGAATTGTCGGAGAACAACTGCGGACACGTGCCATGTACGATTCAACTCTCGCGGATTACGCATGCCGTGGCGTGGAACGTTTTGATAAAACGCAGCAGGAACGGGGATCTCATTAATATCTCCGCACACATCGAGAGATTTGTAATAAGATTTGTGTTTATGGCTGTCTCTCGGAAGACTAATATATAGATATTAATTATTTTGCCACCGTCTAGAGTCTAAGGGATAGAAGGCTTGCATAAAAAATCCCATCCTGAGCAAATGGTCTCTCAAAAGATGTTCGATCAAAAAGACGTAACGTTGATTAATGGTGTGTGTACCTAACGGAGGCTCGTGGCAAGGTCATGAGTTAAAAATCTGACGCTTTTTCTAAAGTCCACTTGTTCACGTAAATAGTACTAAATCCCATTAAAGATTTATACGATAATTAAAATCTTTTAATCATAACAATTCCAGTACTCGTGCACCTTTGTTAGGGAGATAAACAATGAAGGTATTACATGGGCGTGTTCACGATATCTTCCAAACGCTGTAACAATCAGACACATTAAATATTTTATTTGCAAAGTACATCTATTTCATTCCTCTCGCTACCTTTTCTAACGAGAAATGCTCTCATATCATTAATAGAAAAAGCAAAAATTAGTCTTTTCACATTCGAAGGATCCAAGGCCAGTTTCTTATTGAAGTTGGGTCCCCGATAAACGGCATTGAGACATGGACGTTTAGATATCATCCTTAATCGGGCTTAATAATATCCTAATTCTAAAATTGGCCAATCACAGTCATTCCATTCTTCAGAGGAATAGCTGTGATTGGCCAGTTTTAAATTTACGGATGTTATTAAATCCGATGAAGGGTGCAAATGTAATCGCTAGGATTGGTAGGGCATCAAAAGAGGATTAAAAAAATCCGACACAATCTTGTAAAAATGAGTGCCCTAAATGCTAGAGCTGTCCAAAAGTTTGCTATTACCACCATGTACATACATACATGTAGTTCTTATGCTTTGGCAGACTTCAATTAAGCAACTAAACTCTTTTATTTCGTACTTCGTGAATACCACTCTATCGATTAATATACGACTCATCACTCTGGGCCCCAAACTGGACATAGTTCTTTCAGAAAAAAATTACATCGATTTTACAACTAGATCAGAGAGTCGAGTATTATCGTTGCGATCATTCATCCTCGCTCGGAGTAATCCGAAAGCATCCCCCAAACTGATAATCGGGGCGCGAGGCAAGTCAAGCCAGGCAGCAGCCAGCGGCGCGGTGATTCGAATTTACCCACGCCCTGCTTATCGCGCGGAGTTCATCTAACCACTCGCTCATTGCCTATAAAAAGACTGCAAAAAGCCGCGGAAAAAAAAAAGCAACGAGACCTCTCTATGTGCGCGTGCGTGCGAGCGCATCGCAAAGAGGAGACGGTGCGCGCACCGATCGGCGGGAGCGAGAGAGAAAGACAGCGTGAAGAGGAGGGGGGGGGGGGGGGGAAAAAGAGTCAGTCCGCGCGATTCACACTGTGTTCACACATGTGTACATGTGTGCGTGCATGCACATGTGCGTGTGTGTTTACGTATCGGCGTGTCTATGCATGTGTCGAGAGGGATATTTTTTCGAGAAGCCACTCGACGAGAGAGAGACGCATCTCGATCGTGGAAGCGTGCTGCCCGGCCACCGGAAGTTGTCGCGCGCTGCCCATCTCGCGCGCGCGCGCGCGCGCGAGAGAGAGAGAGAGAGAGAGAGAGAGAGAGAGAGAGAAAGAGGGAAGGAGAGAGATCATTGTATGTATGTGTGTTGGAAAGGGGAAAGAGTTAAAGAGTGCAGAAGCGAAGGGCCGGAGCGGAGGCAGGCGGCCAGTGTGAGAGGACGCGGATGCGCAGGGGGACAAGAGCGAGAAGAAGGGCAGCGGTAACGGGTGCTCTCGGGCGCTTTTAAATATAGTCGCGTACAACCGAGCTACCGGACCGGCGTGCATCGCACACACACGCGCGCGCGCGCGCGCGGAGCCGGGGCCGTGTCGCGCGCGTGTGTGCCGGGTGCGCGCAAACAGCGTGTTATCAAAGGATTGGAAGGCAGGCGAAGCGCCTCTGCATGAAATTTTGCGTGCATTATAAATGCGCGCGGAGCCCTCGCTTGGCGGAAAGGAGAGGAGGGTGCGCAGCGTGCTTTGAAAGAAGAGAGGGAGAAAAAGAGAGAGAGAGAGAGAGAGAAAGGGGATGACGGAGCGAGAAAAGAGAGAAAGAGAGAGACAGACGACGAAAGGGGAGCGGAGACAGATAGATAGTCCCGACTAACCCGGGTTAGGTTGGGCATGGTACGTCGGTTGGTCGGACGCGGCTTTAACCTACCGTAACGCTATAAAAATAACGGCTCACTCCGTCCTCGTCACGTGCACGCCTCTCTCGCATCCTTCTCTATCTCACCGATCGGTGCATCGCGTACTGCGTCCTCGTTGTACGCGCGATTGTCACATCGACAACGACGTTCCTCTTCGCGCGGAATGACGGGGAACCGCGGGCGGGACTGCAACAAGGGCTAGAAGAACGAAGGTGCGAAGAGAGTCGACGGGGGCAGGGGGGGGGGGAGGAAGTCCGCGGGGGCAGGGCGGACGATGCGTATGAGTGCGGAGCATGTGTTACGTGAAAGGTCCGTTTACACCGCGCGAAAATTGCACGCCATGCCAAGCTTTCCTCCTCTTGCGCGGGCCGCTCTCGAGGAACCGTCATCGTCGCGAGGCCAGCGCAGGTATATCCATGCATCGCACTCGGCGACAGTCTCGTTGTACGTTGAAAATTTCTCCTCCAAAATTTTCCAATTTTTCGATGCTTTTCTTTCCGCGCAGTAATTTGGCTATTTAATTATACATTATATGTATATCGAGTTATTATTTATTTTTATTGAAAATAATTTTCGTTTACTGCCTTGCGCACGATGTCGTTAATTTATTATTTAATCATTAACGTTTCAATATTTTTACCATGTTAATTATTTTACAGTCGATAATAAATGACATAATAATAAACGAATAAAAAATGTGAAATGTATCTCGCGCATCACACTTGGTACAAATCCATGTGCTGTTCAACTTTCATAAAATTACTCCCTTTCATTTGTTTCTAGTTTAAACGAGAGGTTCCTACGGGTTCGAAAGCGTGTAATCTGACACGTCTTATAAATAATTTAACGTAGGCGTATCGACGTCGACCGCCTGCGTGATAGGGGAAAAAGATAACCCTATATATGCCCTTTTGCGAATCCATTTTCAAGTGACTGAGTTTTTTTCGCGCTCAGAACAATTTAAAAGCATTTTAAAAGTATTTAAATCCCGTTGACGGGATCAAAAGATTTTCGAACGTCATATATCTTAATAATTTTTACATTAATTAATTATAATAAATGTAAACTTATAAATTAAAATATTTCTATGATTGTACGTTGCGGGGATTTAATTGAAAAAAGACCTGGTGGTGCAGAAATGGTTAGAACTAATATGCGAGCGCTTGCGATATTTAATATAAATTGCATTTCGTCATGCTTGTTAATTGGCGAATGGTATTTCATGTTATATTGACGCACAACGACAATACATAATTGTTTAGAACACTTTTAACGTTACTCGATTGATTTCGAGCCTATTATGCTTGGAATTGTTTAAAGGTTGGAATATATATATTTAACATGACGATTACACGATTTCGGTACTCGATGATTTGGTCGGATATCATTGTGACGGATAATTATTCTCTCCGACGATCGATATCGCGTTGGTCCCCGACCCGAGAGTATCAGGTACAAATGCGCGCCGCGTCGTTTGGCAAGTAATTAGTTTTTAATTCAGTTACGTACGCAATTGGTACACACGCAATTTTGATTTTCGTTCGTTCGCGATGCGCCAAGTTTTCACAGGCAAATCATTTTTGGATGATACGAGTCATCGTCATTGCCTCGCGACGAATGCGTATGCATGCGGGGGGAGGAAGGGGAATGTATAACGGAATGTATAACAAATGTAAATCGAATTATGGGGTACCCCGCTTATATGGTTTTGATATTCGATCGTTATTTACAAATACGCTCAATACTTAACGAGGCTCATTACCGACGACGATAAAACGTTTCGCGAACATTATCGCGTAAGTAAGCATTTTCGCGTTAATTACATACGCTCGCGCGTAAATACATAAACAAGAGTACATCGTTCGCTTTCAGTCATTGCTCGCTGAAGCGACAAGCTTCATTTATTTTAATAATAAGAATTTATAATACTGTTCATCTATAATTACGAATGGTAGTAACAGTTTTCTCTCTTTTATAACTAGATCCTATATACAGGGCGTCCCAGAATTAGACCGACAGACTTCAGATGGTTATAAAGAACGCCAAAACAAACCAATTTTGTCAATAAACCCATGTTCGTCAATGAATCGTTTTGACACTAGAAAATTAAACATTAACAAGAGAACTTCGCAAACCCGAAAATTCTGAATTTTAATGAAACTTTACACACATGGAGGGGAGGGGGGTAAATAGATGAATTTAGAAATTTCCAGATGCGACCTAAAAACGATTCTAAGTGATGAAATCACGCCTCATATATAGAACGGCTTTTTGTTTTTCTCGATATATTTTACAAATTATTCGAGATATCAAAAAATGTTTTGTAGAAAAGTTTCAAAACACCTCGATTTAATCATACCCCAAAATGATTCATTTATGAACACGATTTTATTGATCAAATTGGCTTGATGGTTTTGATATCTTTTATAACCATTTAAAGTTTATCGATTTAATTTTGGAACACCCTGTATATTTTATGGGAAATGTTATGATGTGCCAGGTCAATGAAATTTCGGCATTTTATAGGAAATTGAATTTGTAACAAAAAAAGATTCTATAAACATAGGTCCAGCATTTCCGAATCTATGGTTATAGGAACCTTTTTTTTTTTTAATTTTTTATAAGATCCTTCATTGACTTGACTTGGAACACCCTGTATATGTACACATTATAGTGTTTACGGAATATCCTGAATATTTTCTTAAAAGGATAAGAGAGACAGATAAAGAAAGGTAGGAAATATTAGGAAGATATCATTTGTTTCCGTCAGGATTGAAGTGAATCTGAACATGTCCGTGCGGTGCCAGTCGATTAAGTGACGCAAACGTAACTTATTTTCGCCTCGCTTTTCAATTTCCCTGAAATTGCACGGTGTGTCGCGAGTGACTCTGATCTCGCGTACACAGACAGGATCGACGATGCACCGGTCGGTCCACCTGTCTCGCGTGAAGAAGGGTGAGCGCACTTATTGGCAGGGCGAAGCTTTCTCGAACCGGTTGGCACCTGTTCCGCGCGCACCGCATCCACTCGGCCACGGCCTTCCGTTCATAATGGAGAGGAACAAGACGGGTCGTGCAACGCACGAGTGAGTGTGCGCTCCTGGAATGGCCATTTTAAAGAGAAGCGTTAATTTTATCCCTCTACTATTTTAGTTGCAACCGTCAGCGTTTTCTATTTTACGTCAATATGAAGGTATCGTTAAAAAGATATCGAGCGCTCGCAATGGGGCTAATTTAACACAGCAAAGCGAATATGTGATAATTTTCGTTAATGTCTAGATTAATAAATAATTAAGGAAACACATACAGAATCACAAGACTCGTTCAAGAGTATTTAGATGAAATTTTTACTTAAAGTCGATCTTTTAATGACAGATTAAGAGCGTCTCTCTGGATGAGAGAAAAATCCTAACGGGCGACCTGATGAGCAAAATGGTTCCGGTTTAACTCTAACTGGAATTAAGTATCGTGGTCTTGTCAAAATAAAGGACGATCTTGAATGGAGGAGGCGCGAAATTAAGAGAAGCCCCGCGATCGTGTCGACGTTTATTAATATTTATACGTAAATATATATATATACATACTTTCTCGAGCGGGAATTGAGATATCAGATGCGCGAAACGCCACGACGATCGCGATCCAGCGGCGGCTCTCTCGAGCGAGGCCGTTGCCACGATCGGGAGATAAAACGGGATCAGGTGCAAAAGACTAATCGGAGTTTACTCTCGTTTGCCGCTTATGAGAAGCGCGTACATAATTCATTGCGGTGAGAGAAGAGCGGGGATGAATTATTAACGTCGCCGATATCGTTGCTCGTCATGATTAACGTTTGATGACGCAAACGATTCATCTCTCCTGCGAATATAAACCTGTTCAGAACAAATGAATCATATTCGATCTTCGCCCGGATTTTCTCTCTGCGTTTTTTAAGGATGTTTGGGTCATGTGTCAAAACATTGACAAAAGCATGAAAATTTCGTAGATTTCTACTATTTCTACTGTGCAAAACTTGAATACAATTCTCTTAACGGTTTGGAAATTATTTAAATTTAAAACTAGTATTAATTCTTATGGAAAATTGTATATTGTAACACTTATTGACAAATTTGACAAGGAAAACCATAGCCAACAAAATAAAAACTTTTATATATATTAAAAAAATACTCTAATAAATACTTATTCTAAACTTGATTTAGAGCTACTTACTCGTTTAAAAATTATTTACTAAAAATTAAAAAATATTATCTTTCTTTCTTTCTATCTACAAATTACTCGTTTTTTTTTTTTTTTTGTTTCTTGAAGTTGATTTTATATTCGCGACTAAAAGTTTGTGTCATAAATTAGAAAAAAGTATTAATTACAACTATTTTCTTTTACGAATATATTATTTTGTGATATTTTAATTTTTTTTTTATAATCCGGATTTATTTATTTGATTTTTTAAATAGTATAAATACAAAAAATATGTTTTTTTAAATTTTCACAGTTTTGCTATTATTGTACAGCCAAAACAATCTTAATCGATGTCTTAAATCGCGAAAATGTTAAAGCATAATCTCGCTTAATATAATTTGTTACTCTATAATCTATTATCATTTTAAAAATTGAGGTGACCCTGACTTGATTTTTTTTTTAGCCGATAAAATGCAATCGTATCATTTAATTGGTCTTTAGCTGTTTATGTCTAATATTCTACAAAATTATATATTGACAGCATCTCTAAAAAATTAAACTACAAATCCCTTCAAAAAATTTTGTTTATATTAAGATCTATAATGTAACACAGATAGAAACAACTATTTACAATATTCTTTTCATCATTCGTATAAAGGAAGTCAATAAGATTCGTATCGTTCATAGAATACACCGGCATTTGAGATTCTCTCTCGATAGATTGCATATACAAGAAATAAAATCTAGATATTTGATAAAACTCTGTAGTGAGTCGAGATTAAATAAAGGTGGAGCATCTCTCTGATGCATTGCAATAACAGTACCGCGATAAACGTCAGAGAATTTACATTCGTGGAAAAATTCTCGAAAGCGTACTTTGAAATCTCGTCGAATAAAACTGACTAGAGGACATAGCTCGCGATTGAAGTCATTAACATTCCTCGTGTAACTTCATCGCGTGCGATGAATCATCGGCCTGCAGATTTCAAGATACTACCTTTTATCGAATCGATCGTTTTTTTCGACCGCGTGTGTTCTTCTCCCGTTTTATGTGCAACTCGGTATCAATAACGAGCACGAGAAAAGAGATCTACCTTATTTTCCGCCGCTCGATATTTCTCGGCACGTGGCGGAACCAACACGCCGCGAGCAAACACACCGGCCACCACCTCGCATTCCCCGGGTGACCTGGAGCGACGTCGAAAACCACACGCACTTGCGTCAGGCTTGGATTTCCAGTAGAGCCAATTTTCTTCTTCCCGCCAATATGCCGGCCTTTTGCCTCCTATTAGCCACCAACAATTTTCCGGTATCGGGAAAAGCGTGCCACCCCTTTTCTCCCGTTCCTCGTCCCTCTTTGTTAATCCCCTACGACGCAAAACGGTTAACGGAGTGCAACCTGCCAGGACTGGCAAACCTGGCTGTTGCAGGCCGGCAGGGGCACGTACACGCCCCCTACAGGTCACCTGGATCGGGGGTGGCTGTCGGCCTAAAGGGTAGATATACGCACTGCGAGTTACGTTGGGGTAGGCCTACCGGCTCGGCCTGCGTGGGCGTGGGTGACTCCACCCCGCTGGAGACTCATCCTTCTGGGGATGAAAAAAAATAGAGAGACAGAGGGAGACCTGTTGGTGAGTAGCGGGAATGGAGGGAAAGGGGAGAGGGTCGGGCTGCGAGGGCCAGAGAGAAGTAAGCCTGGCGGGCGCTCTGCGGCGCCCTAACCCTACACCAACCCTCGTCTCTCACCCTCCCCCGGCCATCCGGCTTCCGGATTTTTCCTTCGGCGCGAGTCGTCAACCCTCGCTGCCGAGCGCTGCGGTCATCCACCTGGCTCGCACGCTCGAAACTCGAAACGCGCCGTCATTTGCTCTTAATGATCCTGACGGCGTTGCCTAGGCGTTGGTGACCCCTAATACCGGGAGCCAACAACATGCGATCGCGCTATTGAAAACATGACAATCGATAGTGATTGGGCTCTTTCAATCTTATTCTGTTTTTTTGGACGAAAGGTATTATTAAGAACGTCACTTTGAAAAATGGAAAGCGTTGTGACATAGAGTGATAATAAGCGTCAATATAGACAATCGTATTTATTTTTTTATATGCTTTGGAAAAACCTTTTACCTCAACATATTTTATTCGCCAAAAAATAGCCTATTAAATGCTTTTTTATGTAGAAAGTTTATTAAAATTATTTACAATGTATCTTACGGAAGGGTCTAGGAGAAAAAATATTTCGCCTATGTCACGCAGCGATATACATATAATAATCTTTATCATCCTTTATCAATTTTAGTAACACGCCATATTAAACTGCGCCAGTAATAATACATATTAATGATAAATATTAACAATATCAATTATATATAATTTTTATTACCTATATACTTTTAATCTTTATTAAAATGATTATAAAGTTCGTGAATTTACAATTTACTTTTAAAATACAAACTTTTTCAATATTAAAAATATCTTTAAATATCCGAAATGAAGCGCAAGAGCATTAGGATCCTTTTCATCAATCAAAATGTTTATGATCGATACTCTCTGCAACTTCTCTGTTAATACGTCAGTCGTATTCGCGTAATGAATTTCGCAGACGCCCTTGAGTTTCGGTCGGTTTGCTGTTGGCGCTTTTTTGGACGCGCGCACAGATCGGACAGTTCTTATTTTACTCACGCCCCTGAATAAGACCGCCACAAAGAAAGAGAGGAGTCAAGCGAATTTGCGATGGCGCAGGTCGGGCCTTACTTGGCCTTGGCGGTACCCTTGGATTTCGGTCGATGTCCTTGGCACTGATGGCGGCCACTTGGGCCGCGTTATTCCCTCCACCGCCTTCATTGCGGCACATTCTCCTACTTCTTTCAACCTGTTTCCTTCTCTCCTTCTTCGCTGGATGCTCTGCCTCTCTTTCTCTCTCTCTCTCTCTCTCTCTCTCTCTCTTTCTTCCTCTCTTTTTCTCTACTTTATTTATTTATTCTTTTGGGCCGGCGGCCGCTCTTTGTCCCTTGGCGCGCCGGCCGGTTGGCTACCCGCTTGCCGTTGGACGTTGCTCCTTCGAATACTTGTGCTCTCGAAACAGCAACGTTCGCCGACGTCCAGTCCAGGCGAGCATACAGTGACTTACCACGACTAGCAGAGGAGAAAGAGTAAGAGAGAGAGAGAGAGAGAGAGAGAGAGAGAGAGAGAGAAGGAGAAGCAGGTAGGTAAGTACACACTTTACTTCGGCGGGTCCGCAAACTTCGGGTACAGTCCCTGCCAGAACGATGATCCTTCTCGTGGCGGGATTGGTTCCTTAGGATATCTGCTGATTTATTTCATTTGTTGCTGATTTCTCTCATTCGTAATCCTCGCAAAGAAATAATATTCTGCATAAATGTACAAATGCTGAAAAAAAAGATTGGTTATAATTGATTGTAACAATCCAGCCTTGATCAAAGTTACCTAAAACTTTAGTAAAATAGTTTCAACGAAACGTTCAGGTCATTATGACGAAATAATTTGGTTAATAGACTAATTCAGTTAGACTCAACTAAATCCAAAGTTGTTCTTTTGAGATTTTGTAATTACTACCAAACGTTTTGTCATTATTATTACAATTAGTAATAATAAACAAAGATTTATAGCAATGCATTATTAAATACATCCCGTAAGTTTATTCAGATTTTTTTTTTAATGAAATAGGGATATTTAGAATATTTAGCATATTTAGAATTCTTCATTGAAAATTTTGCTCAACAGACATCCAAAGAGATCTAAATTTTTCAGATGATCTTTGAGTATCTCCTAGATATATCATTCAAATTTTTATATCGATTTAGAATGTAAGATATATCGAAATTAGCGGTAACGAGACAATTCTTGGGCTGAACTTTTGAACTTCCTACGATTTGGAAAGAGAAAGAGAGAGAGAGAGAGAGAGAGAGAGAGAGAGAGAGAGAGAGAGACCAAGAGACTGATGAAGTCAGGAGGCAGGACGGGCGAATAGATGAAGCAAAAGAGCATCGGAGAAAAGAACAAGAAAACCGCGCTCAATAGCCGCAGCAAGTAGAGGCAGCGAGCAGCAGCAGCTGCACTCGCAGAGCCAATAACCTTGTTTCGAATCATCTTACTCACGTAACGTCGTTGCTATAGTGAGTCCAACTATATCCACTCCTTCTTAGAGCTGACGCCCGCGGTGCACCGCTCGCGGATTTCATAGACACGTTACACGTTACGCATACGTATGCACGAGCATATAAAGGGTGTCCTACCACGTCCTGATCGGTTACCGAAGTATTTCTCGATCAGTCTGCGCTCCAACTGTCCCGAAGAAAAACTTAACAGAAGAGAGAATTAAAGAATCGTCGTCTAAAAAAAAAGGGATACGTGGAAAATATTATTATATTTTTCGACATGTTTTCTGAAAGAAAATCAGTTTTCAGCTCTTAATTTATATATTCGGGATGTATAACGATGCAAGTGAGTTAATCTATCATAAATATTTATAATAGATAAAATGACATTGGGAAATGAATCAAAATGATCGCGTGTTTCACACACAGGTAAATTCTCGGTCAAGGAAAGATCCAATACTCGTCCTCGAGAATCTACCATCTGGAGGATGGGATGGTGGCAGTGCGGGACACCCCGTATACATACTCGCGTCACGGAATTCACGTAACGCGATACTAATGCCATCTCCGCAAATCCGCGGTCGCGACGTTGACGCGCCGAAATATATGCGATATGTGGGATACACGTTACACGCGCGCGCGCGCGCGTGTGTATATGTGTATTATGTTATGTGCGTATTACATGCGTAGCCCGCGCGCGTACCCGTGGTAGTTGCCGAAGCCGCCGATCGGTGTGCGTTAATTTCACCGCCGGTTTGCCGGTAGCCACGGTAACGATTACTTACCACGTGTGTGCACACATACATACGTACGGGACCGTACGCGGCCTGTACGCACTGATACGCGAGTAGTGCGTGCATCGATCGATCAGGCCTCCTCTCGATTTGTATAACGCGCAACATATGCGGTTCACACAGACACACACACACACATACATATACATCGGTGATACACTGCGCGTCATAGTGCGCCAATAGTATTAGCAGGGACTTGGCCAAATTTGGGTTTGAAGATTGATTCGGAGTTGCAATTTAATCGTTTGTGATCCTTTATCATGACAGATATCTCATGTGATTTATAAACATTCCATAGGATATCTTCCTAGGCATTAGAAATATTGATTAATTATCCGGCGATACGTCCATTTTTAGAAAATGGCGATCAAATTTGTTTCGCAATATATCAGACAACTTCACGAGGAAGGCGTTAGTCACTTTTCTATCGCCAAGATTTGAGCGCGATAATGACAAATTGTGAGAGTACACCGTCAATAACATTTTCCCAAATGAATTTTATCATTAAAAATATTAATTTTACACAAAATTTATTTCGAATTACTTTGAAATTTGTATTTATTTTGTGTTAAAATTAACATTACAAGTATTAGTGTCACCATTTATCTAACATATCCATATGTTAAATTAACACAAAAATTTGTGCGGACTCCGTTTGGGACATGTTATATCTGTAATTAAATTTAATACGAGTTTTTCCACTGTCCGTGTCTTCACCGAACGAGACGATGAATACGCGCGTATTCTATTTTTTCTTTTCTTTTTTTTTTCCAATTCACCGATGCGATGGCTGCCGCAGACGTTACACATACGATGCAACACAATCGGCGAATCCATCGGTTTTAATTTAACAATGCCGCGCGCGTTCCAAGCTGGCGCTCTTAATTCGTACTCACGCCTCGACTATTTCGCGTAATGGAGGGCAGCGGGTATTTTCGCGTAGGCATAACACAACGGAAATTCGCGATAAACGTGTCGGTTTTCTGAGAAGCCTATACTGCCTACGGCCATTGTCAGGAGTTGTCTGCGTGCAGCGTCGCTCAAAATGTTATTAAGGCGCTGCAGATAACAGCCCAGGCGCGGATACGAGCCCGAGTGGAAGTAACAACCAAAACACACGCGAAATCCCTCGCGCATGACGGGACATCGCTACGGGGCTCGCTCCGTTGTCGAAGCGCGCTGCTGGATGGAGGAGGCGGAATGACTGAATTCAAGGTGAAGCGCATTCATTATTCCGCCGCATCGCCGCGCCGTACATGTGTGCGAATAATCCAGATATATCTGTTTCATTGAAATAGCAGCCGCTTCAATTGACAGGTTAAGTGCTTGCGCGATACGTATAGCAAATTACAAACGTTTTGTTCGATATTATTTCGGTTCAAGTTGACACTGACAATGAGAGAGAAGTGATGTCTTCTTATTTCCCGTCACAAGCATATACGTAATTTTCGAAGCATTTTTAATCAGATTAATATGACATAATTGGAAAATTTAGCTTTTCTTAAAAGATATGTCGGTTGAAGTTTTTGTATTAAATACTTAACACTTTTATATGTTAATTTAACATATTGTTAATTGAATTCAAATATTAAATTAAAAAAACAACTGAAAAAAAGTGTAAAAATAATATAATGTGCACCTACTTTTAATTTTATACAATAAATATGTTGTTTATTATTAATGACAGGATTTATCTGTCAAAATTTACGGGAAAAAAAATGTTGATTTTTTTTTCTATAAAAGAAATGAGAGTGACGGATCGTCAATAAAATTTTTTCAAATTAATTTCATCATTAAAAATATGTTAATTTTACACAAAATTTATTTTGAATTACTTTGAAATTTGTATTTATTTGGTGTTAAAATATTAATATAATATTAGTGTTATCATTTGACACATCCATATTATATTAAATTAACACAAAAATTTGTGTGGACTGTTTGGGACATGTTATATCTGTTAAATTTAACACGAATTTTTTAACTGTGCATGCCAATTCGACTATTGCGGTTCATAGTAACTTTATATCGCGCATTAATATAGGATAATTGTAAATGCACAGTTTTTAACAGCGTTACAACTGCGTATATCTCATCTTTAAAAGATGGATGCCATTTAAATTATCTAAATTGATTAATTTACGTCTTACGTATGGAAAGCACCAGGAAGAAATGAAATTATATACCAGGTATTTGAAGTTACCTGTATATGTATATGTATGTGTAGGATTCTGATCTTTATCGTAAGACACTTATCTCCAACATAGAAACCGTAGATTGATGTTTGTGTTTAAAAATATTAATATGTTACATATAAACTCGATCTAAACAACTATCGCCTACTTTACTACACTGTCATCTTTGTAAAATAATTCTCCGACTGAAAGGAACCATCATCGGTGAAGATCAAAACAAATCGCAGTTTTACGATGATATAACATAAATCGTCGCGATAGCCTGAGAACTAAAACTCGTCCCCATCTCGTCGCCATTCATTCTCGAACTACGATTCTCCCACGATGGCGATGACGACACGAAATAGCAGCCGGAAAAAGGGGAACGTCGTGCAGAAATGCTTTTCCTCGGGCCGTTTTCTAAGAAGGTTATTTTTAAACCCACCAACGTTTCGCTATTCCCCCGACGTGCCCCGCGGGCTCTTCATCCTTCAACGTGATCCGTATGGACCCTCCGTGAATCGAGGGACACGTGATGGGCGGTGAGGGGGAGGGGGTGAGGAAGGGGAGACGCAGAGGAAAAAGAGAGAACCGGGGAGTTCGAGTCGAGCGGTCGCTTGGTTAGGGAAGGTTAGGGGAGTAGGAGAAAGAAGACGAGGAAGGGCAAGAGGTGCGGTGGATCTCGACGTGGAAGGATGGAGGAAACGAGGGAGAAGGCGACGGCGTGGCAGCGTCGATGGGTGAGAGGGGCGGGCGGGCGGGCGGGGGATGGAGGGGGGTAGGGGGCAAGGGAGCCGAGGAAGAACGGGAGGAGCAGAGCAAAACCGCGTTGCCGCAGGTTCGGGTTCGGCAAGTCGGCTTTCGTTGGCAATCGCGCTCGTTCGGCGCGTGAAGGTCGGGATCAATGGCCGTAGGACCCTCCTGAGTACGACGGGATGGTCGGTGGGGCCGGGCGGCGAGAGGGCCCAGCGCGCCGAGGCCTGACATGGTGGGGCAACCGCCGGCCGCGCCGTCCGGAGTCTCAAGTTGGGTACCAAAAGAGGAGAAATTGAGTTGAGACGCACCGGTACCCCTCCGCGAGTCTCGCCCTCCTCTTCCCCCTCCCTCCCCTCCCCTCCCCGCCACACTCTCTCTCTTTCTCTCTTCTCCTTTCTCTTTCATCCGCTGCACTTCTTGCCGAAGGAGAAACAGGGAATTCTTTCGACGCGCAAGCGAAGAAGACGGAGGGCGGTGCGAGAGAGTTCGTTCGTCCCTCTGGAAGGTTCCTCGTCTCGTTCATTTGTCGTTTCGTTGGAGAAAACGCGGTTCTGAAGTATATTCGTGGCATGATAATCTTCACATTTTACGCTTAAGAGGGAACTACAGTCGGATCAGTTGAAAGTTGATAAATGTGAGGAGATTTTGAGATTCATAAATTTGACGTTACGCAAAAAAGCGCCTTTTTTAGCCATTTAAAATATAAAATTAATTTAAACTAAAGTAAAGGTTTGCCCTGTAGAATAATATAATCTCAAAATTGAATTAGATTTTTAATGGTGACTGTACTAAAATTTCATAGTGACTACACAAAAGTTCATGAAAATAAAAATTTTAATTCCGCAGGGCACATTTTTATTTTATTTAATAAATCAGTTATTAATTTTATATTTTAAGAAGTTACAAGTGTTTTATGCAATTAAATTAAATTCATAAATCTTAAAACGTATTAGATTTTGTATTTAATTTTTAATTGCTGATTCATATAATTCTTCCTTAATTCGATACTAAAGTGCAATATCTTTTATTTATTTTTCACAATTCATCAATTTTCAATGCAAAATATATTCTTGTACAACAATCATATCAATATATTGTTAAGCTCCTGAAATTTATCTTAAGTCAAGTCATTTATTTTTATATATTTCACATATTATTAGCATTTCGAAGAATGCGTAGAATCAAAATATGTCATTAACAGTAAATCAATGATATGGTAACATTTTAATGACTGCAGAAAATACTCCAAGAGAGCTTTACTTTTTTCTGCATGACATTATCTCCAAATGTGTAATTTGATAATGTACATTACCGTCTTCTTTATTCCTTTTCATTTTATTCATTTCTATCCTTGTAAAACAAACGGCCGTTTCCTCCAATGAATGCCGATACGTATCGGCTCGCGACTATCTCTCTTCCTTTCATCTCCATCTCTTGCTCGCACCTTCCTGGTATGTACCAGAACGGCAGTCGGCGGACCACCGGAAGAGGGGCCACCGTGAGAAAACTGAAGGAAAGGGAATTGGTCGCTCACTGCTATTCGCCGTTGTCGTTGGTCGATTCTGCGCTTAAGAGGAAATGTCGCTGATAGCGGTTTCGGTTTTGGACGACGACGGTTTCGGTGCGAAACGAGATGTCACAAGAAGAGGCAGGCAGACGACGATGACCGACGGCGTCGATCCGATTAAATGATCGATCAATCGGGAATATGTCGAGCGAAACGCGCGATATAACCAGCACATTTCACAGGATTAAGAATTTACTACGCGACGCATTTTTTTTTTCCTACATCAAACTATGGTCTTATCGCATATAACGAGTATTCATCATATAAACAAACTGAAAGATATTTCTATTTTCTCGATAACTCAATATAAAACTATGCGATATAATTGAAAACAGAACAATTTCTCTCGCGGTTATTGTTCAAGATTAATTGAATAAAATACAGTAAATTATATAATAGTAGTAATAATAATAATAATAATAATAATAATAATAATAATAATAATAATAATAATGATAACAATAATAATGATAACAATAATAATGATAACAATAATAATGATAACAGAAATAATGATAACAATAATAATGACAACAATAATAATGACATAATAATAATAACAATAACAATAATAACAATAACAATAATAATAATAATAATAAAAATAATAATAATATTATACATTAAATTTGTTATTGCAATAAAAAAAATAATAAAAAAAAATAAATAATAAAAAAAATTCAGTATCTTGTTTTTAATAAACAAATTAAAAAGACGGGATAATGTGCTCTTTTATTATCCGGTGTGCTTTGCAATTCTCGTATCGTCATCTGGATACGTGAAGAATTCTGGGAAAACTAGGAAAAGAAGAGTTGCGATAGCCGAAGTGAAAAAGGAAAGACATAGCGAGCGGATATGTCGGCAGCCATAATAAATAGTAGTGGCCATCCTAAAATGCCCGGAGGCCGTTATGCCTCCTCTCTCTTCCTCTCCTCGTCTTCAGCCTCTCCTTCCTTCATCCGGCTGCTCAAAGAAAACCAGACACTCCTCTTTCTACCTGGTCTGGCTCCCACTCTGCCCGATTTCTATCCACTATTCCACTATAACCGAGACCTTCTACATCCTATACCGTCCTGGTAACGTTTCTATTTCTACTTCCATTACTGTCATTCTCCTTCTCGACGTGTCAAGCGTCTATATTTCATGACTTGTCGCATTTTACAGCTCCCCTTAAATAGAATATGAATATACATATATTATGTACATCGGAGATATGATGTGATATCTATCATACTTTGTGGTTCACATAAGTGGGATTAAGAATCCACCCAGGAAATTCGTGAATAACCGTTATGGCTACTATGATCTGGTATTGGTCGATGTTCTTACTAAACTCGTTTTAGAATCCGGAAGGAGAGGGGCTAGGCCCAATGGCGTTTAGAAGGATGGTTCAATTATGGCGATAGAGAGAGAGGTCGAATATATATGGCCGAATTATAAGACAAACACAGGCATTGGTGAATACATGAGCGTCCGCAAGGGGGGAGGGCAAGGAGGATCCCCCCTCCGGAAAATGAAAAAAATTCATAATAATTCTATTATATAATAATACCAAAAGATGTTTAAATATCAAAGCATATATTTCAATCAATCTGAATGACATTATGTCATGCCGCCCCCTCCCATTCCTGAAAAAAATCCTGCCGTCCTTGGTTGAATACGTGCATCAAATTTTTTATGTAAAAAAATATTTTGTGCGATTTTGATTGAGAATTTAATATTATCAATTGAAAAGGGGATTCAACACTCTGGATAGGATGCAATCTAATTAAAAAAAAAAAATTCACAGCGTATATACCTATAAATATTTTTAAGAGAAGAATTTCTTTCTTTCTCTCTCTCGTAATTAAATCGAGGTCTACTAATATTTTTCGATCCACTCTCGTTTATATACAGCTCGCGATGGTCCACTCACCGACTTTGATCAGACGCATATTCGGTCAGGTTCTCGGAACGAATAAAATCGGCGCGAAGACTCAAGGCTACTGCCCTTGATTCAAGGACGAGAAGCGAATTTGGGGACGACGAGAGACGTGCGAGAGAGAACGACTCGTGTAGGGCCGCGACGCGGGAGCTTTAGCGAGAGAGTGGGTAGGAGAGAGGGAGGGGGAGGGGGGGAGGCAGGGTGGAAACGGAAAGAGACCGTGCGAGCGTAGGTCGTGTCTCGGAGGATTCGACGACCTACCTTAAATTCCAGCCGGTCCTCCCCGACTTCCTGTTTCGCCGTATCTTCCCCCTTTCTCAGCCCACCCGGGTCCTTTCCCCCCACCCCTCCTCCCTCTCGCTCCGTCAACTGCGGTAGGCTTTTGCTTCTCCTTCTCTCTGCGCGAGAAAGAGAGAAAGAAAAAGCTCGTGTATTCCACGCGGAGAGCACGCATTGTATACGGGTCCTTGCTTTCCCCCCTCCCCCCTCCCCCCTCTCCGTTCACCATGCTTCACCAATTCTTTCGTACGCGAAATCGACGTTCCTGTTTTCTCCTTCTCTTTCTGTCTCGCTTGCTTCTTTCCTACACGACAGCAACTACCGCATATAACCAATATTCACTCCCTTATTCGTATACGTGAATCAAGATATCTCGATTTTTTCGATTCTTGCCAGCTTTTCCATCGTCTATTAAAAAGATTGTCATAATTTTATAATCTTACACTGATTATCTATATCTAAGAATCATTAATCTTAGTTTTAATGACATATTTTTTTGATGAGCTTATATAGGGGCGAGATACTAAAAAAACATTTCAAAAGTTACTTATTGTGACTTTTTGATATCTTGCACTAAATGTCTTGATAAATTTTATCTTTAATTAAAAGTCTTCTTTATTAAAGTTTCCGGTATTCTCGACGATTACGGCACGCATGTGTGATTGCGTGCGTACATGCGTGCACTCCATCGTTTCAGCGCAACAAGACGTGGGGAAACGCGAGTTTTTAATCCATTTTCGTGCGCGGAGCCGCCGGTAGCGTTTTTGCTCGAAACGACAGACAGCGAATAATTGCGCAAAATAATTGCTCGGATTACAATAACGGGTCACTCCGAACGACAGCGCGTGATGATAGTTTTCGAATTGGTGTTTGGCGAACAGATTTTTTTCCCAGTTGTTTCGTTCGAGGATTCCTCTCGTTATTTCGATATTATCAAACGAGGAATAAAACGCGCAAGCTTTACACTTTTATTAATATTATCAAATGGCCGATAATGAGCTACGATTTAACGAGACATGCTAAATTAAAAAAATATATAATATAAATGGAAGGTCTCCGTTGAGAATATAAGCATAAAGGGATTAAAAAATTTGGGAAAACAGCGAATTGTATTCCTCTCTAAATTTATTCGAATAAGAATTAATAACTCTCTTTCTTGCCTCAGAGATATCTAAATTATACAGGGTGAGTCTTTTTTAATCTCAACAAGCAAATATTTCGAAAATATGCAATTTTACAAAAAAAAACTTTCTGAATAAAAGTTGTATGGTCTAGAGGAGGATGTATAACAGTGACCTTGGTTTGACCTTGAGACGTTTATTCAAGGTCAGATGAAGGTCAATTTAATTTTTTCAATTGGAAATCCATATTTTTCATTACATTTTCAGATTAAACGAATTCAAATAAACTTTGGTATCTTGATAATTTTTATATAGTGTCAAAAATCTAATTTTAAAGAACTAAACAATGTATTCTTTTTCAAAACACAGAACAGAAAGAATAAAAGAACTTAGAAACTTAGAAATTACCGATGGCGTGTTAAAGCTACAAAATGCTTTTTTAGTTTTTTGTTTATGTCGAATACTTACCTATTAAAATTAAAAAGAATCATCCTGCATATCTCACTGTATAAAGATAATACTTCAAAATATATATCTTTTCACTGAGAGTCGACGAGATATTTTGTAGCTACCTTCGCGAGCGCTTGTCAATCTACGCCAACGTTATGATTTCGCTTATTATATTCTATGAATCTCGAATAAAAAACGGGTCGTGAATGAATCGTTTCTTGTTCATCCACGCCAATCCTCGAACTTTCCTAAACGAGCATTTCACATCGAACATCGCGACAGGTCATAAAAATTTACATGTCGCTTCAATGATCGACGCTCCATTTCAATAAATATGTTTCTTTCACCGGATTTTATGCGCGCAACAGTTTTTCGATCACCCGCGTATCTCGAGCTACCGCGCGCACGCACGTACGTACGCACGCACGTCCGCGAGCTGTCACAATCGGGTGGACGGGCGAGAAGCGTCCGGTCGAAAAATCCATTTCTCCATATTACATGCGGGCGTGCAGTTGGCAGTGCCGCGGCGGAAAATCACGAAAAAAAAAGAGGCGAATTGATCGTCACAACCGGTCCACGTCCATTACGCTTTATTATACGGCCAAGCCCTTCTCTCTGTACGTTCCTTCTCGTGGTTTTCTGTCGATTGGGGTTTTCTCTCTCTCTTTCTTTTTTTCTCTTTTCCGGTGAATACGCGAGCGGACGCAGACAGCGAGTCACAGATAGATAAAAGAAGAATAACGAAAGACAGTGAGGAAAAAGAGAGTGAGAGAGAGATGAAAGGATAGATAGGGAAGAAAGAGAGACAAAAGAGAGAGAGAAAGAGAGAGAGAGAGAGAGAGAGAGAACAGACGCATAGAGACGCGGAGGAGAGAAAGGCTCGAAATGGTAATCACGAAAAAAGGCAACGAATTATTTCCATCATCGATCCCAACGGTCGAATGAACGTACGCAGGCACGTACGCACGCAGAATGCCGCTCTCGCGTATGTGTGCGCGTTACGTTTCATCGTCGGCGCCCCTAACGGGTGGCTTACGGCCGTCAAAGGGATGCGCGTGTGGCTATGTGCATAATACCGTGCATCGACGTATGCACGTCGGCTCGTGGATGCGTCGAAGAGCGCGCTGGCTGCGAGAGCGTGAAACCTCGTGCGCGCGCGGGCGCGCGTGCACGTGTGTGCGTCACCTTCGACGTGGCGTGAACGACGACGACGACGACGGCGGCGGCGGCGGTACAACGACCCGCGTCGCGGGTCGAAATTGCGAGGTCTCGCAGCGACGATCGGTCCCTCTTGGCATTTGCACGCGTTAAAATGAATGACGTCGACGAAGACATGAAAGGCGTAAATAGAAGATCGGATCGATAGGATTTGGGGGGATTGAATCTCGCAACCCCCTCCCTCCCCCCTTTGCCACCCTCCCCCTTTCCTTCCCGAGAGATACAGAATTAATTTCTCTTCACCTCATCGCGTACCTTGATTTTATTGATTTAAAATTCGACATCTGTCATTGATATTATCTGATAATCACATGGAATATCTGGTGAATTCTTTTAATCATTATTGTTATTTAAAAATTATGCCGGTTCATCGACGTAATCATTCTCGTGCATTTAGAGAGAGAGCGAGAGAGAGAGAGAGAGAGAGAGAGAGAGAGAGAGAGAGAGAGAGAGAGAATAAAGAAGAATGATAGAGAGCCGGACTTTTAAATCGTTAATTTCTCCTTTTTATCTAGACATTCGTGTATTTATCGCCGTAATTCTAAGGTGAAATTTCAAGGTGAATTGTCGAGTAGAAAATTATCGCGATTGTAGTATCGAGACTATATACATATGCCGCGTTAACAAAATGTTTAATACCGATGATAATAATTTTCATTGCTCTTGTTGATACCGCTAATATTATTCGATGATTATGAAGGTTTTAAGGTTTGCGTATGTATATTCACGCTGGCGATTTATTGCGGGATTTATATTCGTCGTTTAGGAATCGCTTTGATAACGACTTAATGAAAATAATAATTTTAACCGCGACGTCGATTAATATTAAACAAATATTTCAACAACATAAATAATAATGCAGACTTCGAAGCGTTCACACGTTATTGCGAATAATACAGTAGAATGTATATATTATAGTAATATAGAATGTATAAATTATGTTCTAATCGTTTGCGTAATGATAATTTTTATTAATAGTCTCATAGAAGAAGATCGTACATTTAGCTCGAGGATTTTTTATCATTAATCAGAGAGACGTTAACTGCGCATGCACGCGATTTGAAAGTTGATAATCATATTAAATCAGATAATTAAAAATATCAATTTCTCGTGTGATGTGTATTGGATTTCATAAATTTTTGTCGTTAAATAAATTCTTCTGTTCAGAATATTTTATGGCAATCTTCAGTCTTAAATAATATTTTGATATTTGCAAATTAAATGAACATTGAACCAAGAAAAATATGAAATGCATTGACTTCTTATTTTTATTGTGAATCGAATCTTTCATTTCGCTGTTAGAAATGCAAAAAAAAAATATTTATCATATAATAGAAAAAGAAAAAAACAATTTAAAAAAAACAAATTTTGATTTTTTTTTAATTATTTTTAAAATTTGATATTATTTTTCTATACTTTTTTAACATAATAAAAGAATTAAATTTCTTATGTTTTCAATTTATTTTTGTCGAAAGTAATTTTAGATTAACGCAAGAGACTTTTGCGGCAAATTACATCAAACTTGATATGATTCGGATAATTTCCAATTAGAGGCTAACAAAAATTTGTATTAATTAAAAATAGCAATTACATAACTATATCAGCAATTGGAATGCGAGCGCTATATTTAAAATAATAATAGTCAATTTCAATCTATCATCTAAAAAGTTAAAAATAATAAAAAATCAATTTGCAGTAATCAAAATCTAAAGATATTAAATATCTGAAAAAAAATTTAAAAGAAAGCTTGTTTTTTTTATTTACATTTCTATTCGCGGCACTTTGGTCGAGCCCTTGATGGCATCTTAAATGCGAACTCGCCCTGGTCTCGGCTAACAGCTAATTTCGAGCATTCTCTCTGTTCGCGCCGTCGTTCGTTCATTCATGCCGGTACCACGGGTTGCCCCTTTCCGTGCAGCTTTTTCATTCCTCTTCCCCATCCCGGCTTTCCACGACTTCTCCCCTTTTTCGAAGGTATACACTTTTCGAAGGGTCTCCCCAGTCCTGCCCGCGCCCTCCGTGATCGCGTATAAGGGCGCGTGCACAACAGACCACTTGACAGACTCCCACGATTGCAAATATGAATGACGAGAAAGGAGTCATTGCCGAGTGAACACGAGATCGATAAATTGGGAATTTTCGATTATTCGTTAGACCGTAATTAAGTGTCCGGACGCTGTTGATTTGATATAAAAAGTCTATTGATCAATCATAAGAAAAGAGTTTAATTACTTTCTACATAAAAAAAAAGTATTATGACGAAAAATTCTTGAAAAGTGATAAAGTATCATTGTTCGAGATTTTGTGTACGTACATGTTGTTGAATATTCTTGTTAAAGCGTAAATTAAAAGAAGGTGCGAATGTACGTCACGAGAAAGTAATATGTTTCTAGCTAGAATAACTATACATTGTTGGAAAATTTGGCTTAAATTTATTATATATATATCGGATATCCCAAATGGTCCAAATACAAATTTATGTATTAATTTAACATAATATGAATATATTAAATCGTGACACTAATATTATATTAATATATCAATATAAACTTCATAATAATTTGAAAGAAATTTTGTGTAAAATTAACATATTTTTAATGATAAAATTAATTTGAAAAAAATTGTATTGACGATCTGTAGTTACTATCATTTTTATTGTAGAATAAAATTAATATTTTTTTTCTGTAAATTTTAACAGATAAATCCTATTATTAATAATACAGAACATATCTATTGTGTAAAATTAAAAATAAATACACATTGCGTTATTTTTATATCTTTTTTTAATTATTTTAATAATTTAACGCTTGAGTTCAATTAACACAATAGCAATATGTTAAATTAACACATGTGTTAAAAATGTGTTAAATATTTTAACAGGCATATTTTTTAACAAGAAAACACAAATTTTCCAATAGTGTAAGCTTGTTGCAAATGCGACGACTGATAAAAAATTATTTATTTCCCGCGATATGAATCATTTGCCCTTTGTTCACTTTCTCGCGTATAAAGGATCGCGAACAAAAAGTTATCTCAAAGTCTACCGAATCCGTCGATATTCTAAACCTAAGGATGGAAATACAAATGCCCATTATTTTTAGATGCACACGTATTTCACTTTAAATGCTACAAGTGTAAGAAAAAGAGTTCACAGAGAGCTCAAAAAAGAAAAAACAAACTTTATTGCTTCCTGATGTTACACATCCCGTACTTATCTCCTCCGTGTATATCCTGCGTATATAAAACTAACATTATGTAAAATCTCACGCATCCCGGCCGCAGATAACGACCGTTCTTAATCGCCGACATAATAAGACGCGCGCGGATTCGCCCCAGTTCTCGCGGGCCCCGCGATTCTACGTGACGTCATCATCGTCGTCGTCCTCGCTGTGACATTCTTAAGGATGTATGTGACATATATCGAAATACTAAGAAAAGCATTAAAATTTCATAGATTGTTCTACTATTTCTTCTGAATATTTGTGCAAAAACTAAGCACAATTCTCTTAATGGTTTGGAAGTTATTTAAATTTAAAATTACTATTGGTTCTTATGGAAAATCGCCTATTTAGTAGAATTTATTGACAAATTTGACAAAGAAAAAATATTACCAATGAAATAAAAATTTTCACGTATATTAAGGAAATTCTAATAAATATTTGTGCAAAATTTGATTTAGATCTACTAATTCGTTTAAAAGTTATTCACTAAAAATTGTAAAAAAATTATCTGTCTCTTTTTCTCTTTCTGCAAATTACTCGTTTTTCATTGTTTTTTGCAGTTGATTTCAGAGGATATTCACGATCAAAAGTTTCTATCATAAATTAGGAAAAATATTAATTACTATTATTTTCTTTTACGAATACGTCAAAATCCATATTATTTAATTTTTTTCATAACCCGAATTTATTTTTTTAATTTTTCAAACAGTATTAAACGTAAGGAACATTTTTTCTTTTTAATTTTGACAAGTTTTTGCTACTATTGTACATCCAGAACATCCTTAAGGATGTTTTGGCTGTACAATAGTAACAAAAAACTGTCCAAATTAAAAAAAAGATATGTTTCTTACGTTTAATATTGTTTGAAAAATCAAATAAATAAGTCCGGATTATAAAAAGGATTAAAGTATCACAAAATAATATGTTTTTCATATCTCCATAAAAGAAAATAGTTGTAATTAATACTTTTCTTAATTTATGACAAAAACTTCTGGTCGTGAATACCCCCTGAAATCGGCTGCAAGAAAAAAAGAAAAACGTGTAATTTGCAGAAAGAGAGAGAGAGAGAGAGAGAGAGAGAGAGAGAGAGAGAGAGAGAGATAATATTTTTCTACAATTTTTAATAAATAACTTTTAAACGAGTAAGTTGATCTAACTCAAATTGTTCACAAATATTTATTAGAGTTTTCTTAATATATGTGAAAATTTTTATTTCGTTGACAATGTTTTTATCAATAATTGCTACAATACGCAATTTTCCTTAAGAATCAACACTAACTTTAAATTTACATAATTTTCAAACTGTCAAGAGGGATTACGCTTAGGTTTTGCGCAGATACTCGGAAAAAATATAGTAGAACAGTCTACGAAATTTTCATGCTTCTGTCAAAGGCTTGACATATATGACATACATCCTTAAGCATCCGTAACCTCGATAACTAAGTCGTAACTGCTAACGGAGATGAGCGCGATAGCCGGTCGCATCCCGCGCTTGCGGGCTCGTAAAGTCGCGATCGTTGCGCAATATGGTTACGAGCGCATCCGGCGCGGGCGGCAGATTCAGTTATAATCTTGGAGGACTTCGTCGACGAAGAGAGAGAGAGAGAGAGAGAGAGAGAAAGAGAGAGAAAGAGTCACCGAATATAAAACTCGAGGCCGCGTCGCCAGCACCGTAACGGTGCCTCTTCTCTCTCTCTCTCTCTCTCTCTATTCTCTCTCGACGCGATTTCCCGCCACGCGCGCGTACACGGGAGTTACATTAGCCTCGGGCCCCCCCTCCCCTCCTCCCTCCCTCACCCCCCGAGATAGCGATAGCGTCGTGTAAGGCCGCTTCGGGAACGACGGTCTTGCCTTACTTTGTTGATGCGCTGCGACCGGAGCGTTTTGTCGAAAGTCCGTCAGCTGATGCCGGTGATCGGTTTACTGCGAATCGTGCTCTTCGAATTCTCACGGACGGTTCTCGGATCTCTGATCCGAGGTACCTCCGTTTCAATGTATATTTAGCCTTATACTTCTTAAAGCAAACATTAAATTATTATAACCGATGTGTAAGCGTAGCTGCGGCATTTTACGTATTCTCATCGAAAATGTTAGAAATGTAATAAGATGTAATTGACATAATTGGAGTGTATCTAGACAGGGCGGGGGAACACGAAGGCTCGGCGGTTATCGCATAATCGAGGGTCTTAATGCTCTAAATGCCGAGGCTATTGACATTTTCCAGTCATTGACATTTAAAGCTTCTATTAAAAAAAAAAACACCGATAAAAACTCTTGAAGAGAAAACACTTTATTCGATTCTGCCTGCATTTTTAATATCATACGTTATAAGAAATGCCAATAGAAACAAAGGCGTCAAGGAAAAAATTTGCTCCAAATCTTCATAAAGATAAATTTTCAAAATTTATTTAATTATTCTTGTTTTGAAGGCTGCATATTAATATACAATATATATTTTGCTTGTACTTTGTCAGTACTCGCGCGCATCGTATTCGTCAGCATGCATTTATATAGGAAGTGACTTTGCGATGGACGAGTTTGAGCATTAGAAGGAATGTGACGTGTCACCGATGCGTCCAGCAACTCGTAAACGATCGAAATGTTGGCGAATCATCGTCGAACGATGGTCGCAATAATACTGGTCGCCTTTTTTCACGCCTGGAGTCTTAAGTTTCCATTAGTTCGCTAGCGCAGCTTCTATGCTCGGTCGCGAATCTAACAGATTGATGTCAATAAGTACCGATAAAATATACTATCCTGTGTTTTCAAAAGCCTTTAAAACGTCTTTTTAATCGAAGTTGACTCTCGATACTAGATTAATTAATTAATTAATTATTTATAAATGAATTAATTAATTTATTTATTTATAAATGAGAAAGAGTACCTTTAGTATAATAAGAAAAATGTAATTACAATTTTAATATTAACAGAAAATGTAGAATAAGATACTGAGATAATAAAGAAGAAAAAACAGAAATTATATATTACAATAAAAACATCAGAAAAAAAATAAATAAGATAAATTCAAATAAAATAATACAGATCTATAAGGAATTAAAAATGATTAAAAATTATTTATATCATTTTAATAATTGAACAAAATTATAATTGAAGAAGATTATAATAAATTAAATAATTCTCAACTATATATAATAATATTTTATCGCGCAGATTAAATTTTTTTCAATGCCTCAATAAAGTGTGAATAATTAATTAATAATCCATAAATAAACAATTGTAACGTAAATCTGTTTTTAAGAATAACAGAATAAAATTCGTATTGCGATATAATTTATTGTCACGACTGTACGAAACGATTACTTATCATTGTATCCATTCATCCATAGCGTTCTAATAATAATGCTTCTTTGGAATATCTACTTTATCCGATAATCGCGCGTACCAAGCGTCGAAACGTCAAATTATCTATCATAGAGTTGCGTGCGATTATTCAATTAATCGCATTACCCGAATTACGTTTAGCTGAATTACGCGCCGATGAACCCGCAACCATTTACAAATTCATCTGCGCGCGCGAATTACCATCGGAACTTCGCTTCGTCAATTAATTATTGAAGCATCGCGATGAAATTAAACGAGGACTTGCACTTTCTCGCAGACAAAAGCCTCGTCGTCTAAATTCCCGATTCGACTAACGCCTCTCTGTGCCTCAAAAAAGATGCACGGAATATTTTTTGAAAATAAATATTTGCGTATATCGAGTAAAAATTCGCCGAGAAAAAGAATCTTGCGTATCTTGTGATCGACATTACATCTTCTCTTATCAAGAAGATATATTCTCGATAAAAGGAAAGAGAGTTATCATATCTTACTTCACGCTGAAACTTCTGATATAATCCACGTGTGTTATTTGTCTCCGGAATGAAAAACAGCACGCAACATTATCGCGAGGGAATCATATTTAGCGCTAAACGTGAATACGGGCCAAGATCCTGCGTTTGTGCCTCCCCTCCCACCCCACTTCCCGCCGCCTCTTCCTCCTCCATCTTCACCGCGTGACGGGCGGACGCGATTTTTGAACGAACGAGACGTATATATGCGCGAACGTCGGGCGTATATGTACGTAGGGTCGACGCACGATTAATAAGAATCTCGATTCGCAACTCGTACGCGTACGCGCGTGCACACACGCAATGCGTATCCGCGTATGCGTGCCTCGATCCGGACCGCTCTCGGTTCGAACGCGACCGTGGGGGCAACACACCGAGGGGCTTAATAACAAGACGCGTGTATACACACACACACACACACACACGCACACACACGTGAGGATCGGGGGGGGGGAAAGGGGGCCAGGCCCTGCGGAGCCCATAAAGCAAGTCCCCGACTTACATCTCTTCTCCCCCCCCTGCCCCTTCCCCCTCTCGTCCCTCTCGCTATTCCGCGGCATTCCCGCGGGCCGAAAACGCGAGGCCAATGCATAGGGGGATCCAGTCCGAGAAGCCCAGTATCATCTCGCCCTCTCGCCGTCTCTTCCTCCTGCCTCTGCCTTTTCTCCCCTCCCCCCCCCCACCCTCTCCCCGATTCCGCCGGTCCGTCGCCACGTTCCTTTCTCATCCCGCCGTCATTTCGTCGACTCGTTCGCCAGGTTTGCCAGGCCAAGCCAGGCCAGACCAGGCCAGACCAGGCCAGCCTCGCTCGCTGCTCTCGGGTACCCCACCGCCCGTTCGTCCCCTCGGCCCGGTGCATTGCACCGCGGTGCGATGCAGCGTGGTGGTAGGCTCCGTGAAAAAGTCCACGGGGTTTCAGATATATATATATATATATATATATATATATATATATATATATATATATATATTGTCGCTTTATTTCTCTCGATAATCCAGAATAAATGCGAGATTACGATCCGAGCTCTCTGTGGAAAAATATCCATCGATGACGGGGCTCGCCTCGGGGTGTGAATTAATAATAAGCGCGATGACGATTGTGTTTGAAATTGTGCTGTTGCGTAAGAGAATTGTCATTAATATTGATACAATGGTCGTTTGGAGAAGTAAAGTTCTCCGCGCGCCAGTCGGATAAATAATAAGCGGCGATTTATGAGCCGTGATCCCTTGATTGATAATCAACAAAGATAGTGTTTGACAAGTATATCAGAAAACATATCATGTGTTATATTAATCGGCTTGAACAGCTTAAGAAATTACGAGTCAAGATTGATTTTAAATCATCATTTGAGATATATGCAGTAATCAGTTGAATATTAAGAAATTAATATGGATATGATTATTATTATTCGATGATTTGTTAGTCGCCCCGTATATCTTTAAATCAAACATATAAAATAAATAACACTCATCAAGAATGTGACCAACAACACGGACAATATTTTATCGAGAATATTTAAAAATCGAGTAATCTTTTGAAACTATCAAAACAATATTAAAGTATAATTTTTTTTTAGACATACAAAACGGGGTTGAAAGAAAAAAAAACCTTGCAATTCCCAGGAGCTGTTTCAGGAACCGACCTATGCCAACCAAATGGCCGCCAAGCACAGATTTCGGCTCGCACCTGCGCACCTTCGCCATCGTCGAAGCGTACGCGCGCAAACTGCAGTGTAGGCACGGCGATTTCTTCCGCGACTTTTGGCAGACAGTGTACAGTGAGAGGAAAGGGGGGGTCCGAGGGGGCACGGAGGGGCACGGAGGGGCGAGAGGGACGACACCGGTGTGCACCGCCGCCGGTCGTTGGGTGAGGTCAGTGTCGACCGTTCGCGAGTTGGACCGGGCCTCCGGTCCCCTCGTTGGACCGGTGCCGACACGCCTGTGCACACAGACACAGATAGATTCACACACATACGACGCGCGAGCGTGCAGCTGCATCGTCCGTGCACAGACACAGACGCGACGAGCGAGTTGCCCCATGCGCCCCATCTCCCTCCCTCTCTCTCTCTCTCTGTCTTTCTCTCTTTCGAATGCACTCTCGGTGCGAGCGCGGACGCGTGCGCGCGTGAGTGTGCGTGCACGCGAGTGTGCGACACGCTCCCGGTTTCGCAGTGTGTTCTCTAGGAGAGGTGCATCGCCCTCCGTCGCTGCGTCAAGGCCAGCGAAAATGCTCGCTCGGTTTGTTCGCTCGCCTCTCGTTCCCCCCTCCCCCCTCTCACTCTCACTCTTCTTCCGCCGTGCTCTTCGGGCCCCCCTCCCCCCCCCTCTTCTTGCCCGTCAAGCCCCCTCGCCACGCGGCTCGCGTTCCCTTTTCTCCGTTTCAGTCACTCCGCCGAAAGGTCCCCTCTCTCGCGTCTCCGTTCGTCCGTTCCTCCCGCGGGCGAGCCTGCACTTGGACTGCATCGTCTTTGCTACCGCGATAGAAGGCTCTTCGATGAAGAGAACTTCTTTCTAGCACGAATCACGAAATAACTAAATGTATGTGAGGTTGTTCGACGCCATATTTAGCAAAAAAAATTCGAGGGGAAGATAAGTTTCGATTTTCATTTTCTCACATTCAACTTGTGTAACGAAATTTCTTTCTTGCAGAATCGCTATAATTTTGCCAGAACGCAACCGGTTTTGTTGAAGCACGATGGCAACACACACAACCAGAATTCAGTGTTGCCAACTGTAAAAATTTTCCCCAAAATAACAGTCAAAATTCACCCAAAAATCTCCAAAATCATGTTTTTGATAATGAATGAATTTAATATTTTTCATTTACAATCGTCATTGGGTTTTATGATGATAAATAAGTATTTATATTAAATGAAACATGTATATATTAATAGAAGTTTTATTTATTACTAATAAAATTTAGAATCGCAATTTTATTTATTACTAATAAAATTTAGAATAACAATGAAAAAATTTTTTTTCATTATTAGGTAGAAATACCTAATCAATTGTTACGTTTTTCTATGTCCACTGGGCTATATTAATATTATTTCCCAAAAAACTCTAAACAAATTTACCTCCAAAAGTGCCACCAAACATAAAATAACTCTCTAAATCTAGAGATAAAATCCCTAAATTAACACCATTGCCGGAGTCGGGCGAATTTTTTTGCAACTCTTATTAACTCTAACGCGCGGTTTTTAAGGACGAGCGCGTTCTCGTGTACGAAATACAATAAATGAACGAAACGAGCAATCGTCAATAGCTCGGCGCTTCGTTTGTTACGCTCGACGAAGATGGAATTAATTCGTAGCCCTCGAGGGGCGGATTCCCGCGAATTGCATCAAGTATACCGAGGCTTTGTGACCGACGCGACACACATCGGCCCGGAGAGAAGTTGGCGTAGCGGTAAATGTGGAAAACGAGAGATTTTTATTCGCGGTAATGGTCCTCGCGGTTATTGGACGTCGCGACAAAAAAAAAAAAAAGAAAGAAAAAAGAAAAAGATTAGGATTTTTCAGCGCGAATTTTTCTCGCAATTTCGCGCGAAACACTTTTACACGCGAAAAATGTAATCGCGTAACTGGTGGTTACGTAACAGATTCGCCATCCGTCTCCGATAGAGTTCTTGCGTCTCGTTTCATTTCCGCTACAGATGTTTCGTGCGAAATTAAACTCGTGCCCCTTTCACGAAACGCGCGCCGCCGGGTTATTTTTCCGCGTTGCAGTAAAATTAATACGAAAATTCTACACACACACACACACACACACACACACACACACACACGCACGCACACACACGCACACACACACACACACGCACACACACACACACACACACACACACACACACACACACACACACACACACACATGTACATACATACATACATACATACATACATACATACATACATACATACATACATACATACATACATACATATATACATACATATGTACATACATACATACATACATACATACATACATACATACATACATACATACATACATACATACATACATACATACATACATACATACATACATACATACATACATGCATACATACATACATACATACATACATACATACATACATACATACATACATACATACATACATACATACATACATACATACATACATACATACATACATACACGCGCGCGCGCGCACACACACACGCACACACACGCACACACACATATATTTCACCTCTGAACGCACGCGTAGCGTGCATATACATATACATATACGAGATATGTATATTAGCTATATATTATTTGTCGTTGCACGTGCTTGCTGATGAAGCATGTTTTCGCGGGAGGAGACGGGGAGAGGAAAGAGAGGGGGAATCGTGATGATTAAAAGAGTTAATAAACGTACCGATTGCGATCGCGCGATTGGTTATTCGGCGGTCACGACACTGTTGACACAAATGTACGATAGACGAGGAGCACGCGCTCACACAACACTTTCTATTATTTGTTTATAAAAGCAAATGAGTGAAACGGGGGCAACGACTCACGCGAATGTTTGCCGAATGTTTGTTATTGTTACCTGCAAGAGTACGCGAACTTTTTCCCCGATGAGAAAAATGAGCGTCTCTTTATTTAGATCATGATTCGTGTTCTTTTCGCAGGATAAGATTTGTGTTTCTCTAATTTATTTATATCTCTCGCATAGAGATGTAAGAATGTTTCTCGTTTTTTTTTTCAAAATTTTGGTTTTTTTTCCAGCTATTTAATATCTTTGTATTTTGATTACTGCAAATTGATTTTTCATTATTTTTAACTTTTTATATGATAGATTTGAATTAACCATTATTATTTTAAATGTAGCTCGCATTCCAATTAGCTATATAATTACCTAATCATTATTTTTAATTAATAAAAGTTTTTATTACACATTAAATTAAATTATCCGAATCATATCGAGTTTAATGTAATTTGTCACAAAAGTCTCATTAAAATTACTTTAAAAACAAAAGTAAATAAAATAATTAAAAATATAAGAATTTTAGTTTTTTATTGTGTATTAATAAAAAAAAATATAAAGAAAACTAAGATTATATTTAAAAAAATAATTAAAAAAAAATTTGTTTTTTTTCTAACTTTTTCTCTATTGGAAAAAAAAAAGTTTTTTTTATCTCTCTACTCTTGCTATCGAGAACTCGCAACAATGTCGAGGAAAAAGGACCTCTTTAAAATTTACGAATCTGATGGCGTTGTTACACTTACCGCACTTACTCGTTAAAAAAACGAGACGCGCATCTGCATCGTTGTAGATCGTCACGGTCCTCGATCATTTCCTTCGCGAAAAAGATATCAGCCACGCGCATCCCCTCCTTCCTTTGCCCGGAAAAGTGTGATTTTGCAATACGCGATATAACGAGAAGCGTATAAATATTGCATGGTCGCGCTGGAAAAGCCTCCGCGTGCATCGGATTCAGGGCTTAATGCATATTTCATGGACTGCGCGCAACAAGTATGAGCGCGAGCACAAACATATCGAATGATTATACGCGGTTCGCCGTTGTTTACGTTGCTCGCGAGACGCACGTCGGGCCCTTTCGCACGAAAATAGGGCCCGGCGTGTAATAAAGTACAGGATAAACATCCATGATAACTGGTGAGAATTTCACAGAGGTAGATATTCATTTTTATATACGCGAGGGACGCACGAGTCTGTTTCTAAAACAAATGCGAATAAAATTGAAAATGCAAAGTGAGTCTAAAAAAAGTTTTAAATTTTAAAAGCTCATTCTTTGTTGAAAGTTAATTATTTTTTCATATAAACATATACTCCTATATCCTCCTTAAGGAATTCTCTCCTTCAAAGAGGGATGTTAGGTGTTTTTTTCCAATTTTGGACAAGTTAAAAAAATTAAATTTGATGGACATTTTCCACTAGTAAAAAGGGTATTAATTATTAATATTTTTTTAATCCTCTTGTAGCATTATAAGGGGGTGAAATTAGTAACCTCTATTCATTTCTTTATTAGAACTTTTTAAGGAGTCGGAATGTGATCATCTAAGAATATGCGTAAGAAAGCTTGAGTCCTTTAGAAACTTTTTTATTTTTTTTCTTTTTTTTTTCGTAAAATCAATAGTTTTCAAGAAAAAAATAAATAAAATAAATTATCATGCACAGTTTTGAATTATGAGAAATTGAATTTTGGAATAAGAAAAAAGTAAACCAAACAAAATTGTAGTAAATGTTGAAACAAAAAAAGCACAAAATTTGAGAAAAAAAGATAAAAACTTAATTTTTATCTCTCCCTTTGGAGGAGTATATACTCCTCAAGAAGGGATATAGGAGTACATGTTTACCCCTCTCCCCTTAATTTTCGACAAAGAACCATCTCTTAAAATTTTTTGACAGTTATTTAGAATCACCCTATATAAAGGATTTAAAATACGCATCGTAAACTGTAATGGAGGGAGGCTCAAAGGGAAAAGGCTGTAAATTTTTTCCAGCGACGCAAATTTCCAAGTAACTCTCGCGTCCCGCGAACTCTGCCGCGGAAATTCATCAACGCGTCGGAAATGAATGAAGCGATCACGATTCGCTGTAAAACTCGGCCGGCGATTTTATTTGCCGACGCGCTCGTTACGCCGAAGCTATCGTTCATCTAACGCAGCTACCGTGGAACAGGTATTCCCGGGAGTGGCACGAATTATTGTTGCACGAACATCAACTTACCGGGAGTAATGTTGACGCCGTATTGCGGTCCTGCTGCGACTGCAATAAGTGCGAGGTGTTTATGAGCGATAAGCCGTGTGTGCAAACTTAAAGACTCGCTCTCGAATATCGCGCGAGATGTTAATCGGTGGCAAACAATTAGCCGCGTGAAAAGCATCGATTTGTAAAAAGCTAGTTAATTTCGAACGTCTCGGATGAATTGGCTAACGGATTTTTGCAGTAACGCGATCTTTGAGCAATCTTTGAGCAATCGTTCGCAGCAACGAGTAGCAGCTATTTGGAGCGTGAGACGAGCATTTTCTTTTTTTTATGATCGCCAATTGAAGGAGGAAGGTGGCGATTTGGAAGAGAGATGATAGTTTCGCGTTGCATACGCGAAAGTGTAGGAGATCGATGTGCCTCGAGAAATTATAGTGCGTGAAATACGATGCATCTTGCGCGGTTAAGTAGAGCGAGGAGAAAATTTTTTGAGAAAATTAATGTTTATACGTCACGCAAAATGTATGTTATTACAGATTCATTAAAAAATTCTCCGAATGTATTCCTTAATTTCAGAATTATTAAATTCAAGATCTAATTCAAGATCTAATTCAAGATCTAATTCAAGATCTTTCCCAAAAATATATTTAAACAAAATTTGTGAAAAGTTTTAACGATGTTATTTTGACCTAAAATCGACGTCTCTAAATTCTCTCTTCAACAAGATGTTCTATGTCGAATATTAAAAGTTATTAAAAGTTATACAAGCTCCTTTGAAAGTTGGCAGGTCGACGTATCCATCAAGATTCGTGAAAAGAGAACGAAATTAAAATCGAAAAGCATTTTCGGAGCATTTTGTTAAAATATGTAGGATATTCCGGGTCAGGTCAATGAAACTTTAGGGTCTTATAGGAAATTGAATTTGGAACAAAAAAGTTCCTAAACATAAGTCCAGAATCGCTTCGTTAAAAAGTTATAATCAATAAAGTCTCTGTAAGTAGTTAGTTATAATTAAAAGTTAATAAGAACATTTTTATGTTTACTATTTATGTTTACTACAATGTAGTGTTTATACAAATATCATCGAAAAGTTTTGTTGAAGTTTTTTTTTCGTTATTTTAAGCTTATTTTTTTAATCAGAATTAAATGAAATTGATGTAATATAATTTGTTATTTAATTACCCATCAAATTTATTTCGTTACTTTTTTTAAATGAGTGAAGGGTTTTGAGGTTATTTTTAAAAATCATCCAAGAAACGTGACTTTTCGAAGTTTATTATCTATAACTTTTTAACGAAGTGTGTGTTTCTGTATTTATGTTTATAAGAACATTTTTATTCCAAATTCATTTTCCATAAGATGCCAAAATTTCATCGACCTGAAACACCCTGTATACAATGCGCAACAGTTCGAATAATTTCCGGCAATGTGCGTAGATAGGCATATTTTCGAGCGGGAGAAACGAAATGGAGCGAAGCCCACGTTTACGAAATTAATAAACAAGCGTGTTTATTGCGCCTTTGCAGCCTCGCCAAGCACGCGAACGAGGCGGGCGAGACAAAAAGGATTCCTCGGAGCGCGCTCGCGTTCGCACCGACTGCAACGTTATGCAACGACGGACTTTTAGTGGGCCGTATAGTTGCGCCATTCGCAGAGTCGTTCGCTTATAGTCGCCTCCGATCGCGCCGCTCGAGCGTAGGCCAGGTCGTCGTTTTACATCGCGGCGTATATACAGATTCCATATGTTGCCTGCCCGGGTGATCGTCGGCTATTGCGGCCGGATATCCGGAATTTGGTCTGGATCATTATCGGAACTCCGTAGATCTCGAGGCCGTTACGAGATGTAATTTCGTTCTCGAGAGAACGTAGATGACTGGTCTCCCGCTTCCTACTCGGACATTGTGCCTCCTACCTTTCGAACTGTTTCGAACCAATCGCCTTTTCTGTCTTTCCGTTGCATCGCCACTCGAGACTTTCGAGAGGCGAGATTTGGTGTAACTTAGTTTGTTTAGGCTGTTAAATTTATTTCTGCATTTGTATAATATTTGAAAAATTATATCATCAAGGTTTCTAAAGGATCTGTAACTTGCAAGAAAAAAAAATAAAAATAAAAATCTATTTATAGGTTAGGTAGTAAATTTATAGGTTAGGTTGTAAATTTTATGTAACAAGCATTTAAATACATACAAAATCAAATAAAATACATACGAAATACATACAAAATCAAAGTATAGATCAGATATATATATATATATAATTTTACGCGACGCGTAAAATTATAAGTAAATCTGTTTTAAATTTTATCGTCTAAAGAGAATTACAGATCTTCCAAGTGATATAAAAAACAAAGAGCTTTCGCCGTTCCTCCGTTCAATCGGAGCAAATTGATTCCTCGTTTAATTGGACTTGGAATTTATGTTAACCGAGTGCCTCCACCCGTGTTGTCGCGCGAAAGTTACGACGCCGGGCTCATCACAGGCTGGCGTCAGTAAAACTCGCGAGGCTGCCGAGGATCGCATACCGGACGGGCACGGCGCATGCAAGCGGCGAATGCGATGCGCGCCAAATTTAAGGCGTCGGCCTTGAGGAGTGAATTACCGCAGTCTGACAAAGTCCTCTCTTTGTCCTAAGTGCCGCGGTGCACCGTCGCGGAACACAAGAGGGGACATTCTCGGCTGCGGCCTCACGGTCGCAGCTGGTGCCAATTTGCTCGACCTTGTACCGAGTTGGCGAGCGGCAGGCACTTTTGACACACGGACGGCGCTGGCTCCTGCATTTGATGAGAGAGAGAGAGAGAGAGAGAGAGAAGAAGAGAGCGTACGTGACGATGACAGCCACGGGAACGGGAATGTCAACGAACCCGCGTACACCAAAATAGTGCGCACGAGGACATAAAGCGGCGAAACGACGGGTGTAATACGCGACCTAAAATTACGTGCGCGATAATAGGTGAATGTTTACTGCGATTCACGAGCAACATTGTTGCGAGAGCGGTACGAAAGCGAAGGTCGATTCGATCTCTTGATGACTCACGCGAGCGCAATTATAAGCGAATCGCTTATCTCGGATGCATCTGGGAGATACGCGGTCGAAATTAGAAGTACGCGACGAGATCCTCGCGTCTCTTCGTGTGATATTTCCACACACACACACACACACACACACGTGAGTACACACGTGGGTGACGGGGGCCGGAGGAATGCCGGCCATAACTAGCGCAGTAGGTAGGCAGTGATAAATAAATAATGCCGATCGAACTTGCGGTCCGCCGATATAGGTGTGTACCTGACCAGAAAGCTCGACTGCGCCCACGTACCTGCGTGTACTCATATTACACAGGTATTGAGTAGGCGGGCCTTTCCCAAACGGCAAAAATACGATTCGATTGTCTCGAGTTTTGTTAAGGATGTGTATATGTCATATGTCGAAACATTGACAAAAGCATGAAAATTTCATAGACTGTTCTACTATTTCTTATTTCTGAGTTTTTGTGCAAGATCGGAATATAATTCTCTTAATGGTTTAATTATTATTTAATGATTTTTTTTTAATTATTATATTTAATTAAAATATTTGTGCAAAATTTGATTTAGATCCACTTACTCGTTTAAAAGTTATTTACTAAAAATTGTAGAAAAATATTCCTTCTCTCTTTCTCTCACTCTTCCTGCAAATTACTCGTTTTTTTTTTTTTTTTTGTTGCAGTTAATTTCAGGAGGTATTTACAATTAAAAGTTTTTGTCATAAATTAGGAAAAATATTAATTACGACTATTTCTTTATGAAGACATTAAAAATCATATTATTTTGTGACATTTTGATTTTTTTTTATAATCCGGATTTATTTATTTGATTTTTAAAACAGTATAAATGTAAGAAATATACATTTTTTATTATCTTTGACAGTTTTTTTTTGCTATTATTGTACAGCCAAAACATCCTTATTAAAGAAAATTGAAACGAGTGTCGTTCGCATAAGATATTCACTGGATTAAAAATATTTTATGTTTAGTAGGCGTCACGGGAATACATTTTTCTTTTCTCGCGAAAGCACGCTTCGTTTTCGAGATGACGCGGCGAGAAACATTGTTGCGATCTCTCGAGCGTATATACGCGAACCGATTCATTTTCTAACCGACGCGTCTTCATTAAGGTGTGTGATTAATTATCCCGCGTCATTCGATGAATTGATGAGGAAACTCTTTCAACGCATAACATTCTCCGTAGAAATATCGAGATGGATTTCTTTTCTTTTTTTCGCTTCTTTAAAAACGAATCTTCCTTTGAAATCCAAGTCTCGAAGTTAACTTCTTTTTTTTTCTTTTTTTTCTTTTTAATCAGAATATTCTCTCCTCGGAAATGATAAAAATCCGTGTGGTCTCGCAATTTTTCCGCAGGTCGCGCAATATTGTAGCGAAAGCATGAATTATTAAGAGAACACACGGACGATTTTATCTGGCCACGTAAACGCGAGTTCGAGTTCGCGTGAATCGCGCGAAAATGCGCGCGCTTACTTTCCATCGTGGCATGACATATAGCTGGGCGGAGAGAAAAACGCGTCCGCATTTCCTCCTTTTTCTCACGCCGCTGCAATTCGGTGACGTAGCGTACACAAGTGCGCAGTGCAATCCGTGCATGTGGACGCATGCAAGAACCAGCGACAGGCATTGCATTTCGTTATTTACTCAGATATATCATGCGTACCATGAAGAGCGGTAATACAGAATTTTCCATGTCGAAAACAAGCGAGGGATGTTGACGGGACGAAATATTAATCCGAGTTTTAAAAATGCGAAGGAAAATTTCTATTTTGCAAGGAATCGTGATTTAAAATTATACAGGGTGAGTTACTAAAAACCATATTCTAAGATATTTTCAAAAATGTTTAAGATATAAAATAAATAATTTAATTTAATTTAAATAACTAATTAAAAATAGGGCTTTCTATTTAAAAAATTGAGATGACTCAAAACTTTTAGCGCCTTCACCTAAACAATTTTGAGTCTCATCTTTGAGAATCATCTCAATTTTTTTAAATGGGAAGCCCTATTTTGAAATTAACTATAATTGTGCGTAGAGAATGAAAAGATGAATCCAACGATCTATGACACTTTGATCATGCAGTAACCTCAAAATAAAAAAAAAATAATAAAAAAAATAGGAGGAATAAGAGAGTAATAAAAATAATAATTTTTCTTCTCTCGTGAAAGCACAATTCCGAAAAATAGCACCTTATTAAATAAAACTAATTTATTTTGTTTGAAAAATTATTACTTTTAATATTTATCTACTACTCATCCTGTTTTTCTAGACTTTCTCATTTCAAGGTCACTCCACGGTCAAATTGTTATAGGTTATTAGATTCGCCTTTTTATCCTCTAAAATTATTATAGATGATTAAGAATAGAGCTTTCCATTACAAAAATTTGCTGACTTTCAAAAATTTTTAACGCTTTCACCTAAAAAAAAAAAAACTAAGATAACTAAAATATACCTTTAAAAATTATTCAACTTTTGTCTTAAACGTTCTTTTTGTAAATTCAATATTTATGAAGATATCTTAGAAAGCAGTGATTTACCCTGTATAATCGAGGAATAGAAAATTGTGAATTTTCACATTCTTCCCAACTTGTCTTAAAAATGTCGCCGACTTTTCTAAAAGGAACAATCACACAATGACTTTTATCACCTGTATAAGAAAATTCATTATATAATAACTGCAGCTATAAAACAATGTTATTGCCTTATTCAGCGGTAATTCTCTTGGCGGCGCCACGATATTAACCATCAATCACGCTCTCTTAGTCGCAAAATGTATCGTTTCGTTCGTCCCGAATAGATGCATATTCAGGAGCGCAAACGTCCGTCATACATTCGTCGTCGTTGCAATTTAATGCGCGTTTCATGACCCGACACTCTCGTGAGTTAAGGATAAAAGTCGTAAACGCCGTGTATTGCCGCATAGATAATTTCACGACACGATGAAACGGAGAAGGTGAAACTGCATTCGCCTAATGCCGTTTCGCCTCGCATTGTCCGCAACGCAACGCAACGCGCCGCGACGCCCACCCGGGCGTCCGCCGCTTATAAATCCGCAACAGGCGCGCTTAATCCGCGCGTGTGAGCGCGTGCAATGAGACGCGACAATGCACCTCCGAGCCGCGAATGCGCGGATTTATCGGCGATGCTGAGACAATGAGCGCCGAGATAGGACAGCTCTATTAGGATCGCACCGAATTCCCCGTGTGAAAGGCACTTAGCTTTCGGCATTGTTGCCGGGTTAACGATTCACGCTGTGCCGCGATATCAGCTTATCGCGCAACACACCGTTAAGCAGAAGAATAGATGCCGATCGAGAGTTCAGCGAGGGACAAGCGACAAACTTTCGGATACGAAGAGGAGATAGAGGGAGCAATACAAGTTTACATCGAATTAATGGCAATAACATTGAGAGGTTTTTCAAAGACTTAATTAATTCTTTTAAGATTGTTTTGGATGTACAATAGTAGCAAAAAATTGTCAAAATAAAAGAAAACATATTTTTTATAAAAGTAGTATTTATAAAATGTTTGAAAAATTAAATTGATTTATTTAAATTATAAAAAAATTTAAGTATTACAAAATATTATGGGAGTATTTTTGTAAAAATAAATAGTGTAATTAATGTTTTTTTAATTTGCAATAAAAACTTTTGATCGCAAATATCTTCTAAAATTAACTGCAAGAAACAAAAAAAAACTAGTAATTTTCAGAAGGAGAGAAAAAGATAATATTTTTCTACAATTTTTAGTAAATAATTTTTAAATGAGTAAGTGGATCTAAATCAAGTTTTGCACAAATATTTATTAAAGTTTTTATTAATATATATGAAAGTTTTTATTTTGTTGGCTGTGTTTTTCTTTGTCAAATCTATCAAGAATACGCAATTTTTGTCTTATAAAATTTAATTTATTTTGTTTGAAAAGTTATTACTTTTGATGCTTACCTACTACTCATCCTGTTTTTTTAGATTTTCTCATTTCAAGGTCAAATATTGCCAAGGTCATCCCATGATCAAATTGTTATAGATTATTAGATTCGTCTTTTCATTCTCTAATACAATTATAAATGATTAAAAATAAAGTTTTCCATTAAAAAAATTTGAATTGACTTTCAAAACTTTTTGGCGCTTCTAAATATTAAGCATTAATACTAACTTTAAACTTAAATTCTAACTTTAATTTTTAAATCGTTAAAAGAATTGTGAGGAAGATTTGACATAAATACTCGGAAGAAATAGTAGAACATTCTATGAAATTTTCATGCTTTCGTCAATGTTTTGATATGCGACACATGCATTCTTAATACTGTCTATACAATAAGAAAAATTCGTGAATGCTCACGTGCTGCTTGCGAAAATCGCGCAACGTAAACACTTTGGTTCATCAAAAATCTATAAAAACAATTCTTGGCCGCTAAACTTATTTAATTTCAAATAGAAAATAAAATAATGTATACAAATATATATATTTATATACAAACAAACAAAAATGATAAAACTATCCATTTCCCTAATTCGATTCCGAGAGAAGGAGAGAAAATATTAATCTCTCGAATCAAACTACTTTCCCAAGAATATTGCCTTATCGGCGCAATATCAGTAGTTTGAATACAAATAACCGGACATGAGTCAGCGATATATTAAAACACACACAGACGAAGGTACGGAGTAATGATCTGGCTGACGTACGTCGAGCAATACTTATTGTTGTTAGTGTTCGGTATATCTCGTGCGGGCGTCGGTTTCGCAAACGCACGTATCACGTTGCCCGATAATTCTCAGGCAGCGGGCCCGAGACGAAGCGCGGAGAATACACCATGGGTTTTTTCGCAGCACCACCGAAGGCTCACCGCTGCGTTGAACGAAGAAGAGAAGGAGAGAGAGAGAGAGAGAGAGAGAGAGAAAGAGAGAAAAGAAGACAGCGAAAGAGACGAAAACGTAGGAGCGAAAGACCTCGCTCGATTCACGACGGAGTTCGAGGTCGGGCCTTGTCTACCTACCGAATGCTTCGCCGGCTTTTGGGCCCGCCCACGACCTTCACGACGGGCTGAGCTCTAAGGATGGCCTCGATTTCGTTTTATTAACACATAGCTTCGACAAACATTCGGCCAGGAGGAATCGACCTCTCCGAGGTCGAGCCAATGGATCCGAATACTCGGAATGACAGGAGGATGGGCCGAAAATGTGAAAGGATGATTGAATGAGATTTAAGCGACTAAAAACAAAATGGAAATATTTTTGAAATTTTTGAGTTTCGGAATTTAATTTTTATTCCGTCGAAAATAATAGAAAATTGTATTTATAATTTATACGAAGAGCTGCTGAAAAAATGTCTGAAACGAAACTGCTGGCTTAATCGCGAAATTAAAGGCATTGGGAATGATGATAAGGGAAAGGTACTCGCACACAGATAAGATGTAAGAATGCACGTGGTAATAAATAAATCTTTTACAAGGGAACTCCATTGATAGATATTGCGTGATTATCGCCCGTAGATTAATAACACGCATGCAATTTTTATATCTCATCAGGTTACGTAAATAGTCTATACCTCGCAGCTAAACCGCAACCGAATGGCGGCTCGCTTCAATTCTCGCTAACACACGATGAGGTTGCAAATTTCATGTAAAAATCCACACATTACCAGCACAATGAGACAGATTGTTTTGCCTCGTTATAAAAAGCGATAAGTAATTTTATATCAAAGTTCGAGACTTTTAATCACGACGTCTAATATGATGATGATAGCATGATGAAAGCATTAGTAAAGTATATTTCTTTATATACTTTGTCACATTGTTCATATATTTATGCAGAATGTTTTCAAAAGCCAATGAAATTTCAGGATCTTATAGGAAATTGAATTTGGAAAAAAAAGTTTGTATAAGCATGCGAACCTAACCTAACCTAACCTGCAAATGGGTTTCGTTAAAAAATTATAATAAACTTCAAAAGTCTCGTTTTTTGATAAATTTTTAAAATAACTTCAAAATCCTTCACTCATTTGAAAAAACGTAACGAAATAAATTTCATGGGTAATTAAATGAAACAAATTACATCTAATTCTGATAAGGCGCTCAGAAGAAAATAAGCTCAAAATAAGCTTGAAAGAAAAACAACTTTCGATGGTCTTTGTGTAAACAGTACATTTGTAATGTAAACATTGCAAATGTAAACATAAAAATTATTAAATTGTCATCATAACTAATTGCTTATAGAGAGTTTATTAGCTAGAACTTTTTAACGAAACAGATTTATATTTATAGGAACTTCAATGCTCCAAATTCAATTATAAGACCCCTGAAGTGTCATTGACCTGACCTGGCGCATCCTCTACATTTATCATCACAGTCATTATTATATTTTTATTTTTCAGAATTTATCTAACAATCACGCAATTTCTTTTGAATCACAAAACCTCGAGAGCCAATGGAATCCATTTTTCTCGCCATTTGATGATACTAACGAGAATGCTACGCCACTAATAATAGTAATATTCATTACTCGGTGGAAGAGCGAGGGGGAAGAAAGAGGGGCGCGGGGAGGGAGGGGGGCTCGGAAACCGGGGCGCAGTTGTAACATCTGCTTTAAACGCGTAACTCGCTGCACGATTATCAGTAATGTTGACGCGACCGGTGCCGTAATGGCATGGCGGTTTGCACTTTCGTGGAAACGTTTAGTCCTACAACTTCAATAAGACGCTATTGGATCTCTCTCTTGGAGTAAACGCAAGAGATGCCGCGCGCAATGTTTCTCTTCTTCTTCTTTCTTTTTTTTTTCTTTTTGAGGAAAGAGTCACGATAAAATATGAAAATAAAATATACGCGGAATGCAATATATCTGATTCAAATGATTTGCGTAGGCGATGCGAACAGTATAAATTTCAGTAAGCGCTTTCATTAAAATTTCTATTTAAATAATATTATATTATATCATATTATAGAATCTTTATTTAAAAATAGTATTGCTTTATTTCGCTTTTAAGAAAAAAATAATTATTTCAGCACTTTACGTGTATTTAAAAAAAAAAAAATGAATAATATAAAAAATTAATGGCTTGCTAAAGTTACGGATTCGAGTATACTTGTTCCACATCCTTTTTTTTTTTTTATTTAATTTATTATATATTTCTCGCTTTGAATTTTTTACTATGCATATTGATTTCTAACAAAAAGCACGCGATAAAGTATCGAGAGTGGAAAGAGCGGCTTCGCGCATCGATTGCATTCTGGCCTTATCGCGGTGCGCGAAATTAAAGTCAAGGTTCGACGCCGAAAAATAGGTCGACATTAAATGTATGCGCGACTGCGAAAATTCTCAAATCGCGCGCTTATATATCGGAGCGGGTCACGAAGCTATTAGCAGAGTTGTTTGTGTCATCGAATAGCTGTTCCTTTAAATATTCATCGCAACGGCGTTAAAATTAGCGCCTCGAGCGATATTAATTCAGTTTCATCGTCTTCTGCTATTTACGAGGATCGTTGACGAGGCAAAATTTGTCTTCATTTACGGATATATCTATTCATTTTTGTTAATGGATATGTTAAAGATGTTTTGGATGTACGATAGTAGCAAAGAACTGTCAAAATTTAGAAAAAAAAGATTTCTTATGTCTGAAAAATTAGATAAATAAATTTGGATTATAAAAAAAAATTAAAGTATCACGTAATAATATGATTTTTAACATTTTCGTAAAAGAAAATAGTTGTAATTAATATTTTTTCTAATTTATGATAGAAACTTTTGATCGTGAATACCCCCTAAAATTAACTGCAAGAAATAAAAAAAAAAAATGAGTAATTTGCAGAAAGAGAGAGGTAATATTTTTCTACAATTTTTAGTAAATAACTTTTAAATGAATTAATATACGTAAAAATTTTTGTTGGCAATGTTTTTTTTCTTGTCAATAAATGCTATTTAATTTAGATATATTCAATTTTCCATAGAATCAATAGTAACTTAAATAATTTCCAAATTTTTAAGAGGATTGTACTCAGATTTTGCACAGATATTTAAAAAAAAAAAGTAGTAAAAGAGTATATGAAATTTTCATGCTTTTGGTCAATATTTTGACATATAACACATATATCCTTAAATACACGAAAGAAGATTAGAATCTTTTGAAATATTTCCAATATACAAGAAGGGAAAAAATATTTTAAACTGACATTCGGACGGTGTCTATTCGTTTGACCGGTTACGCAAGTTACTCGCGATTGAATTGAATTCTGTCGTGCAGTCCGACGTTTAATCTCAAAAAAACCGCGATGGGAAATTTCATGATTGTGATCACTCCGGGGAGAAAAGTTTCCGAACGAATTGACGGATCGGAGTAAAAAAAAAATATGCTATATATGTTCGAAAGCTCGACCGGCCCCGCGGGGCTCATTTCGAACTCGTTCGTGACACTTTTCCAGCCAGCAGTAAAGTTCGCGAACGAGCTTATCCACGAATTAACCGCGAATCGATACGCGTCGATTTACCCGCATCGTCGCTCGTATTTTCCGCGCGTGTTGTTTTTCATGCTCGCCTCTGCGCATTTATGAGCATCTCATGTGCGTGGCGAAAAAAAAAAAACACGATGACGCTTTGGCGTTTCGGATTCGAAAGCAACGCATCTCGCAAAACATTGAATATTTCTGTGTTTCCTCCTGTTTAAATTCATTCCGCGTTATGAATTATTCAAGCTGCGATTTTATTGACTTCTGAATATTTTTTCAAAATATTTTCAGTCACAATATTTTGTAAGCCTTGTAATCTTCAAATTTTATGCGTACGTAAAATAAATGTTATCTATTTTCATTATGCAATTTGCGAGAAATCAAAAGTATTTGTAATGTAATCAAATATCGGTTATATTTTTACACTATGCCTTTTGACAAGTGTATCTTAAAATTAAAATAAAGCGTGCTTGTTAACAGCTGCCGCAGTTTATTGGATATGAACGCTGCGTAATAACATGAGAGATATTTTATTCGCAGTAGCGGTGACATGCGGGTTGTACATTTTTTTTTTCTCTTTCGTCGGCTCGGTAATAACGAAATTAATTTCTAGCAATATATTATCGAAAATCCGCGTAATGTGTTTCAAAAGCAAGCGATTCGACGAAAATGCTTTTTCAATTATTTTCGCGTGGCATGGAGTGCCTTCCATGTCATTGGTAAAATAAAATTTTGTCGTCTAACCGGGTAGTGCGTCATCGGTTGAAGCTCGAATCACCGAGCGGTCATTGCACTGTCGGTAGCTCCGTCAATGAAGCGGTCCGAGTACTCTAATTTCGATTAATTAATAAGAAACCATGGAGCTGTTCTCCCCGCTTAGCAAGTACAACTCGAGTCCCTTCTTCTAAGATTAAATGAAAATGTGACGCACGCGATGAAGAGATGATAAAAAAAAATGAAGAAAACTTAATATTGAAAAAAAATGATCATCCTTGAAGTTTGAAAAATTCTTAGTTTAAGAAAAATTTCTTTAATTTCTTCAATTTTTTTCATTTTTTTCCAGTTCACCAATTTCTTCAATTTCTTCTTCAGAAAGTTTTTTCATTTCAGCAATAAACAAATATGTTCATCAATTATTTTCGAATTATAAGCGATTGAAAAAGAAGAATTTTTTGTAAATTTGTAACTTTGTAAAACGAAAAATTAATACAACTATATTTTTCATTTAAGATAAATAATTTATTTTAATAGAGCAGAGAGAGAGAGAGAGAGAGAGAGAGAGAGAGAGAGAGAATTTTAATTTAAGGGAGAATTTTAATTTATTTATAAAAATATATGATGGCAAAAATTAAAAATGTTGATGAGATCTCTTTTGATACTTTTGCAAATCTGCTATTAAAAGCATATCCGGTGGGATTTTGGCACGCTTTGCATATCTAAATATATATATTCATAATTCATTTATATGCAAGAAATTCTTTAAGATTTAATACATAATAGTATGCGAAAAAGATTGTATTGATTAATTAATTACATCGATATGATAATCGACGGGAAATAATTGTACGAATATGTAATATATTTTGTTAAATTTGTAAACGCTGGTTTTTGACACGTGCTATATAACTCTCTGTAACGGCTTCAACACGATTTCGCACAATTTGTCGCTTATTGAGCCGCACAATTTATTTGACCTACAAACACGTCGATGCGAATAAAAGAGTATGCGCGAACGACTGGAATCCGGCCAGATATTCCCAATGTGATTGATGCCAACGTCAATATACGAACGCATCGATGCTGCACTTAAATTCCATTATCTTAACGACGTTGTACACACAAAATTCTATGTTTCATTTTCCAAATATTTCGTCAAACGCCGCCTCTTTATGCAATTCTCAAAAATTATTAAAATTATTCATGTCATTGTATCAAAATAATATCTGCTAAGGATAACAATAATATATAAAAAATAAAGACAATGATAATATGAATTTTTATTATACACATTACTTTATTTTTTTATTTATTTTTATTATTTTAAATTACATACATTATTATTATATGTAAAATAAAATTGTTAAACAATAAATGTAATTATTATAATAATTTCTCTCTCTCTCTCTTTTTCTCTCCTTGGAAGAAGTATAAATTATTTTTCTTAATATAACATGAAAAACAAGAAATTCCCGTCAATAAAAGCTGCAAATATTTTCACTGACCGAAAGAGCACGGAAAGTAAAGGAGGAGAACTTAAAAGGGAAGAAGGACCGTTTCGTACGAAATATCGATTACTATCGTTATCGATCGTCCCACCGAATGCAGTTTTATAAGCTTTTCAGATTACGTGACCTTTCCCCTCGTTGCGTCGAATGCACCTCCCTCTTCCCCCCCCTCCTCCCCCCTTTTCCTATTCCCTCCCAATTCACCCATCTCCTTCTGCCCCCGCGATTTATCAATCTCATCCCTCTTCTCTCGTCTCCCTTTCCTCTCGTCCCTCGCAATTCACCGCACGCGGGCTCTAACGCAGTTTTGCAATTTCAACCTCATTTTTGCGCGCATCCGCTATCGCACCGTGCAAACAGCGATAATGCGAGCCGACTTTATCAGACTCCGGTGCTCTTATCGGCGAGAGTTTATTTTTTCAGGCCACTCAGGTATTTTCGCAAGAATTCCGTATGTTGCGCTTCACCGCACCTTTGTAAGATCACGCGCAAAATCGTGCAAAAGAGCTGTCGCAATGTCGCTGGTCCCGTCTCTCTCATAATACAAGTTCAATGGTTCCCTCACTCGTCATCTCGTTACATGTGGTATTGCTCGTGGATTTGTACACATTCAAGGTTGAATTATACAGCACCGACCGATAAGCATATCCCCCTCCCCCTCCCTTCCTCGTAATCCCCACGTCACTTCTCTGATCAAATGTGATTTCAGGATGTATGTGTCATATGTCAAAACATTGACAGGAGCATGAAAATTTCGTAGACTGTTCTACTGTTTCCTCTGAGTATCCATCCAAATTCTGAATACAATTCTCTTAACGGTTTGGAGAATTATTCAAGTTTAAAATTAGTATTGATTCTTAGGAAAAATCGCGTATTGTAGCACTTATTGATAAATTTGATAAGGGAAAAACATTGCCAACAAAATAAAAATTCTAACATATAAAGAAAATTCTAATAAATATTTATGTAAAACTTGATTTAGATCCACTTATGCTTTTAAACGTTATTTCCTAAAAAAAATTGTGGAAAAATATTATCTTTTTCTGCAAATCACTTCTTTATTTCTCGCAGTTGATTGCAGAGAATATTCGCGATCAAAAGTTTTTATCATCAATTAGGGCAAATGTTAATTAATAAATATTAACTATTTTTTTTATGGTGACGTCAAAAACTATTATTATTTTGTGATACTTTAATTGTTTTTATAATCCGGATTTATTTATTTGATTCTTAAAACAATATAAAAGTAAGAAATATCTATTCTTATTAAATTTTTTATTACTATTGTATAAAAAAAAAACATCCTTAATTTTCGATTTTTCTCTCGCGAGCGATGCATATATGTGCATATATTTCATTTTTTTTTTTTTTTAATTTATCTACAATGTTCAGCACAAGTTCAGGACAATTTAATTAATCTTAGGACAAATGCGACAATAGTACCGGGCGTTCAATTCATATCGATCAAGGTTATTCACGAGAGCGATTAAACTCGGATCACACTATTGCTGTAGTGCGAATTCCGCGTTCGTCAACAGGTGGTCCCTGATAATGTGCACAAATCGATTTTACTGAAACATGACATAACAAATTTGTACGACTATTCTATTTGCGCCAAAGCTGACTAATCGATGTAAATTAGAATTTTACGTTAAATAATGATGTACGGTGTCTTGATCATATGATGATATAAACGGCTTGTAATAATTTGCATATTTGCAAATTTGTTAGGTTAGGTTTGGTTAGATAGGTTAGGTTAGGTTAGGTTTGATATGATGCATGCGGAAATATAATTTTTGGCAATCATAAACGATATCAACACTTTAACATGGGATTTCGATGATTTCACACAGGTTGAACACAGTTTCTGGCAAATAAATCGCGAATTAATAAATTCACGAATAAAAAAACTTATCCGCAGTTTTATTGGCAATTCCACTAAAAGGAGATGCTTTTATTTAGCGCGTTTGTACAAAGAGACTATCGCGTCGGTGGCGACTGGTAAAAGCAACAACGTGTTGCACTTGTATAGCAACGTGGTTTTCACTTGGAGCGCCGTTCCGATGAAAATCGTCGAATTACGCGACATTTCTCGTTTAGCGATTAGATTTCTATTAGAAAATGTTGCATTATATGCCAATTTGTCCTTTCTTTCTTAACGAGAGATTCTCTAAAAAAAAGGCCGCGAGATTTTCTCGGTTACGCGCATATACGATCGTCTCTAGAGTTTCTTTCATTTTAATGGAGCTTATAAAACGTAACTTGCACAAAAAGAGAAAGAGAGAGAGAGAGAAGAACATGCATTTCTCAGCCCGCCATCCTGCTTATTGCATCGGCCCAACAAGCCGTCCCAGTAATGTCAGACGTTTGTATTTCGTATAAAGACGCAAACGAGCATTTACGAGCGAAAGTAGCTTTACGAATCTCCGTGATTTTGAGGATATATTACGCCACTAATCTGAACCGTCTAACTTGAAATCTCGCGAAATCGCATACCTGGCTTACCTGGCTTACTGGGTCACGCGCGTACCGTCCTCGTAAATTTCCCGTAATGATGGCGGTATATTTACGTGTCGTAAGCCGCTAAAAGTTACGCACTATTCGAACGCATAGACACCATTTCTGTGCGCCCTCTGCTTTTTATTTTTCATCGATGTAATTTGGGCTTCTCGCTTTGAAACGTTGGCGGTTGGAAAATTTGGCTTAAATTTGACATAAATCATATTTCCAAATGATCCAAATTTTTCTGTTCATTTAATATATTAAATGGTGATATCATTTTTAATATTTCAACACAAAATGAATGCAAACTTTGTAGTGATTTGAAAAAAATTGTGCGTGAAATTAACATATTTTTAATGATGAAATTAATTTGGAAAAATGATATCTACAGTCACTTTCACTTCTATTGTAGAATAAAATCAACATTTTTTTTTCTGCAAATTTTAACAGATAAATTCTGTCCCTAGTAATAAGAAATATATCTGTTCCGTTAATTAAAAATGTATGCACGTTATTACATTAATTTTACCCTTCTTTTTTAGTTGTTTTAATAATTTAATATTTGACTCCAATTAACATGACAACAATATGTTAAATTATAAAATATATAAATATATATAAAAAATTAATACGTGAATGTGTTAAATATTTAACACAAAAATTCAATCAACCAACATATTTTTTAACAAGAAAACAAATTTTTCAGTTGTGCTCGTTTTTTTTTTTTCTTTTTCTTCTCCACATCGATGATTATTATTAGATTGCACTAATGAATGCAAAAACGATGATGAGAAATGCATACAGTTTTTCTGCATACAGTAATAACAATTTGTTCATATAGTAACAATTACGCTGGCATTATCTGACATTTGGTTCAATCAATCTGTTGTTTCTTGTGAATTAGTGACTGCAATATACAACGAATACTGAAACAATAAAATACACATAGCGGAAGGATAGGCAGGAGAAATGCACAAAAGAGCAACGAGAGATTTAATCTCACTCACGTATTGAGTATTTGATTTTATTTCAAAAGTTCAGTTGGAGTTTCTAGAATGTTTTATTAATCACCGCTTATCATAGATTATCTATACTAGTTTACCTTGTCAGGAAAGACACTGAATAAATTCTGTGCCGGAATGTGAAAATGAAATTTGCAGATTAATTTGCTCGTTGCTGTTACAAAATTATTTTCAACACACACAAGAGGGACGTGTAGTTTAAATCAAATTTAGAAAAGAATTTAACATTTTCATATCTTTTATACATTCTTTTATGTCTTAATATTTTAATTCTTTTAGCATGTTACATATAATTACACATGTGGATAACGTGTATGATATTAAAAAATATTAAATTGTAAATTGATTTATTTAAAAAATAAGTAAATAATTATTATAAAAATTTTTGAATTATCTAAAAAAACAAACAATGCATTTAAAACTATATCGATATTTATATCGGTGCAACATACCTAGCTGCATTATCAGCTCTTTCATTAAGACAGATAAGCTCTTTATCTATCGCAAGAATTGATATCGTTGTATTCACGTGTTACGGATGCAACGTTTCGTTGGTGTCGCATTCGCGCTTGAGAAAGTTCTTGCATCACGAGTTAATCATTTGATATCATCGCACCAAGAGTATGGGAAAATCATATCTGTTTTCTCTTGAAAACAATAATTAACATTTGTTGTTAAGAATCTTTTCATATTATTTATGAACAATAAATAAATTCTAACGTACGAACGTTTAAACGGAAGGTAACGTGGTCAAGGAAAATAAACATGCGCCTTTCTATTCCCGAGGAGAGACACGTGTCGCATTCATATACGCGCGATCAAATTATGCTAATTAATCGAGCATCCCTCGCGATTTCACAAAATCCCTCTCTTGATCGCCACACTTTTTTTTTCTTCTTCCTCTCGCGATCGCCCGTCATTCTTCTCCTCCACTGGAGCAAACGGCTACGTCCCTGCGGACGCTGCTGATCTCATGAAAACTTAAGTTTTACGTAATAAGATGGACGCGCCAGTTTCCGTGTGCCTTTCACGCGGCAAGGCCGCAGAAGCACGCCGAGTCGCCGCCGTGGGATGGGATCGTAAGGGCGCGTGTAAACGCGCATCGATTCCGCGTGTAAGTGCCCCTACGTGACACTACGTTAGGTAGTGTGTGCGTGTGTGCACGCGCATGTATATGTGCGGTGCAAAATCACGTTGCACGTAGGTAGTCTCATGTCAGTGTCTCCCAACATACAACGCGTAGACTATCGAGTATCGAACCGATCGAAAAAAAATGAATTTTCAGTACATTAAGGCGCCTTTACATGGCAGAAAATTGCGCAGAATCTGAACGAGACAGCTTCCAGGCTGGAATCAGTTTCTGCGTCATATCGTATTGTTTTTGCTCGCCATTTCATATTTATATTAGCTTTACATCCTTATCATCATTCCTAAAGGTGCGTTTACATGACAGCATCGAGCGTTTGCACAGAAAATTGCGCAAAATCTGAACGAGATAGATTTCAAGCTGGAGTCAGAGTGTGCGCAATTTTTTGGCACTCGACGCTGGATGCTGTCATGTAAAGGCACCTTTAGGGACGAAGGATGTAAAGGTAATATAAATATAAAGCTGCGAGAAAAACAATGTACGATATTACGCGAGATCGATAGGTATGAGTCAGAATTGCGCAAATCGTACAGAAATAATGACGCCGGTCGTGACGATCGTATTATATATCTGGTAATAATCGTTGTCGTGTTTACCCCGCGAGAATAATAACTCGTTCCCGTAAAAACGAACACGGGCGCAATAACGACTGCAAGCTCAATACCGTTACGCGAGAGTGATTCCGCTATTACCTTCGGTTATACATTGCAGAAGTGTTACAAATCGTGGATCAGAGTATTCTCGTTGCGTGCCTTAACATGCCAAATGACATTGTTTGATTTTTATCTTCTATCGACATAGGATATGCGCTAGATATGCGACAGAAATATGAATTATGTAGGCGCCGGAACAGTTGGGTCATTTTTGATTTTTTTTTAATTATTTTAAATGAACCTTTGAGGATGTTTTGGCTGTAACAAAAAAAATGTCAAAATTAAAAAGAAAACATATTTATAACGTTTATGTTGTTTGAAAAATCAAATAAATAAATCCGGATTATAGAAAAAAATTAAAATGTCATGGTTTTTAAATTAATGGTTTTTAACGTTTTCGTAAAAAAGAAAATAATTATAATTAGTATTTTTTCTTTATTAATTTATGACAAAAACTTTGATCATGAATCTCTTTGAAATCAAATAAAAAAAACCCGAAAAGATTAGTAATTTGTAGAAAGAAAGAAAGAGAAAGATAATATTTTTCTACAATTTTTAGTAAATAATTTTGAACGAGTGGATCCAAATTAAGTTTCGCATAAATATTTATTAGAATTTTTTTAATATATGAATAAAAAATTTTATTTCGTTGGCAATGTTTTTTTCCTTGTCAAATTGTATTCAGGTTTTGTACAGATACTCAGAAAAAATAGTAGAACAGTTTACGAAATTTTCACGCTTTTGTCAATCTTTTGACATACGACAAGTCTTAAAGGCTCGACGATGTTAAATATTCATTATAGTTGAACGCTTGCTAAAAATTCCAGCGTGTTGCCGACGCAGGAGAAAAATGCATTAGGAAACTCTGGCTGCAGTTATTCCGCCGCACCGATCTCTGTTGACTCCGCGAGCCGAGACCATGAACCGATCGTGGGAGCCTGCAGCTGAATGCTAGACGTATACCAAAGCTAAGAAATACCAACTTGCTCTCTCTCTCTCTTTCTTTTTCCCTTCCTTTTTATATCCCCTCTTTTTCTATATTTTACTTCGTCTCTTGTACACTCCGTCTCCCTATCTAACAACTTTATTCATTTTTATTTATTCCTATCTTTAGATTCTTGCCTGTCGGCATCGATAGTCGCGTTTTAAGATCGAATTGCGAAGCCTCTTACTTTCATATCGATGCACCCGTGCCTGGCACCTGGCGAACCGATTACACAGATCGGATTGTACGATGGAAGCGGCCACGTGCTCGAGAACGGACGACTGGGAATCCGAATGTCGTTCGAATCGTCGTTGCATCTCGTAACGATACTGATGCCCCATCTCGATTCGATGGGTTCTCAAATTGTATCATTCTGAACTTTGTCGTCCGATTAGAATCGCGGGATTATAGAAAAGAGCGCATCTGTACTGCAAGAAGTATAAGGGATTTTCTTTTTCAAATTAATTTTCGGAAATTATAATTAATTTATTATTATTATTTATTATTATTTTTTTATTATATTTATTTATTATTTATTTACAACGCAGAGAAGAGAGAGGTACGCAGCGTGTACCTTCTACGAAAATTGAGGCCGAGGCTTTCTAATAAATTTTGAGATTTTCCGACACAAAACAAATATCATTTATAAGATATATGTATATGTTGTGACATTTGCCGCACATGTGTGATTCGCGATATTTAATAATTTTATACGGCCATGACATCCTCTCTCCTCCCATTATATTATCGCTTGGCACGAATACATGGGAAAATCTAATATCGCGTGCATGATTCTTTATCCTGCGATATCATTCTACCGAGACGAATGTCCTCTCCTACTCTATCTTTCCTTGAACGATGTAAATAATAATATATATATTGTAACATTTACATATGTTTCTTTAAATATACAGGGTGTCTTAGACCACCCGTACACCACTTTTCTTTCAAAAATTAAGCATTTTAGAGAAAATTGTTTTGAACAAAAATTGTATGGCTTTGAGGGGAACATAAGATGGTGTCATTGATCTGACCTTGGATGGCATCGTCAAGGTCAAGTCGAGGACACCTTTAATTTCTTAAGTGGAATCCCCTATTTTTTATTGCATATTCTTATAGCTTATGTCGAGAGCTTTCCAAGACACTATAATAAAGTATTTTTTCATTAAGAATTTTTTGAGTTATTTTGTATCTTAATCTGACATATTTTAGTATAAAATATAAAATATCTCGAAAAATTATTTATTGCTCGATAATTGTATTGTAATACTTTTATGTACAGAATAATAAGATGAATCAAATGGTGTAAAGAAAAAATAAATAATTGTTATAAAAAAATATATTGCAAATAATTGCATACTTTTTTTTAAAAACAATTATTTTCTGTACATCATTTGATTCATCTTATTATTCTGTACATAAAAGTATTACGATATAATTCGATACAATCGAAAACTAAATAATTTTCGAGACATTTTATATTAAAATATGTCAGATAAAGATACAAAAAAAACTCAAAAAATTCTTAATGAAAAAATACTTTATTATAGAGTTTTGAAAAGCTCTCGAGATAAGTTACAAGAATATGCAATAAAAAATGGGGGTTTCCATTTAAGAAATTAAAAATGTCTTTGACTTGACCTTAACGACTCCATCCAAGGTCAAACCAATGACACCATCTTATGTTCCTCTCAAAATCATACAATTTTTGTTCAAAACTTTTTCTCTAAAATGCTTAGTTTTTGAAAGGAAAGGGGTGTACGGGTGGTCTAGGACACCCTGTATATCATGAATAGCTCAGTTGTAATCCTGATCTAATCGAGGAAAAAAAATAATTCAAATTATCAAGGTATCATTTGACACTTTCGCTCATTGAAGAATGTGTGCGTATAGTCCGACATTAAAGTCGTAAATGTAGGGTAGAAATTTATTGCGGTCGTCGTTGCTTTGCTAATGGCATGCTGCAAGATACAACGATTTCACGATCGAGACTTTGTCCCGTCGATCTTTCGTATCATTAATTTGCAACACGTTGCACTTAATGCGCGAGATGTAGAAATCACGCGCGGCGTCTCTCAAACTTATACTACGTACTAATGCAGACACATACGGGATAGATATACAAGGCGCACATATTTGCGCTCTCTCGCTCGCAACAGTGCGATTTATTCATAGCGGAAAGGTTAATCGCGAGCGCGCGCAGGATCGTGCGTTTTGTTGACCCTTGACATCTGTGTTTCGTCGCAGTAGTACCTACAACGTTAATAAACGACTCGAAAGTTTTCGATTAATGTCACAGTAGAACTGTGATCGTAAATTAGCTACTCTCACGCTAGAGCGTGAAAATAAAAGAGCCACACACGTCAAAATGGCAAATTGGAGCGTCGGTTACGATCTCCTGTCATTTTTTTTTAAATTCACGGTTACGGTCAGGAAAATTTTAAAAAAGATAAAAAAAAACCCCAAGTACACATGCCATGTGAAAATATTGTTAAAATTACACAAAAATTGTTAAATTTTCAAATTATAACTCTATACAGAACAGTATTATTTTAATTGTACAAAATAATAATTCTAATTTTCTTGAAATATATATATCAAAAAATTCTATCAACTGACAATAAAATCAATAAAAACTTGTCATAAAATAAAGAAAAAATAATTTCTTTTATTATGATTTAAATCAGGAAAATAATAAATCTCGAGGACGATTAATTTGCCGCGGAATTTTCACTTCTGCCAATGCGATTTACATGCGATCCATACGCTGCTCGAGGCAGAGCGGGGTTGTTGAAAACGGCGGATGCCGTTTTCTTCGACATTCTCAGGCCACCTTGAAGGATCTTTGCGGCGAGGAAACTCGATCCCTTGACTTTTCGTCGAGCCCCTGATTCCTTCGTGAACGAACGCCTCTTACTTTCGCGCCGATCGCACGGCACGGCGTTTCCATTCACGTTTCCATTCACCGGCTGTCAGATTTACAATGTTAACTCTTTCATCGGCGATTATATTATTATAACAACTCGTCGCTGACGCTTTCGCATCGCGACGTTCAAGTGCGAAAAAAATTTTGCTCCTTGCTGTTTTCTCTCGAAATATTCTCGATATTTGAGAAATTATATACGAGATGAACAATTTTTCTAAAAAAATTGACAAGTTAAATGTGAATACAATAAATTGTAAGTCATTTAAAAATATTTATTAATATGATATTTTATATAAAAATTACTTATTAATATATATTATAAATTAGTTTATTATTTATAGAAATCAATCAAAGAATGTGAGGGAATTTATTTTATCTTAATCAGAAATTTGCGATTCGTTATTCATTATACATTTAATAAGATTCTAAATTTAATACACTTTTTTGCCAAAGTAATTTAATTTATGTGATAATTAATATTCAATTCAAATCATTAATTTTTGTTCTTAATAACTTAAACAAATTAATTCTAAATGATTAGTCCTTTCGTATAAAATTATTTATACTTCATATATTATAGATAGAAATTGATTTCTAACTCTCATCAATCTTAACATTATCAATCTTAACATCATCAATTTCACATTATGTAAAATTTTAATTGTCGAATAAACTATTAAAATATTAACTTTTATTTTAATTCAACACCGAGGTCGCAAACATTGTTTTAAATATGATCTTTCAAAAAATGTAACGCTGTTATCTTTAAGGTAATTAATAATTATATATAAATTTTTAAAAATTTATTCAATTTTTCATATATCAATAATGTCAGTAATATTAAATAATGAACTTTTTTATTACTTATTTTGATTTCCTTCATCCACTTACAATTATCCGCTCTTCAAAGACGCCGATGTGTATATATGTGTGTGTATTCATCAAGCAAACTCCAATCGCCATTGAGCTCAATATCCCACGAGATAGGCAAAGATAGACATAGATAGGCGTCGGTCCCGCGTTTCGGATTATCTCGACAGAGACCTTTCTCTCTCGAGCGAGCAACTCGGACACGACGAGCCGTAGCGATCGAGCTCACCACGATCGTGGTGATCTTTACGATCGATCGCGGGGAATGCCGGCCGTAAATCGACACGCACAAACTTCGCGTGCGTTCTCAATGGTACGTTGCGTTCGAACTTTTCCGCGAAAATGAATCTCTTCATGAATTATCGGTAAAATGATTCGTCATCGGACGCGCTAGCGAAGAGAATGTTGTTATTTTATGGATATCGCTCCAAAGGAAAATCGATTACGCAAGTTTTATAGTTGGATATCTGCGTAGAAAAATTTGTGGGATCTAGAATTGAAATCTAGTCGGATTTTTCAAAAGAATTTATAAATTTTTGATTAAGAATCTGTAAACATTCTAAAGTATAATGTTGGCTGTAAATCAAGAAAATACTATTTGATTTGTTTTTTTTTTTTTTCCTAAAATTCCTTCTCGATTTTCATTTGCTACTATTATTTAACAAAATATTTGAAACCCTTTGCTCAGAGATAAAAATTTACAGCGGCCCAATAAATCGATATTTAATTTTTGTTGAAACTTTGGATTAATTAAATGGAGCCAAGAAGTCAATTAAATATTCTGAATCTTTTATACTTAATTAGTATTATAATATAATATATCTCTTTGGAATAAATTTGGACATTTTCATCATTTCAGAATCTGTGCTGTATCTGGGAAAATCTTGAGAAATTTGTAATAAACAGGATTTTTATTGGATTTTATAAAAACATGATTATCAATGATTTGAATAGACTAGTATTTATACAACATAATAATAAAGATTTCGCGCGTATAATTATTTTCATTCTCATGCATTTTTACGAGATCACATATTATCACATTTATTTAAATGATAAAAATAACAATAAATTTTGGTGACAATTTTTGTGCGCATTTTTGATTTCAAATCCGGGTAAACCATCTCGTGTTACACGCTCACGCGCACAAATTGCCTAATAAACTATCAGTAGCAGGCAGGCGGATGATGATAGCGCTGGTTGAAGCGGATCACGTGTATATCCGAGTATCATTTCGTCAACGGAATTTACGCGCATAACCCTTTCGCGAATGTTACTTACTCCGCACCTGCGCCTGGTGGATCGATCGCAGGATAATAGAGGGAGCAGATATTTCCTGCGATATCGCAATCGAGATATGCCGCCGGTGGACGCACGTTAATGAATTGACGACGGGCTAATCACCCGTGTCTCTGTATGATTAGCTCGGTTTTGCCGAAACCGATCTGTCCTGCCGACTGATGCCCAAACTGCGCATTATGATCTCAGATAGTGATCTTTGGAAACACGATAATGGCGAGTGTTAAGTTACTAGTAATTTACGAGAATGGAACAGGTATCGGGAGAGGTTTGACAGCGTATGATCGAGCTTTCCACAAGCTCCACGATGAATAAGCTGCATCAAATGCTGATAAAGCATACTTGCATTCTCTATTAGTACTTTGAGAAATAATGTCATTACGTACATCTCAACAAAAAAGTTTTCTTCATCATTTTGATGCTAGAATTTGCTAAAACTTGCGTATAACAGGAATCCTTGAAAATATACAAGATGTTTCAGAAATACATTAACAAGCTTTGGGCGTGAGTTCTCCAAAAAAAAAGATCCACAAAAACAAGAAAGGATCATGTCGGAATATGTCCGGAAATGTCTGATTTATGAGGTATAGTTGAAAGAAAAAAATTTCAACGACAAAAGCTGACAGAATATATATTTACAATGATACATGACCAATGTATAATACCTTCGGTTCAATTGTTTATCTACTCATAATTCATAACAAATGCTCAAAATATCCTTCACCTTGCCTCAATCTACGCATGGACTGTCGGATCATGAACTGTCGCACCCTTTCAAAGATGCCATGACGGTTGCGAATGGTTTTCGCAGGCATCTATGATGCGTTGGTGAAGCGCATCTCTTCATTTGCAATTTCAGGTGCATAAACTAGGGCTTTTAAGTATCCCCACAGATGAAAATCTAATGGCTTTTAGGTCAGGCCATGGTACTGAATGTAATCTTTCGATTATAACTCATAAACCAGACATTTCCGGACACGTCCATATTTTTTTCTTCTTTTGTGTCATGAACTAATCCCTAAAGTTTGTTGAAGTATTTCTGAAACACCCTGTTTATTCGGATATACTCGATTCGCGAGAGTCCAAATGACGCGAGATAGAAGAGAAGAAACCCAAAGGATGATCGTGACGTGAAAAGCTCGATTTAGCCTTTACAGACAACGAAAGAACAGAATTTTATCTATGTCGTTACTCTAAACAATTATTAAGGCGCGTCTTGTACGAAGGAATCTAATCAGCCTTATTTAATTTGCGTGCCAAGACGTTTATCAAAACGAATGACGGCACCTTTATGCAGTCACGTTCCGGATGTAATAAACATGATGCACGATGAGAAGCGAACTACGCGCTGCGAAGGAAAGAAAAACGAAAACTCACGAAGCAGAGTCGCCGTTACGCGAAAATTGTGCGCGGATAGCCGCCTTCTCGTCGCCTTGCGATTTTCTCGCTCGTCGCGCCCGGAGATAACGCTCTATGCACGCGACAACACGGGTCACCGGCCTCCGCGAGAGGTGGTGTACTCGTTATTTACCGGCCAGAAATCTCCCCATTTTGTACTCCCGTTCTGCGAGAGAACAATGGCGGGGAGATTTGAATTATCATCGATGCGACTACTACGACGCATTTCGTCGGACGACACGATCCGACGCGTGTCTCTGTAAGAAACGAGACTACAAAATGTAAGAAATATAAAAATTTGATCTAATGAAGGATAAGAAACTACAAATGGTTATATATAAATAAAAATCGCGGATAATATACTTTTCTGTGTTATAAAAATTAATATTTTCTTAGTATATATTTATTTTATACATATGATTTTAATATATATTAAATATTAAATATTATTATATATATATATTAATATTAAATATATATATTTCTCTCTCTCTCTCTCCCCCCCTCTCTCTCTTCTCTGCCACAGCAGTATTATCTTAATAATTATTGTTACTTTTGATGTGTATAGAAATAAGCTCTTGTAAAGGATTAAAATCCCTTAATTATTACGATTTTTCAAAAAAAAAGTAAAACAGTTCAATTTTAATTCAATACCTTCCTTAAAGTATATAAAATCGACTCGCGGTATAAACTGAACAAAAAATTTTTATCGGAAGATCCGATTTTCATTAAGGGAACGTTTTCATTTCTCAAATAGGGGAGAGGTTAGGAATAGTGAATAGAAATTTATCTCCAGCAGCGAAATGGTATCGCCGTCGGGCATTTTGCCTCGTCCTGTATCGAGTACAAGGGAACCCTTGTGCCGGTGATACGATGGAGAAATGTAGATGAGGAGAGGAAACTGAGCAAAGGGGAGAGGGAACGTATATCATAAACGGTGCGTTGTGCTGGTAACCCGCATGGCCATCGAGCAAGTTAGGTTTTGGTCAGAAATTTATACGAGGCCGCTTCATCACACGAGATCGAATTTATTATCCAATATATACATTTTACTTCTAACGTAAGAAATATTAGGGACAGAAAATTCATACATATTCCATTTTCATGATTTGTGCTAAAATCAAGGAACTAGATATCTCTCATACAAAAAAATAAAAAAATAAAAAAAATAAAAAACAAAAAAGAAATATATCTGAATATTTACATTTTTAAATTAATATTATAAAAATATATGTATATATTTTTTTTATATTCTGCATATATTTATTTCTGAAAATAATGCAATATAAAATATAACATTGCATTTCTAACTGCAACGAAATCGACGAAAATTGGAGAATACGAGTTTCGCTTTAGTCAGAATCCTATCGATAGACGAGGTCGAGAAAAATGTGACTTGCTCGCACCCAAAACACGATAATGCATTTTCACGCTAATTAACGCCCGAGATAAGAGAAAATTGCGGCGGAATTGGTTACGTCGTCGGTCGATTTTGCATGTCTTTCCGTGTCAGCGATAAGTATTCCTAAGCGCGTGATACAGACCATTTTCTTTTTTATACGTGCGATTATGCACGCAACAATTTCTAGTTAATAACATTAGTCGAAAATGGAGAAGATTCTGGTTATAATGTTTTTTTTTTTTGCTAAATTTAATTTTATTTTGTGACGTCTTTTTATAAATCATTGAAAAAAAAATCTTATCGTTTTTATTTATCATAAATCAATAGCTTCATTTTTCTGCACATTTTCCTTAGTGTAAAGTGTAAGTGTAGATCAAATAAAAGATATAATAAATTACCACATAATAATGATAATAGCAAAAATAATGAACGACGCCATGGAAAATTCGTATGAATTCACGCGTCTTATCTGCAAAAAAATTACGACCGACAATGTCTGTCGTCACTATCATTTTCATCGTGCTAGATTACGAGTGGCTTAGTGCGCGTTTGCAATTTTTAAGCGAGACTTTTTTTCAACGATAATGACAGTTGAAAGACGCAAAGAGACAAACGTCTTACTTTCCGTAAAAATAAGCCGCTCGCAGCGCAGCGCTCGAGTCTTTTTAACGATAAAGCGGACCTCGCAAACAAACTCGTTCAAGGCCGACCGTTCGAGAGTGTGCTTCAAATATTTTTCGCGCGACTGTTCGCGTAACCCTGAGACACACGCACGTTGGATGACCAGCTATATGCATGGAAGAGCGTCTCAGTGTGTGCGTGTGGGCGGATAAAAATGGACGATCTTGAACGAGTTCGATGATCATTGCACCGGCGAGTTTGCGATTCTTATGGGCACGTACGGGTTTTGTTGAGCGCGAAATCGGCCTCCCTTACGCGCCGCAAACAGTAATAGAGATATAAGTGACGCGCAATATCAGGATTAAAAATTCTATTCTTAAATATCATATAAAAATTACACTTTAACATCTTCCAATACCGCTTTAAATTTGATTAGAAACTGTCAAAATTAAAAAAGAAAAACATTTATATTGTTTGAAAAATCAAATAAAGAAATCCGGGTTATAAACAGAATTAAAGTATCACAAAATAATATGATCTTTGTAGAAAAAAATAATTATAAATATTTTTTCCAAATTTATGACAAAAACTTTTGATCGTGAATACACTGAACTATACTCAACTACACGAAATAAAAGAAACAAGTAATTTGCAGAAAGAGAGAGAGATAGATAGATAAATAGATAGGGAGAGAAAGAGAGAGAGAGAGAGAGACAGAGAGACAGAGAGGGACAGAGAGAGATAATATCTTTTTACAATGTTTAGTAAATAACTTTTAAACGAGTAAGTGAATCTAAATCAAATTTTGCACAAATATTCATTAGAGTTTTCTTAAGATATGTGGAAATTTTTATTTTGTTGGCAATGTTTTTTTTTTCTTGTCAAATTTGCCTGCAATACGCGATTTTTCTCTTATAGAGAAATTAATTTATTATTATATATTTATATATTATATGTATATATAATAAAAAATTATTAATTTTAATATTTATCTATTATTCATCTTATTTTTTTAGATTTTCTCATTTCAAGGTCAAATAACAAGGTCACTCCACGGTCAAATTATTATAGGTTATTAGATTCGTCTTTTCATCCTTTACAATTATAGATGATTAAAAATAAAGATTTTCTTTAAAAAAATTTCAGCTAAGTTTCAAAACTTTTTGGCGCCTCCAAATACTAATCATCAATACTAAGTTTAAGTTTAAATAATTTCCAAACCGTTACGAGAATTGCACTCAGATTTTGCGCAGATACTTAGAAGAAATAGTAGAACAGTCTACAAAATTTTCTTTTGTCAAAGTTTTGACTTATACATCCTTAAACGTAAAAAAATTTCGCAAAATTTGTTTCTTCATAAAAGGAAAACGCGAATAGAGTAAAAGTAATTCAAAAACAAGGCGAATGCAGTATCGCTACGATTCGTTCGCGAATATCGTAAATGGTCGATTATATTTCAGAGTACATCGGCGTGTACGTGATATACTGGCGATCCTGCTGGAAGGCTCGTCCGTGTCGTTTTGTCGGGATGAAAACAGGTTTTACCACGTTGTATCTGGACCGATCGGCGATCCGAAGTGCCGGTGCGAAGCAAATTACTTCAATTATTATTAACGAAATTACTCGATCGCTCTCAGAGAGAAGCGAGGGTCGCGCGGGGCGAAACAGTTTGACGGCTAAAAAGAACATCGGTCAGCAATAATGAACGGCGGTATCGGCGATTTGCATGTGCCCGTGTATCTTTGGCGTGCGCGCTCGCGCACGCGCGTGCGCATGCGCGCGTCTACACCAGCGAATTTTCGCAAATGCGCCGCATTAGACGTTTTTAGATAACGTAATTATTGCGATAAGACTTATCTGACACGCGCGAACGCTACCCAACAGCGCGGCCAGATAAAGCTTGTTTTCAACAAATTAATCTTTTTCCTTCGCGGAAAAAAATTCCTATCTCGGCTCTCTTCCCGCGTCTTCTTTTTCTTCGATTTTCAAACTTTCGATAATATCGTGCGTTGCGGCTCGGCGAAGAAATCATAGCACTCGGATGTGCTGAGGCGTGGATTTCGCTTTGGCTGGACATTAGAACGCCGTGTAAATGTGAGTCACTTAAAGCCATAAGAACTGGAGGAGGCTGGACGCGAATAAGAGCCATAGTAATGGAATCCCACAAGAAAAACGCAATTTTAATACAAATTTCACCATAGAAAAAACATTGCGATGGTAAAAATTCGACGCATCGACACAAATAATTCGTTGAAAAATATTTTACAAGATATCAGTTATATATATTATTTTTTATACTTTATATTATATTATAATTATTAAATATCAATACTTACATATCATTTTTTAATTTTAAATATTTTTTATGATGATTATACACGCGTATTAATTTTATTGCTCCAGAAAAATCATATCGCGTCGTATTATCCTCCCGTTTACCCAACGGACGCAATTACCCCGTTCGACTTTCTATCAACATCGTGCAGCGGATGGGAGCGAGCAGGGGAAACGATCGAATAAATCTGCATTTAACGTGTATCTCTTAGACGAGCTTCTCGGTAACTCTCGAGGAGGCTTATTGTCGTACTGCATTAAATTAAATGCGTGTTGAATTTATTATGGATGCTCATTAAAACATGCCACAGGTTACCCACCCTCGTTAAGAGGAAACAATCAATGCGAACCTAGCGTGGTGCAAGAAAGTACAACTCGATGCGGCTAGATTTCTCCATTATCCATCTCTCACAAAAGCTATTAGAATATATCGAGTTCATACTTTTTTTTTATTGCTAATAAAATCACACGAATATCCAGGCATCAATGCTAAAATTAATACTTTTAGAAGAATACTTTTTGTTCTATTTATTTTATGGGAAAAAAAAAATAAATAAATAAATAAATAAATAAATAAAACCGTCGATGAGAACCCCCTCCCCCCCCCCGGAATCTCATTCGACGAGATGAAAGATGGCGAAGAGGCCGGGCGATTCGCGAGCGTCGCTCCTTGCTCCCCTTCGACAATCCGACAATGCGCGACCGCTATCCCTCCGACGCGGAAGTACGTCGCGCATTATTCGAAATGGAATTATCGTTCGCTATCGCGGTATGATTCTTTTTCATAAAACCGCGCAGTTGACCCCGCGTTACATTTTCAGATTAACATTCCGCTGCTCTCGGGGGCGAACGCGCGAGGCGAATCGCTTCACAATCGCTCGTATACGCCGTATGCGTTTCCGGCGTAATCACGCACCCGTTTCCATAAATTACTTCGATTACAATATAATCTTCCGTGAGGGAGGGCGAGGGAGGGAGGGAGGGAGGGAGGAGGGAGGGAGGGGGAGGGAGGGAGGGAGGGAGGATGTTAACGGGATCGTTTGAGCGGCGGTAAATGGGAAATCGCGAGCGCGGAAAATCGCGTAAAACGTCGTGTCTATAATGCGGCTCAGTTCAAGACTTTCTCATTGCAGGGTGCCTCCATTAGCGGTTCTCCCTGGATCCCGAACCTGTTCTCCTGCTATCGAAGCGCACCGCCGCATGCATCGCCGATGGTAAAGCGTTATCTGCGATCTAAGCAGACAGGAACGGATGATAAGTCAATGAAATCTGAAGGTAGTATAATTTTTAGGGATCTCGCGGCCAAGCCGTAAATGAATAGGGAAACATTTTATTTTCTAGCGCATACTTAAGTATACATTTAAGTATATTTAAAATTAAAATACTTAAGTACACTTAAGTACACTTTATATTTAAAACTAAAGTATTTAAATATACCTAAGTATACTTAAGTACTTTAATTTTTAATATTCCTCAATAAAATTATTTTGCAAGCCTCGGTTAAAGAATCTGTAATTTACAAACTTTAAAGTTAAAAAATGGGGATCCGTATTAAGGATACTTTGGCTGTACAATAATAGCAAAATACTGTCGAAATTAAAAAAAATATATTTCTTACGTTTATACTGTTTGAAAAATCAAATAAATAAATCCGAATTATAAAAAAATTAAAGTAACATAAAATAATATAGTTTTCAACGTCTTTGTAAAAGAAAATAGTTGCAATTAATATTTTTTTCTAAGAAACGAGAATTTGTAGAAAATAAGAAAGAGAGAGAGAGAGAGAAAGAGAGAGAATATTTTTCTACAATATCTAATAAATAACTTTTAAACGAATAAATGGATTGAAATCAAGTTTTGCACAAATTTTTATTATAATCTTCTTAATGTATGTAAAAAACTTTTATTTTATTTTTATTTCAAATTTTTTATTTATTTTTTGTTTTTTTATATGAATTTTTATTATTGGCAATAATTTTTTTTGTCAAGTTTGTCAAAAGTTCTGCAACACGCGATTTTCCATGAGAATCAATGCCAACTTTAAACTTAAATAATTTCCAAACCATTAAGAGAATTGTGTTCAAGTTTTGCACAGATATTCAGAAGAGATAATAGAACAGTCTACGAAATTTTCATGCTTCTGTCAATATTCTGACATATGACTCAAACGTCCGTAATAAGGAAAGAAATGTTGAAATGTAATGAAAAAAAAATTGTTTATTTCGCAAAACACAATTTAATAAATTCACAAATTTATCGAAATAAAATTATTTTCACGGCACAATTGACAATTGCAAAAGTTTCTTTATAAATCCGCCCCTGTGAGCGCGAAGCGAGGAGCGAGCGGTCAGGCCGTCGAGGGGCGATGGTGATTTTTCGCTCGCTCGCTGCCCTCTCACTCCGATGGAGCCGTTGTTTCCTCTCCTTCCCCTCCCCCCCCCCTCCTACCCTTTCTCTCATTCTATGATGAGCGTAATTTTTTCCCTAGAACCTCGATTCGTACGAAGGCGCGACCTTAATTACCGCGCGCCCCGCTGAGAGGAACACGGCCGTCTGGCGATGGTCGTATCCCCTTTCGCTTAGCATGTGGAAAATTCCACGCGTGTGAGAAAAAAATAGCACATGGCTACGCATAGAGGTTGTAAATATCGCGAGAAAAGCGCCGGTTTGTCTAACGCGTTTGGCATTATTTTTTCCCGCTTTGCCCTCAAGGCCCTATATATGCGTTGATATTTCGCTACGGGCTTGTCTCGAACAGGGGAGCGTACGCAGGATGTGAATAATTTCAAGAGAAGCGGCGGCTGCACTTGCTCGATCTTGATAGGAAAGCTTAGAACAATAGTTACAATGATGCTCGCGTCCTTAGGCGGTACACCGTACATAGTTCCACTTTGAGAGAAAAATATATAAGATAAGAATTATACGATATATAATTATATACATGTGCTGTCATAATTGTTATATATTTAATTACTTCTCACGAATGTACTAATTTGATGATTTAATAGAAATTTACTTGAAACTTGAAGGCTTACGCCTGTCAGTGACATCGCGATCTAGCGAATCCTATATAACGAGCCTGCTGCTGCGCGGGATCCTTGAGCAAAGTATGCCGAGGGACGGACAAGGATCCTCGATAATTTCGTTCACCGTGGCTAACAAACACCGCGGTGGAATGCCGATGGATTAGGAAGAGTGAAAAGGGAGCTTGCGCGCCGTTATTAAATCGTGGAAGATGATCTCGGAAACAAAGAGTCCCGCAGGGGATGGAAATCAGCCGACGAAGAGGAGGAAAAATAGGGAGAAACAACAGACAAAGAGAGAGAGAGAAGCGGTCTCCTGACTGTCATGACAACGGAAGCGTGTATCCGGAGCGAAGTGTCTTTGGAACGGCTAGTTCAATTTATCGGCGTTGTCGTTTTTTACCTCGCATGGGCTTTCCCGTCCTCCTGCCACCCTCACCGCGCCGCGGTGGTTTCAGAAGAGCTACTAGGGGGAGGGGTCTGCCCGCCAGGGTTTCTGTCCATCCTTTGTATCGCCGAGCAATTACGACCTACCCCACGACTACGAGCGATATATGCGAATATATGCGCGTTCCCTTCACCGATTCCATCGTTCCTCCTTTTCCCTCTCTCTCTCTCTCTCTCTCCCTCGCTCCTTTCTCTCTATCCTCCTTCACCGTCTCCCTCTCCCCTTTCTTTCTCTCCCCGTTACTGCGGCGCGGACGTCATTTTGTGCTCCGTGGGGTTGCAAATGCATCCACGATGACGGCCGCGTACTCCCAGAATGACTGATGAACTGCAACGGCGTTCCTTCTGCCTTATAGGCGTGTACAGGACGTTTCAATTACGCGACGCGGGGTTTCTCTTGTACCAGTTTCGCCTCTCTCTCTCTCTCTCTCTTTTTCCGGTTGCATCTCTCGTCTCTTTTCCCGACGCGTTCAGACATCTCTCCGCATTTCTTTCTCGCTTCTTTCCTCGACCAAATGCGGAACGGCGCGCAGTCGATGACACATGTAAAGGAGAGCAGGAATGAGAATGGGGCGGCGGGGGAAGGAAGTAGAGAGAGAGAGAGAGAGAGAGAGAGAGAGAGAGAGAGGGGAATTTATTATTATGTCCCAGGGCGCGCGCTGCCCCCTCGGAACAATATGCCGTAGCCGCGAGAAATGAAAAAGTAGACGTGCGAGCGCGGTTGGGTAATTGGATAAAACTCATCGTGCATGCGAGCGCGGGCGCGACGGAAAAGCCCTCGAATCCGGAAGAAACGTCGCCGCCCCGTTGCATTTCGCAGCGCGGCTGGGTTATTTCGCCGAGGTTAATTCTATATATATATATATACATATCCCCCTTTTTTTTCCACGGACGAGTGCATTCTACGCGATCAAGGGATGCAATTATGCGTCCGAATGTAAAGCCGAGTTATTAAGAGTCTCTTATTAAGGGACTTGCCACGCGCGTTTCGTTCATTTCGTCGACTGCGAGGGATGTCCACTCTGTTTATCAAAGCTCGCGGTCGCCACGTGTCGTCCCATTTCCATCAATCGTCAATGAGGGAGAATCGATAATCGATGGAAGGCAGTGTATTCAGCATTGATGGATGAATGATTCTGAAGGCTCCTAGTGGAAGGAGTTATAAAAAAGAAAAGATATAATCTTGCGCTCTGAACTTGATTTAGATGGTGTCATATAATGTTTAGTGCTTGTATAAATGATTCGAATGAGAATGAAATTTTTTCACAACGACACGATGTTGAGTTTCGTTTTCCAGGAAAGGAATACCAATTAAACGCAAAGCATGCGTGCAATTAACCATCGGATGCTGATATGCATGCATCCAATAACGAATCGGAATGTTGTTTTTCGTCGCGAACGGATTCGCCAAAAACGCAACGGGTGGAACGATCGCGATGAACGAAATGAACATTTGAAGCGCCATAGAAGATCGGATTGAGCGGATTAAAAATGTCTGCGAAATTGGACCGACTTGGATCGCGACAGAATTTAGGGCACGTGCGCTGCAATTAGTGCAGCATCTTGCCAAAGCGGCGGGCGAGCGCATTCTTCAATGCGGAATTATGATTAAATTGATATACTATCTATCGATATTCCACGAATCACATCCGCAATGCATAGCCAAATAGATCAGACAGATTTAATCGCTGTCATTTATCTTCATTTATGATACGATTTGCGAACTGAATATATGATGCTTAAAGGGCATCTTAAGAAAGAAAGAAAGAGAGAGAGAAAGAGAGAATATGTTTATTTAAAAATATTAATTAGCTCGATGGACAGATTTCATACGCGATACTGTTATTATTATTAGAGTTTAAGAAGACAAAATTTAAATTTAAAAAAAATCTATATATTAAAATATTTTTAATTTATAAAATTAATGTCTTTTATATATGCATATACAAAGTGTTTTAAAGTTAAATGTAAAAACTTTGGGAGCGTGCGAGGGATTGATAAACTAAGAAAAAAAGTTCTTTAGAAATTCACTTATTTTTGTTTCATTTTAAAAAAAATTGCAAAAAAAACAAGCAAACTAAATTTTCACCAAGAAAATTAAAACAAAATTAAAATTATTAAATTTATTGAAAATTAAAAATACATCAGATAAAAGTTATACAGCAAGGAATTAAGAAAAGAGAACGATTATTGTATCCTGTTTATTTTAATTTATTTACAATCCTGCTGTCATTTAGGAAGTGACAACATAAATGAATAAATATGAATAAATAAATAAATTGAAATTCTCATTTTTTTCACTCATTTATTACATATTTAAGTAATTTTTAGTTTCATTTCATTTATTTATAATTTATTCATGATCTCACTTTCTTAATGTAATGTAAATATAAAGTAGAGAAAACAGGATATCATAATTTTGCAAATATTTTATTTACAATTCTCCCATTTTATTTCAGGAGAATTTTATTTACTCTCTTTTCTTAATTCCATACTTTACTACTTTTATCTCATGATTCTAATAAACTTAATAATTTTAATGTTGTTTTACGTTTTTTACTGAATATCTTTTTTTTTATTTTCTCCTAAATAAATCAAAAACGAGCAAATCTCTAAAAGACTTTTTTTTTTAGTTTATCGATCTTCCATACTCCCAAAGATTTGACATTTAATTTCAAGACATTTTGTATATTAAAAAAAAAATTGCCGATAACATATTTTAAATAGCAACATTTTTAATGAGACTGAAAGATTGAGAAATTAAGTAAAATTAAAAAAAAAACTTTTATGTAATTTACAATATTAAGATACTTTACGCAACACGTCATCGTATTGCCGGATCTGCATATCAAATATCCATGTATGCTGTTTCATATCGGATGTAATAGAAAATCGGTGGAGCAGAATCACATTAATAGATAATAATGTTACCAGACAAGATATGCAATAAGCGATTAGCTTATGCAATTATTGCCAATGATTTCAAGGTGACGTATTAATCTATATTTACCGGGAGGACGTAGTAATAATGTTGAGCAAGTTCTCCTTTCATTTCTTCGAAGTATCGATCGCCGCATGACAAAGTATGATCAAATGTCGAACCAATATGACACATATGATTCGTTCGTCTTAACTATATTCGTTAAATTAACAGTTGAATGCGATGTATGTGATAATAGTTTTGTGTCGTCCATACAATCAGATACAATCTAATTATTGTAAAATTATTATGTCCAAAAAAGCACAGCTTTAAGGATAGATGTGTCATATGTCAAAATATTGACAAAAACATGAAAATTTCGTAGATAATTCTATTTCCTCTGAGTATCTGTGTAAAACCTGATGTGCACAATTCTTTTAACGATTTAAAAATTATTCAAGTTCAAAGTTGGTATTGAAGGTTAGTATTTGGAGGCGCCAAAAAGTTTTGAAGGTTAGTTTCAAATTTTGTTAATGAAAAGCTTTTTAATGGAAAGCTTTATTTTTGATCATTTATAATTGTAGAGGATAAAAAGATGAGAATCAAATAACCTATAACAATTTGATTGGGAAGTGACCTTGATAATATTTGACCCTGAAATGAGAAAAATCTAAAAAAAAACAGGATGAGTAATAGGTAAGAACAAAACCATATTATTTTGTGATATTTTAATTCTTTTTATAATCCGGATTTATTTATTTGATTTTTCAAACAGTATAAACAGTAAAATATGTTCTATTTTTTAAATTTTGATCATTTTTTGCTACTAGTGTACAGCCAACCATCTTTAAACAAAAAAAAATGCCACTATCGATAAATAAATGTTTGTATAATTAAAAATGATGGATTTTCTTTAGCGATAAACTGATCTAAATGTCTTGCAGCGAAGAAAAATGAAAGTTTTGAAACATTCGTTAAAATTCACCGCCCCGTACTGACAACCGCTGCACCTGCCCCGTCATTAAGCGTGCACACGCGCACACGCGAGGAAAAAGAATGATTATTACATTCGGTATAGGCAGTGTGAACATTAATATACATACTGCGGGGCTGGGGACGCATGCCGGTCGGACCTAACCTGGTCGATTTGCAATTCCCGACCAATAGTAATGCGATAAACAAACGCCGCGCGCCCAAGTTCAAGTCTCAACGGCACATTTTGGTCATTCTCCCCTTTTCGAATATAAAAAGGGACGGCGGAGTGCGCGCTTTTTCCCCTCATACACGGCCTATTTAGAAAACTAAACGTAAGTATTCAACAAAACGAGCGTATTCGCGTCCTTTCACGGTAAATTTACAACTATTTTTCTCGACCAAGTTAAGAGTGCAAATAATACAGCGCGTACACATGCAAACGTATATCATTAGATGTATTATTGTATATCATATGTCCCGAATATAATGGAGCCAGGAAATATATAATACATCATCCACTGACATTATGACAGAGGACACGAATTTACGTTTCTACTTTCCACGAGTATGGCCGTGATACCGTCGCGCTACATATATCATGCATTTTTCCGCGATTATTAGCAAACAGACGTTATCCGTTATCGCCGACACTTCGTGAAGCGTATCAATGTTTATAATCCGCTCTCCTATCCTAGGCCGTGTCACGCGGAACATGCGTGCGTGCGTGCGTGATTCGGAGGCCCGCGCGCACGCACCTTTCCTTGCAATCGCGCCGGCGGGTGATCACCGGTGATCGAGATAAGAGGTAGAAATCTATCAAATTCTCGGCGCGACATCGGAAAACGACGACGAAACCAGTTTGGTCGGTTCGAATGACCGGATTGGTTCGAGCGAACCTGAACCACCGACGGGACTGCCCGCAGGAAAGGAGGATGGCGAGGGAAAGAGAGTGAGGAAGGCGGGAGGTGGGAGAGGGGAATCCAGATAGGCAGAAGGTACTGACCTACCGCCAGGTTGATGCGCGTGTGCATTCGAACACGTCGGTGCACAATTTATGGCTACGCGCACGCAGCGAGCGAGTAAATTCCATTTATTTACCTCGTTTTAATTATGCCATGTGCTCTCCGTTGGGTGTCGTTTTTTTAAGGATGTATGTGTCGAAACATTGACAAAAGCGCAAAAATTTTATAGACTGTTTTACTATTTCCTTTGAATATCTGTGCAGAATTTGAGCACAATTCTCTTAACGGTTTGGAAATTATTTAAGTTTAAAGTAAATATTGATGGTCAATATTTGGAGAATGGTTAGTATTTGGAAGCCGAAAATTTGAGTTGACCTTCAAAAAAGTTTTGAAGGTGAGCTTAAATTTTTTTCATAGAAAGCTCTATTTTTAATTATCTATAATTGTAGAGGACGAAAAGAGGAATCTAATAACCTATGACAGTTTGACCGTGGGGTGACCTTGGTGATATATTTAACCTTGAAATGAGAAAATCTAAAAAAACAGGATGAGTAATAGGTAAGTAAAAGTAATAATATTTAAATAAAATTAATTTCCATAAAAAGAAAATCACGTATTGTAACACTTTCTTTTAATTTTGACAGTTTTTTGCTACTATTGTACAGCAAACATCCTTAAATTTGACAATGAATCTATCTTTCGTCGCGTCTCTGATGTTCGAGAGAGGGGGGAAAAAGAATAATCTATCTTATAGAAAAAATTGCAATATTATTAAATTTTTCTAACGGATTCTCCAGAGAGGTCGAAGCTATATGTTTATCGAATCAAAAATTAAAATTAGAAATTATACAGAATTATTTTTCAAACGATCAATTACATTCAAAAGCGTCGACTATTGCGAAGAAACAAGATCGATCGGGCGTTAATTTAAACAGCTTATTTCAGAAATGAAGTTCAATCATCTGTAAGTAATTTTCCACTGCCAGGATATTGCTTATCAATAGTTGTCATAAAGCGTCGATATCGTTCTCGGTACTGGTTGACATCGACATCAAAATATCGAGATATTCTGGAGGAGAAGGAACATCGCGACACGCTGCCAGTATCGGCGCATCCATCCGCATCGAGGTGCCGCATCAAAGCGATCACTCCTAATTCCCAGTTTCCTGCGAGAGAGCCCGCGCGCACTGAAATTCCGTTAAGCGGACACAGGCCGTGGACTTTGTTTCAGCGTGGTCAGTTCAGGACGGTTGCGCGCGTGTACGCGCATCGAAACGGGTTTGAAATCATTGAGAACCCGACGTCCTGGGCCGGTCGTCGGCCGACAAAAAGTAGGAGAGCTCACGCACGGCTGTTCGTCGACCGTGATGAGAAGAGGAGAACGCTCGCTTGCGCGCGCGAACTGTAATAAGGGGGGTCGGGGAGGGGGGAGGGGGACGAGACCGGGGCCCGGATTACGTGGGGGACCGCGTGCGCGAGAGGCAGAATAATCCCCGGGCTTGGCATATCTCTCTCATATACACACACACACACATATACACACATACACACACATATATATTCTGCTGGTCGTATACGTGGAAAGTTTCGTCGATACATCGGCCATTCCGATGCCGAACGCCGTTCGAATCCTGTATCACAGGTCGTGAGATGTCCCCGTAATCCGATCCAACTTTTCATCGAGTGACATGGATCTCACGCGAGAGTAGAGATCGAACGACTATAGCAGTGGCGATTCGTCTAGCCGCGAATAGTCCCCCGCGTCTCGCGGTCGGCTACATCATCAGCGCGAACTGTTTTTATTCATTTTCATTTATTCAGCAAGATAGAGATTTCGCTATCAATGTACAGCTTTTTCTAGGGTCCCTTGCGTAACATGGTCGATCGTATAGGAGGGTTCGTAAAAGAGAAGCTGTCTTCTCTGAGATTAGGAACTAATTCGAGGGATAACTATGACAATTCTCCTCTTCCAATAATCCAGCAATGCGTATCCAGCAAACACGGAAGATTGTAACAACATTGCGGCAATATTGTTGCAACATTGTAGCAATATTGCAACATTGCTGCAATATTGCTGTAATGTTCAGTGCTTTTTAGGTATACATTAGGTAAAAAGGAGAGATTTTTAAGACATATCTATTAGATTTTAGAGATACACATGTATAAGTACGTACATTTCGCTTAATTTGATCTATTTTAATAAATTTTTATTATGTGTTTAATTTTGCTTTCGTGAAACTTTGATTTATGATTTAATTATTTACATATTACGACCACGTCGAGTAGGAGATAAAGACACAATAAAACCTTAACGCATCTGAAAAGAGGAAAGAAAAGAAATTGACGCTTGAGTGCCGGCGATATCGATTCACGACGGCACTTGCAAACCGTTCATCGCGTGCATCGGTGCGCCGCAGTGAGTGGTGGAGACGAGATGAAAGAAAAGGGGGGAGAGGGGATGAGGCGCCCGTGATCAGCGAAGATGCATGCGAAAAAAAAAAAGACGAAATTACGTAAACATCTTGCGAACGGTGATTACCACACACTTGGACTAGCAGCTCGGCGTTCACCTCTATTCGTGCCGTTTGAAAGAGAGACTGCCGCTGCAGTTGCAGCTGCATCACGGCCTCTGCGCGCATAATCGCTAAGATGACCACACGTTCTTCTTTTAACGCGACGGTCCCACTTTTCAGATACATCCGATTGTACGTTTCGCGACGGCGTAAAGTCCAAAATTTTTTATTAAAACAAATTTTAATTTTTTGGGGGAAAAGTATATCGAGATTTTAACATCTTTTTTATGCGACAAATTTTAATTTTTTTTTTTTTAGTATTATATTTTAACCAAAGTTGGCAAGATGTCCTTTTCATAGGATTTTTCATCAAATTTTTTAATATAACAAATTTTCATTTTTTGAGGGGAAAATATGTCGAGATTTTAAAAATTTTTAATGCGTTTTAATTTTTTTTAAAAATATATTGAGATTTCAAAATTTTTGGTAAAAGATTTTTTTTAATAGGTTTTTTATCAATTTTTTTAATATAACAAATTTTAATTTTTTTTTTTAAGAACCAAGATTTCAAAATTATTTAAAGCAATAAATTTTACTTTTTTTAAAAAAATATATTGAGATTTCAGAATATTTGTATTGTAATACAACAAAAGTAACACATTTACATAAAGAATAATAAATAAAGTAACAATAATAATGATAAAACTTGAAATACGTTTTATAAAACATACATGGCGTTAGAAAATCACCATTAATTGTAGCGAAAGTATTGCTGCAATTACGACTTTTAAAAATCGATATCTAAACTGTGGATCATAGTTTGCGGCATTCTTCTTCTGATACAAAATTCTATGCAAATGATTTATCAAATTTAGCGATGCCGGAAATAACATCCTTGCCCATCCTTGTAAAAATGCAATTCTTCAGTCGACCTGCTTATCTCACTCCCCGAAGATGTCGCGGGCGATCGATGAAATTGGACTGATCGTTGCAAAAGCGCCACACGTTGGCTGCAGCGAGGCCGTCGCATCGGCGCGGCGTCGCGATGCTTAGCATGCGATAAATATTAATGCGCTTCGCTCGCTCGTGCAAATATTTGCGATCGGCGAGCGCATTAGGACAATGATAATTATTGGTCTACTCGATCGCGGCGTGTCCCGACGTTTACTACGTATCCTTTTAACGATCGATCGTGATCGTGGTTGCATTAACCTTCGCCACCTCCCGGCGCGTCAAACACGATGGGAGGAAATGTTAGTTTCAAAGTAGATTCATCGCGAACGGCGTGATTGTTTAGTGAAAGTGTTCCATTAACGAACACTTGTAATCGCGAAGATTTGTGCCAAGGCCTTTTTGTTTATTATAGATAACTGATCGACTATTTTTTTGTCGAGCTATCATAAACAACAATTAAATGTGTACAATAATTTTGTCACATTGAAAAAATACGCAACAATTTTTATAAATAAAAAAATTTATAAATTAAAAATGATGTAAAATTCATGGACGTCCACAAGGAGGGGGACAGGGAGCAAGGAAGGATACATGTCCCCTTGAAAAATGAAAAAAATTCATAATCATAATTCTATTATACATATATTAATATTAAAAGATGTATAAATATCAAAGCATATATTTCAATCAATCTGAGTAACATTTTATGTCCCCCCCCCCCTCCTGAAAATAATCCTGCGGACGCCCTTGGCAAAACTAACATTACGAGAGAATATAAATTAATAGAATAAAACAATTAATTAGAATAAATAAATAAAATAATTTAGAGAGGAAAAAATACGTGAGATTTTATACAATATATTTCACGTGCGGTGATAATATTTAATGAAAACGTGTCATTAATTGCATCTAATTATGGATTCGTAATGAAGTTCGAGGGATGGGACCCCTCGGTCGATCGAAAGTAGACGCATTTCGCATCGCCCATTTTATTCCATGGATACATCAATATATTCTCGCGAAGAGCGGCAGAGCCGCTTAGAAAGGGGATTCTCGTTGGTGTATCATGATTGGCCGCCTAAATCCACGGCCATGTTTAGCGGCCCGGGCCCCTCCTGTTTAGAAGGGTATGACATCACCGGTGTTACAACGCGAAGGCCAAGCCTAGTGAAGTGTCGTGAGAGACAAGGAGAGATGCGCGGCTCATTTCACAGCGATTCGCTTTTTAGAAATCTTGAAAAAGCAAATGTGTAATGTCATAAAATGTTATATATAGAAAAGAAAGAGGGAAATTACATAAAAAATGTATAACATAATATCAAGGCATATTATATATTTTTGTTAGATTGTTCAGAGGCAAAAATTTCGCATCATGTTAATTGTTTTAAAAAATTGCGCGACGTAAATTGTACAATACTTACGATTAATTACTTTGCACAATTTGAGCGGATTAACTGGAATTGTTTGTACGTTACAATATTAAGTCCGTAAATAATTCGCAATTTATGTGAATTATTAAAATTTATAACATGAGAATGTAATCTGCACGACTGAGTAATGATTGGGAAAACGTGAGAGTATATTCAATTTTGTTTTCTCCCATAAATTAATATAAATTATATTATTTAACCTTAATTAAAATTATACTCTCTTTCCTCTGAATACGCATTTATTTTATAAAATTACAGCGGGAATATAAATTATATGACCAATTTACTTCCCCATAAAAAGATTTCTTTTCTCTTTATTGGAAATATAGGTGTACGAAATGGAGGAAGAGGATCCCTTTTTCTTCAATTTTTGTGCTCACCATTTTAAACTGCTGGTTCCTTCGCGGCAACGTAACGCGATTGGTCGTCTAAATCAACCGCCATGTTCCATCGTTCAAGCCCCTTCTATTTTAGAAGGTCTTCACATTATAAAATCTTGTGGAAAAATATATCGCCGGAAATTGATATTTGATAAAAAATCTTTAATAAAAAAAGAAGTATAACGACAAATTTTATCAAATAAATAAAATAATATAAAATCTTTATATGTGTGAAATAATTCGAAATAAATTGTTTTGGTCTCAAGTATAAGAACAATATAATTTTGTCATGTACGTACGCTATTCGCGTCTAAAAATTTTATTGAAATTGTTAGATCGATCCCAAAGAGAGGAAGAGAGAGGGGTGGGGGGAGAAAGGAGGGGGAGGGGGCTTTCCCTTGCATTCCGTAATGTATTCTGTGACGTTCCTTTATCGTCGCGCCCGCAGCAAATTTGCCTCGTGAACGGCAATTTCGGTGGATGTAATGACGATGCAGCGTCGCATGTACCTTCGCTTGAGCGAAACTCTAGTGCAACATAGCGCAGGAAACCCTGAATTAATTTTGTTCCGCGAACTTCTTTTTGCCGATTGTCACGGGAGTGGCAGCACTCTCTACGAGAGCGCGCACCTTGGGGTCGTGTCATGCGTCGTTAGTCCAAGTCGAATTCCGATCTCACGTACACGCTCACAAAGCTTATCCATATTCACGCTATCTCGCCTATCGGATCTGCGCGATTAAATGCACGGGCTTTAATTACACAGTTAAACGTGCCGGTTAACCGTCTCATTATATCAGTATCGAGAATAAGGCATTTCAAGAGCGTCTCTTTCTACGATATCGATTTTTTGATTACTAAAAGAAAAGTAATACATATATGTATAGTGTATACTATATAGGTTGTACTCCAGGTCTGGCCAATGAAATTTCAAGATTTTATAGGAAATTGAATTTGGAACTAAAAAGTTCCTATAAACATAGGTCCAAAAACGCTTCGTTAAAAAGTTATAGCTAATAAAAGTTCTCTGTAAATAATTAATAGTTATGATCAAAATTTAATAAAAACATTTTTATGTTTGCATTTGCAATGTTTACACAACGAATATAGTGTTTACACAAAGACCATCGATAGGTGATTTTTTCAAGTTTCTGCATTTTTCGTTGTTTTGAGCTTATTTTCTCTTGAACGTTTTTATCAGAATTAAGTAAAATTGGTATAATTTAGTTTGTTATTTAATTATCCACCAGATTTATTTTGTTACTTTGTTCAAATGAATGAAGAGTTTTGAAGTTTCTGCTTTTTTCGTTGTTTTGAGGTTATTTTTTTTAACGCCTTCTCAGAATTAAATGAAATTCGTGTAATTTAGTTTGTTATTTAATTATCCATCAGATTTATTTTGTGACATTTTTTAAATGTATAAAGTTATTTTTAAAAATCATCAAAAACAGTGATCTTTCAAAGTTTATTAGCTATAACCTTTTAACGAAGCGTTTCCGGATCCATGTTTATAGGAACTTTTTTGTTTCAAATTCAATTTTGTATAAAAAACCCTGAAGTTTTATTGACCTGATTTGAGACATCCTGTAATAATGGATAAATCGTAACAGCGATGTTATTGTAATCTTACAATTAGTGTAATTATATCAAATGTATAAAAAAATGATTAACTCCTCTGTCAAAAGAAGCTTAGAAAATTTTTGCCACGTTATTTTCGGTGTGTTTACAAAAGTTGTTTGCACTATGCTCGCGAAATATTTACTTTATCTTATTTAATATATACTAGCAATGCGAAATAGTTCTTAATGTAAAAACGCTTGTGAAGAAGAGTTATTATATTTACTTAAGAACGCGATTATGAAATATCGATATCAATATAAATATCCGGTTCGCGGGAGAATTAACCAACTGCTAATCGCTCATCTAATCGCATAGAGATATCATCGAAAGTATCTTCGCTGCGATTTTTTTTTTGTCGACAGTAACCGCGAAAAGAATTCGAGTAGAACGTAAACATCATCGAAAAAAAAATCTTGTACGTTCCAAGATTAGCTGTGATGCAAGAAATGAATAGATAGATAGCGTTTTATTCAAGGAATGGCGCGGAATCTTTTTCAGATAACGTCGAAAGCAGCCAACCGATCCTCTCGAGGTGAAAATGTTCATCGACGGAAAAAAAAAAGAATTCTGAAAAAGATAAACGCACCTTATCTCTCTTTTTCTCCGAATCTTTATCTATTTTTGCAGCATTGGCGCAACGCGATCGCGCAATAGGATCTAGCGTCGATGTAAATTGCGATCGGCAATAATGAAGCAGGTGGGCAGATTTCGCACACATTGCGGCGATTATCACACACGCGCGAACGATTATTATCCCACCGAGTAGTGACACGGTGGGATAAGAAATTGTGCAGCTTACTTTCAAACGTGGTCGAGTGGCTTCAAGGTTCTTAAAACCATTGCTAATGCATTCCAATCGACTGCTCGAAAGATAGAGAGAGGTTCAAGAGAGACGGATTTAGAATTAGAATCTACAAGGACAGCACGCGGATCGCCGCGCTGAATCCAGCTAAAACGATGCAAGATGAAGAAATTCTTCGGCAAAGTATGCCTCTATCACGTTTACAGCCGATCGACAGAGTTTCTGTCTCTCCCTCTCTCTCTCTCTCTCTCTCGCTCTTTCTTCCTCTTTTTTTTCTCGCAAATATACACGCGAACGGTTGCTTTGTAGCATTCACCTTACCATCACGCATCGCGACTGTACGATTCCGCTATATTAATTGCATCCTTTTCATATATATTATATCTCCATGCGTTTGTTCCGCTTTATTCCGCATCTCACATTCGGCTTTCATCGATCGACACGCTTAATTCTTGCACCTTGAAGTTACTCGCATCTCAAGAGGCGGGAACGTATACGTTTTCATCGATATAAGCAGAGCTTGTCGCGATTAATGATAATGATAATGTGATTTTACGCGATATTATAGCGCATGAGATCACGCAGCTATGCAAGTTAACTGGAAGAAATATATCATTATTTATCAATGATATTAAAAAGAAATCTTTTTTCATACGGAGCTTATTAGATTCGCTCTCACCGAAGTATGATTAATTATAATTTTCGAATTAATTTCTCAAAGTATGTACAAATAGAAAAAATAAAAATTTTCTTTGACAGAAATTATTAACTTCATTATTAACGGAGGTATTCAACATCAACTTTTATACAGAGCGCTCGCGAAGTGCAGTCATCTGTTAAGAATATTTTGGCTGTACAATAATAGCAAAAAGATTATCAAAATTAAAAAAAATACTTTTTACATATATATTGTCTGACGGCTTATGTTTAAAAGAAAATCTTTCTAAAAAATCAAATAAATAAATCTGGATTATAAAAAGAAATTAAAGTATCACAAAATAATATGGCTCTTAACGTCTTCATAAAAAAAAGTTGTAATTAATATATTTTTCCTTATTTATGACAAAAATTTTTGATCGTGAATACCCCTTGAAATCAACTGCCAGAAATGAAAAAAAAACGAGTAATTTGCAGAAGAAGAGAAAGAGAGAGATAATATTTTTCTACAATTTTTTAGTAAATTTTAGTAAACTTTTAAGCAAGTAAGTAGATTTAAATCAAGTTTTGTACAAATATTTATTAATCTATGTCTTCTTAATGTACATAAAAATTTTTTTATTTCCTTGGCAACGGTTTTTCCTTGTCAAATTTCCCAATAAAGGTTACAATACGCGATTTTCTATAAGACTCAATTAAACTTAAATAAGTTCCAAACCGTTAAGAGAATTGTGCTGAGATTTTGCTGAGAAAAGATAGAACAGTCGAAATTTTCATGCTCTTGTTACTGTTTGACATAAGCTACATACATCCTTAAACTTGCACGGAAAAAATCATGACTACAAATTCGCCGAAAAAATTTATAGATGAGAATTGACGCCGTCCAAAGGGTTGAATGCATACTTTAACGACGCACAAAGCGTTGTTCTTCGTACAAATGCTGACGATCCGCGTGCGGAGAAACGCAGTTGCTAAATGGAGTGACTCGACTCGGCAGGTGCGGGCACACAAAGGTACACACATACACACACACACACATTTATAAAAGAAAGAGAGAGAGAGAGAGAGACTCTCGCTCTCCGCGCATTGCAACGGCGACACGCTCGCATTTATCCGTCATTTATTCGCGCCGCGATCGTATTCTAAGCTCCGCGTTAAACGAGCTTGCATATAATCCGCGTGGTGGGAAAGGGACAGCAATAATTGCGGCTCATTGTCCGCGAGAAGTATTGTTTAAAACGATGTAATAAGAGACCTTTTGTCGCCGTTATTTATTACGACGTTATAACGGCGCCGCGCGATGATAGCCGCAAAGTAGAAATGGCCCGCGTGTAAGATAAGGGCGAATAATCCCGCGGACAAACTTTAACCTCCCCCCCCCCTCGCGCCCCGCTCTCTCACTCCCCCCCCCACCCTCGCGGCGTTCCATTCCTCTTCGCGTCGCCGTTAAAACAGCAGCTGCATACAAGATTTATGTAACTGTCCGTCTCATTCATTGTTCCTCATATAGAAGTTTATCCATTATGTAAATGTAATGTCTGTATATCTTTCTTTACATTATCTAATACGGATAAGCATTAATTAAATTGCTAAATTGTAATCAGTTTCTCAAAGTTATGTTACGTTGTATCTGGGATAACTGGGTTAAAAAAAATAATAATAATAATAATGATTATTAGACGCATGCGCGAAGGAAGAAATTTTAAAGCTGACATATTTGCGTTTCAATAAACCATCTTATGTTACAATGAAATGATAGTATCGAGATGCATCGAATTTGCGAGAGCTTATATTTTTCTTCTTTCCTTTTCATATAATATAACAGATTACGGAAAGTTCGCGGTAAACGAGATGTGCAAGTGGAGCGAATCTCCGTGTATTGATCGAGACGAAGCAAGCTTCGATAGCTCGGCCAGATCGCGCGACGTTGATATTTTCAGCCGCCGTCGATTGGCCGTTTCCGACCAAACGATCGGCGATCGCGATTGGGCACAGGTCTCAGGTAGCAAAACTGCTGGCGAGGAGCCGCAACGGGAAGCTAGCGCACCGGCGGTGGCTACCGAGCAAGAGCAGCTTCTAAACCGGTCGTCGTAAAAAGTCGACCTGGCCTTCGGGACGGCCGGCCATTTTAGATACGTTTCGACATTTGATGGTCGCGCAAACGAGGACTAACCTAATGTACAGTGTAAGATTTCGTTAATCTAGTATTTATCGCGGGAATAGACGAATTGTATTTGTACCCCTTTCCCCTCCTCTCCTCCTCTTTCAGTTTCCTCCTATAGGGAATCGGGCAAAAAAGATACTATCCCCTGGGAAGCTTTTTTTTTTTTAAGTTCCGTATTTGATATACAACTTTCGTAATGTAACTTTAATAGCGGACGATAGGGAGATTTGGCGGCTTTGCGTGAGATTAAGGTCGTGACCTGTTTCGCGATAGTACATCTAAAACTAGCTTGACGTTAGATAAGAAGATTATTGAAGATATCACGCACACACATGTACACACACACACACACACAAACCCAACTTATACAATGCTTGAAGCAATCGATACAAACGACGCGACTGTTCGGGCGCGCCTCTTCCGGGTCGCGCGATCCGTTTACCTCCAAGGACCACACGAAGACACGGCTGACAATCCGAATATTCGGAGGTGGAGGTCGGCATTTAGGTGTACTTACCGCGGGGCTTAATGACTTCGGCGAACAACCTTGTTCGCAACGTCGGCTAAATGAAGAGAATAGCTCTTGGAATCATAGATAGTACACGGTTTCCCTACATGCGCCGCATGTACATATATATATATATATATATATATATATATATATATATATATATATGTAGGTGCGAGAAAAACCTCTTTGCATATAGTTAAATTTATTATCGTCCCATCTTTAAATACGGTCGGTATTCTTAAACCTTAACCTTGTAATTCTTGTACTGCCTATGTTTCTTGCCTTTCATTTTTATCATTGTATAAAGTATTATTTATAAGTACTTGACAAATTAAGACGTTGACAATATTACAAAAATTTTTATTTCTCCCGTACGAAAGAAATACAATATATGTGATCGTTGAGAAAATAAAAATATAAAAAATGTGTAGCTATTTTTAATTTTACACAATAAATGTTTCCTATTATTGGTGACAGGATTTATCGGTTAAAATTTACAGAAAAGAATTTTGAGTTTTAGGAATGACAGTGATTACAGATCGTTAATAATACTTTTCCAATTTAATTTTATCATTAAAAATATGTTGATTTTATACAAAATTTATTTCAAATTACTTTGAGATTTGCATTTATTCTGTGTTAAAATATTTACATAGTTTCAGTTATCATTTAACATCTCAATATTATTATAATTAACACAAAAATTTATATGAACTATTTGGGACAAGTTTGTGTCTGTTAAATTTAATACAAATTTTTTAATCGCGTAAAAAAATGTTATTATGTATTTGTGTATATATATATATATAGAATTTATATATAAGAATATATATTTTATATTTGTCACAAGTCAACATTTATCGTTACATCTTTAAATTTTTTTATTGAGTGTCACAGTATCTTTTGTCGTCATCAGTTTTGCGTCACGACCTTGCAGAGGTTTTCAAACTCGGACGAAGATCGATTTTTTAAGATCTAAGCGGGCGCACAAGGATGCAGTGGTTACCGATTCGCAAGCGAGCAACGTCATTCTCCGTAATGGGCGTCCGGAGAAACGATCGTTTCGTCACTCGTGCAATTTGCAAAAGCCGCGACAATAATGCGCATCGGAACCGGTTTCGTTTTCGATTATGTGCCTCGCGAGCCACGCTCGAAAACAATAATAAGAAAAGAAGATATCGCTTTTAGATCTAAATCCTTCATAAGTGAAAATCTAAAATACGTGAAAAATAATCATTGTTTTCAAAAATCATCGCGATTCAATTTTATCATTAAAAGTTATCCGCATGGAAATTTCTCAAGATTTTTTAAGTTCTATAATATTGGGATCTGACATAGGGGCATGGTTTTTAATCTAATGTGGCGGCTGCAAGGCAGACAGCTTGGTCAGTTCATAGATATGCAAGCGTCGTATTTTCTTTACAAAGTAAAAATGTGCTAATTTTGATCATTATTAACTTCTTTTGTAAATATTATGTAACTGATGATTTTATTTATAATATGCGAAACGTGCAAAAAGTATACTTTGCTATAGTTTGATTTTCTACCACCAGAGATCGTGGTGCTACATGTCAGATCCCAATAAATTCCGATTAGAATACCCAAATATATCCAAAATAGAGATATGTCATACTACAACAATTAAAAATTTTTATCCCAAATACGAGTGTATAATCCTTCAAAATATATATAATGCCAGTTTCATATTTTTTATAAAATTAAATTCATAAAAGCCCCCCTAATTGTGCGCGCGCGCGCGCGCGACATCTCGCGTCGATGATCGAGACTGAGCGGGAGAGAAGACAGCGGGAGGGATGGTCGTCGATCTTGATAAACCATCGGCGGGTGGAGGCCAGAAGGCTTAGAGCCCGGTTTTTTATATCAGGACGACCGGTCGTCGCGCTTTTCGCGGAATCGCGATAAATGGCGCCGCTTGAAATATCTGATTTAATTGCGTCGGGATCGCGAGGTAGACAAAGATCGGCAGAGCGTATATATACACTCGGTCGCACTCTTAATTGCCTCCCGGGCAATTCTATTGCCTTCTCCCCCTCCGCGGCGCGTATCTTCGCGGCGCTTCTGCGAGGATACGGAGAGGCAGAAAGCGGCAGCCGATGAAAACCGCGCGGAGACCATTCAGTCGATCGGTACGAAAGGCTCTTGTAAACGAGGTGCGTTGCTCCCTCGTGCCGATTGCGTAAATACACGCGAGGCTCCTTTTGTGCCCCCGGGATTCAATGCCCGGTCGTGCGCGCGCGCGCGGACACGTATTTACATATTTTACAATGCGCGGCGCGCGAGGAGTATGCAATGCGCGCGCGTGAAGAAGTCCGAAATAAAAATTACATTCCCGCCTCGCGGTTTTTGCGTGGTGAGAATAGAGAGCGTAAACTCGCTATCTTTCAGGATGAAATAACTCGGATGTAAAACGCGTGTCTTCTATCCTAGGTCGGTCCGTCAAATTTTCATGACGCGAGGATGTCAATAATATCCTACTTTTTTAGTGTTTGTTATCTAGATGAAGCTATCTAGATGAAATTATCTAGATGAAGCTATCTAGATGAAATTATCTAGATGAAGCTATCTAGATGAAATTATCTCGATGAATCATTTAGATGAAACAATTGCATTATCTCATCTTTATCTAGATAATAATAAGATAAATTATCTACATCTTTTTTTATCTTAGTTAGATGGAAAAATGCGTCATCTGTCTTAAATTATCTAAGATAATAGCTGCATTCGGCAAAACTGAGCCTTTAGATTTTTTAATATGTTTGATCCTTACATTTAGATCCAACGGAGAACAGAGATAAGATCCAATTACATTAAAGACTTACTAAGCACTTTATTTGGTATAAAACTATAAGAATAAACCTGAAGTGTGTTACGTCATATTGCCTTATGCGTGATATATTTCATTATTTTCACTGTCAAATGTGTTTTTTTAGTAAGTTTTATGCAATTTCTCTATTAGTAATATTATAGCAAAAGATGAAAAAGTATTTAATGAAAAAGTCTATAATATATATTATTTCAGTAAATATATATATTATTTTAGTTGTTACATTTTTTCCGTAATTTTTTTTTTTTAAGCAATGTTATCTTAACATTTTTTTTAAGCAATGTTATCTTAACATTATCTAGATAAAATGCTTTATAATTTCATTTATTATCTAGATAAACTTGAAATAAATTATTTTTATCTTGTCTAAGATAAAATTATATATGTCCTATCTTATCTTTATCGAGATGATTTCAATATTATCTTTTATGCAAAACATTGCCTACAATGTATCTTTTAAATTGCACGTTTGACGCGCGCTCGGGATAAAAGCGCTTGCGGCATAATTTTATTAATAGCGTCAGAATCGTTTTATATCTCAACAGCGCGCGAATTGCCGCGATATTTTGACGACGGGAACGATTCATCCCAATCGTCGAAATCGAACGAGGAACATTACTCGACAGGCCATCAAATGTCGGCAAAAGATACTACCGAGGGATCGGGGAGGAGGCTGAGAGGGAGGAGGAGAACGATTTCATCCGCGCCGTTCTACCTTCCTCCCCCGAGCGAAAAAGCAATCCCCGACGAAGAGGAATCGTCGATCGGCGCGCGGTCGCGAATCGTCCTCGCAACGCTACAAGGGATATCCATAATAAACGGACGTGATCTTCCACTTCGCGCGGCCTCCTCCCCGGGAGGTGAGGAATCCGCTCGCGCGTCAGGACGTCGTTGCCGTCGAGCGAAAGCGGGTGCGGGAGCCCGTTAAAATTTCACGACTACCTCGCGCCCGAGTTGGTCGTAAAAAAAAAAATTGAATCCATCGATCCGTCCGCCGCCCCCTCCCCCCCCACTCACCCTCCCCATCGTCCCTTCTTCGCCGTCCTCGTCGTCTATCACTTCTTCTTCGCTTCAACCGTTACGACTTTACGTTCGTTCGCGGTGCTTGACGGAAGAACGGTTACGTTTTTCTTCGCCGAGATGCGCCCTACGTCGCTACGACGCTCTCGTCTCTACGACGGGCCCTTACGAGGTCGTGCGACGCTCAAGGAAACGGCGAATTTAATAAAAAGCGCCGCGTGCTTTTATACGCGAGCGCGAAACTCGTAACGCGCTCGCGTTGACGCTCGCGTTCTTTGGAATCCAATAAATTCCCGTGTATACTGAAGTCGCTATAAAATTAGTGTCGCAGACGGAAGCTCGCAGCGTTGAAGTTTGAAGAGGGGCGTTTACTCGAAAATGCGAAGTAAAGTGACGGAAAGGATCTCGCGCGTTGGAGCTTTATTGAAGGAGACAGCCTGCTTCGATCCGCTCGATCGAATTAATCGAAAGACGAGTTACATATTCATCAACATCTCCGATTTTGCGCGATTAAGTTTTTTTTTTTCATTTCCCACTCGCGACTATTAACTTTCAAGTACGCTCGATAAGACGTATAATAAGATGCTGACGTTTAAAATGCGTATAAAAATAAGACGGGTCTGGAATAAATTGCACGCATCAAGGCTAATTGAAAAAAGATCGAGGAAATGAGAATCGAGCGATTCGTGCGACTCATCTAAACAAGAAGGAATCAATTACCGATGCAAGGTTGAAATTTTAATTAATACATCGCACTTTTATAACAGACTAGAGATACATTAAATATTTAATATTCGATAATTATTTCTCCGAACAACGAAGAAATTAATAGTAACGCGATGTTCGAAGAACTTCGCGCTCCTCGACTTTTTACTTAATCGTTCCGCGGTAAATCGAATCTCAGCACGTTCGCGAATTTATATTATGCACAGCTCGCCGAGTTCCGAGCGCGCGACAGGAAATGGCGATGGTGGACCGAGAGACAAAGAGAGCCATGTACGGAGGTGTGTACACCCCGGTTACTACAAACACCGCCACCACCGCTGGTGGTCGGTCGGCTACGCGGAGAGTCAGTCAGTCAGTCGCAGTATTTGGGACAAGGTCAGAAGGTTCCGCGCTCCCCGAGACACTGAGAGAGTCAGCTCGCACGGCCAGCTCGCGCTGCACTTTCACTTCGCCCGTTCTGCCCGCGTGCATTCGTAAATTGTAACTCCGACACTGACGGCGCGGCGCTACTCCATCGAGAGAGAAAGAGAGGCAGAGAGAGAGAGAGAGAGAGAGAGAGAGAGAGAGAGGGGCTCCTCTACAGAATCACGATATTCCACGTGCATATATAGGGTGTTCCAGGTCAATGAAACTTCAGGGTCTTATAGGAAATTGAATTTGGAACAAAAAAGTTCCTATAAGCATAGGTCTAGAAACGCTTTGTTAAAAAGTTATATAGTTAATAAATTGTTTGTAAGTAATTAGTTATGATCAAAATTTAAGGATGTATGTGACATATATCAAAATACTAAGAAAAGCATTAAAATTTCATAGATTGTTCTACTATTTCTTCTGAATATTTGTGCAAAAATTAAGCACAATTCTCTGAATGGTTTGGAAGTTATTTAAATTTAAAGTTATTATTAATTTTTGTGAAAAATCGCCTATTTAGTAGAATTTATTGACAAATTTGACAAAGAAAAAATATTACCATCAAAATAAAAATTTTCACATATATTAAGGAAATTCTAATAAATATTTGTGAAAAACTTGATTTAGATCCATTAATTCGTTTAAAAGTTATTCACTAAAAATTGTAAAAAAATATCTGTCTCTTTTTCTCTTTCTGCAAATTACTCGTTTTTCATTGTTTTTTGCAGTTAATTTCAGAGGATATTCACGATCAAATGTTTTTGCCATAAATTGGGAAAAATATTAATTACAACAATATTTTTTTACGAATACGTCACAATCCATATTATTTTGTGATACTTTAATCTTTTTCATAACCCGAATTTATTTTTTTAATTTTTCAAACAGTATAAACGTAAGAAACATGTTTTCTTTTTAATTTTGACAATTTTTTGCTACTATTGTACATCCAGAACATCCTTAATAAGAACATTTTTATGTTTCCAATGTTTGCACTACGAATGTAGTGTTTACACAAAAACCATCGAAAAATAGTTTTTCAAATTTCTGCTTTTTTCCTTGTTTTGAGGTTATTTTCTTTCAAACGCCTTATCAGAATTAAATAAAACTAGTGTAATTTAATTTGTTATTTAATTATCCATCAGATTTATTTCGTTACTTTTTTCAAGTGATTAAGGTTTCAAAATTATTTTTAAAAATCATCAAAAAAAGTGATGTTTCGAAGTTTATTTGCTATAACTTTTAATGAAGTGGTCCCGGACCTATGTTTATAGGAACTTTTTGTTCCAAATTAAATTTCCTATAAGACCCTGAAGTTTTATTGATTTGATCCGGAACACCCTGTACGTACGTACTATGTAAATTTCGTGGCCGAATACAACGAGATGACACACCGTGCATAATTTCGAATCTTGCGATGCCGAGAGCAAATTTTGAAATTGGACACCCCATGATCATATTCCTCTATGTTTCCTATGATGCGCTGGAAATTTGGATGCAGTTGAAATTGACTGCATCATGTATGCATTAGAAGACTTTTATCCCTAGCGCCGTGAAGCGCCAATCAGCAGCCTGTAAACTAATTATGCAGTTGAACAAAAAAAAATATAAAGACAAAATTTAGTCACTTCATATAGTTTTCTTTTTTTAGCTTTGATCAATTGTAGTTTTCAAATCATTCCATCGTCAATCGATTAGGTTTTAAGAAATTTTGTAGCTAAAAAAAAAAGGCTGCAAGAAATTTTAATATTGTTACGATATGTTATGTATTGACTAGTTTAATATAATTACGATATATAATGTACGGCAAAAGTTTTATTACAATCAAAATAAGGCTTACATTAGGACCTTCAACTTTCCAAAAAAAATTATGACACAATTAATACAGAAATCGAGATTTAAAAATATTTGGACTTTTGCAAAAATGTATGTATATATTTTTAGCTTGTTAATTTTCACATTAGATTTACATTCAGCAATCTATAAAAAGTTCTTAAATTTGAATAAACTATTTGATGAATCTTTATTGATCTTATTCGTCACTTTTTCGCAATAGATCCCATACCTAATCATGAATATTTTATTACTCATAATCGACATAACTCTTTTTTCAGAGCTTTCAATAACTTTATCTTGATTGAAATAAAACTTTTTCAATATGTCACATAGTTATATAATAAGATAAAATTAAAATAGCTCTTTCCTGCAACTTTAATTGTAAATTTCTCAAAATTGTATGGCGTGACGGAGCAATTCAGAAATCGGAATCATATTCAGTCAAAAATACAGGAAATGATTATTCTTGTTCCTTTATTTAAAAGAAAATTATTTTTTATTGAATTGTGTTAGTGATTAATGAGGTCTCGATTTGATATACCTACATTAAAAATATTTAAGTAGTAGATGAAGAAGAATATATCTCGCTTCAAAGAAATTTAATTTGAAAAATTTCTTATTTTTATTTATTTATTTTTTTTTAAATCGAATTTACGATTGTTGAAGTGCATATAAAAGAAAAAAATGAGAAGCAAGAGCACGCATCTTTTTTTTTTGGCCTAAATCTTTGTCATCCAGTTTGCGTATGAATCGCAATCTTTGCACGTAATTTGTAAATCGGGTCGAAATGTTATTTGTAAACGGCATTTTAACGCGTGAATCGCGCGGTATTCTAATGTAAATCGCATACGACACATCTTAAAAGTCGGACAGTACTGCTTAAGCGAATGTTTTGGGAACAGTGCAAGTGGTATAACTATCGCGCTAACATTATATATGCATACGCTTGTTTAATAACGCAGAACTCGCGCGGCTGTGATGAAAGTGGTAGAATATAAATGCGCATTAACTTTTCTCGTACGTTCTAGAAAAAAAAAACTGAAAGCTACCGTAAATCAAGTTTCTCTCTCGTAAAATGCACGAAAATAATAATAATTTCTGCAAATAAACTGCATGGCGATCCCAGGCGAAATTTCGCGATTCTGACAGTTCGCGTTCTCTACTATGGCGGATGACGTCTTTACGTCGTCTATAGCGATTCGATCGATGCTCCAAATGACCGGTTTTCGCGATGAATCTTTTACGATCGTTCGTCATCGTCTCTTGACAAAGTGTTGCACGCGAATGAGAATGCTCGCCTCCGGCGCTTCTATCAATCGTCGGACTTTTCTCGCGACACGGCAATTAAAAACTTCCGCGCATTATTCCGTTACGTGAAGAAGGTATTATATCGTTGGCGCGTAAATACGCGAAGCGACAGAAAAATATGACATTGATGGCGCGGTTAGAAATTCTTAGTCCTCTCTCTCCTCATTTTTATCTCGATATCATATTAATAATTTAATTTAATTTAATTTCATGTATGTTTACTTCATTGTATCAAATAGATTATAAATACATTATATGTTGGGTATTTTTGAAAAGCAATTTAATGAGCTGAGTCTAAATAAATCCAAGAAGGAGGAAAGTTTAATAGAAGAATTGCGTTTCATCATTACACGCTGCGATTGTTCTTGAAAGATTGAGTGAGACTTGGCATTATCTACTCATCGGATTACTCACCAAGTTGCCGATCCCGGAAACCATGCGCACTTATTGGAAATTAAGCGAGCGCAACCGACACGCTTTTCACAAGCGTACAAGTGAATGAAAAAAATTGAGATACTATAAAAATATTTAAGTTTATAAAATGCAATTGTTTCTTATATAAAATTAACATCAGTCTATCTCACATTATGGGAAAGCCGCAAAGTTTTATTAACAATAAAAAAATTGATAATCTTATATAAATTACTGTGTACACCGGAGAGAGGGAACTGCGTTTGCTCGCCGCAAAAATAGAAATAAACGGCCGCGTGCATAACACGCTGGAAAAAAGGCGCGGTATATTTTTGCGCGCGATGATGTAGTCGAATTACTCTTTGGCAATAAAAAAAATTTCTGGGATTTAATTCGAATCTAGTCCGGATTTTGCAAAAATGTTATAGATGTCGTGGGAAATCTACAAGATTCACAGCCAAAGTGTAATGTTTTAGAAACGCGAAACATAAAACTGTAAGCATAAAAAAGTCAAAGAAATCCTATTTGTTTTCTTTGATGTTTATGAAAATTACTTGTTGATTTTTATTCATATTAAATGGAATATTTAAAATATTTTGTTTAGAGAAAGGAATTTATAACGGCCTAATAAAATATTTAATTTTTGTGGAAGCTCGGAATTAATTGAATAGAGCGAAGAAAATAATTTCAATCAAATATTTTCTGAATTTCCTAAATTTTAAGATGCTATAAGTAGATAGTAATTTTTGTTTCTTACGATTAGCAGTCACGCCTTGCTGGCTTTACATGCAGACGATAGCGGAAATTTAAATGCGAGAAAATCGATACGCCAGTAGAGTGGTAAACAAAGAGAAACTATATATATTTTTATTCTATTGAGAGAAAATTCAATAGCTGATATAAAAATGGGACTCTATTCGATTCCATAAAAGTATACGATTTTACTTAGCCGTAATGTGCCAAAAAATAAAAGAAGCGAATTTTCACATCCGTTTAGATTGTAAAATCGAAAACCCTTCGATTCTAAAATCGAAAATCAACAATTGAAAAAAAATCTCATTTTTTTCAATTGTTCATTTTCATGGTACAATATATTTATTTGGGATAAATTTAGCTATTCTAATCAGAATGTTACGCTGTATATGGGAAAATCTTGGGAAATTTCTAGGGGCCCCCTTCCCCCTTCCCCCTTCCCCTCCACCCCCGCTCGCGCTTCGCAAAGTAACGGTACAGGTATTGCTGCGCAACAGTTTTCATTCTTCACAATCGAGAGATTTCACGCGGTTTACGTCACATTCCGATCGCGCGGAAGAATAAAATCGCGAATCGGCAAACTGCGCCGCCTGTCATTAATTGCAACATTGAAAACGGGTTTCGCGCAAATAAATATGTAATGTATGCGCGTCGTAATGAGGCGGATGATTATTCGACGAGGCGATACACGAAGGTGAACATTGTAAGAATTATTGAAGAACGCACGTCCCGCATCCGCCCGTGCGGAAAAATCGAGATACAGATTGCAGATTCGATTGGAAAAGCCATGGATGAAAAGATCTCGATCAGCCATCTGATTTATTAATATTATATTCTTTTCTTCGTACATATTGTTTAATTTACTTTCCTCCATTCAATATTGATTTTTAACCAGAGATTCAGAGATTTGATTTTTTTAAATCGTACACATAATGCTAATCGATAAATCTTTCATGTCATGAGTAAAAAAATAATTTTTTTAACTTTTCATAATTGAAAAATTTGTATTAAATTTAACAGATATTACATGTCTTAAATGATCCACACAAATTTCTGTGTCAATTTAATATAATATGAATATTAAATGACATTATCTTAATATTTTAATATAAAATAAATGCAAACTTGAAAGTAATTTGAAATTAATTTTATATAAAATCAACTTATTTTTGTAATAATAAAATTAACTTGAAAAAATGTTATTGACAGTCTGTAGTCTGTAGTCTCACTTTTATTATAGAATAAAATCAATATTTTTTAAATGTAAATTTTGACAGAAAATCCTGTCACTAATAATACGGAACATATCTATTATGTAAAATTAAAAATAGATGCGCATTATATTATTTTTATTTTTTTTAGTTGTATTTTAATAAACAACTAAAAAAATTTCAATTAACACAATAGTAATATATTAAATTAATACATGAAAGTGTTAAATATTTAACACAAAAATTTTAATTGGCATATTTTTTAACAAGAAAATAGAAATTTTTTTAAATTTTACATAGTTGAAAAATTTGTATTAAATTTAACAGATATCACATGTCCCAAATGATCCACACAAATTTTTGTGTCAATTTAATATAATATGAATATTAAATGACACTATCTTAATATTTTAATATAAAATAAATGCAAACTTGAAAGTAGTTTGAAATTAATTTTATATAAAATCAACTTATTTTTGTAATAATAAAATTAACTTGAAAAAATGTTATTGACAGTCTGTAGTCTGTAGTCTCACTTTTATTATAAAATAAAATCAATATTTTTTTAATGTAAATTTTGACAGAAAATCCTGTCACTAATAATACGGAACATATCTATTATGTAAAATTAAAAATAGATGCGCATTATATTATTTTTATTTTTTTTAGTTGTATTTTAATAAACAACTAAAAAATTTAAATTAACACAATAGTAATATATTAAATTAATACATGAAAGTGTTAAATATTTAACACAAAAATTTTAATCGGCATATTTTTTAAGAAAATATAAATTTTTCAGCTGTAAATTTTCGCAGCTCTCTTATAAATACTATTTGATACTCTTGCCATTCTTCTTCCACTTGAATGATTTTAAGTAGGTAACTCGCGGATACGTCGATCTAGGAGATTGACATATTTTCTTCTCATTCACTTAGACCATTGTTGAATATTATGTATGGATGTTAAAATGCGGTGAAGAACACGCGCGAAGACGGGCGCAAAAATGTGGGACGCTCGAGATGGGGATGGACAGAAGACGCTCAGTTGCTGTCCGCGGCCGGCACAATGGCCATTGAAAACAGAAAATAAGCGCCATTGTTCGGTGCTTTTCAGAATCGATATTTGCCAGTACAACATCGACGCGCGCGTCGCGCGAGTATGCGGCGCGGCATGATTTGAAGCGCAGATTAAAAATAAAGGGGACAACACACGTCGATGCGCGAAGGGGGCCTGTGCTCGATCTAACTGCGCGTACGTGAACATCGCGACATCGTGACAAAGATAAACCACGTGACGGTGCACCACGACGACGGGCGGGGAACAAAGGCAACGCAAACGCACTGTGCCGCTTTTGTCTTTTTCTTTGCTTTTTTTTTTCGCCAGTAATTGGTAGCGTTGCGTCTTCACGAGCGGCCCGCAAAAGTGTCGCTGATAACGATTGTTAAATATGTGAGTGCGAGAACAATGAACGATTGAGCGGTTAGGTTCGTGTACCGCTTCCTTTTAAAACGAAGCATTATGTTCGAACATGTCCATACATAATGTTCTTTATTTTATCAAGTACCTAAGCTTTATGAATTCTTTAATTTATTGTATTTATTGTATTAATTTAATTTTCATGTGTCATGAAGTAAAGAGAAAGAGAGAGAGAAAAGAAGATATTCCTTTTTTTCTTAAAAATAACTTAATAATAAAATAAAATTAAAATTGAATTAAAAATAAACGAATAAGTTTACTCTTTTTCGAGAAACAGCTAGGAATTTATTTTCATGAAATACTATATCTCATTCTCTTTTAATTTATTTTCAGTATTGGATATAACAATAAGATTGTAATTGAATTTTATTTGTCTATCCATTTTACTATAAAAATTACAAAGCTTGGATACCATTTTATAATTTCCATCATCTTCAGCAGGAGCGCCCACGTGCAATTTTTGAGATGTAGAGATGCGACAAGAAGCATCAACGACATCGAACAATTTCCTCAACATGAAACGAATGATTAAAGTGATGCATCTTTCACGGTAATATGTCACACGTGCTGTCTTCTATGCGAGGAGCATATTTATGTTCGCTTAAGCATACTCGGGCCGGGTCTTTGTGCGAGTCCGATCACGATGATACAGTAGTTCGAGTAGCCGGCCTGTGTGTTTTCCGATGTAGAGCCAACCAGCCACGTGGACGAGAAACAATTGTCGCTGTCAATCGTTCTGTTACGTTCAATCGGCGACAACATGCATTCGACATCCATTACGTCATGGATGCACGTTTTCCACTTGGATTGGCCCAATGATGACACAGTTTGTTGACAGATGTGATTCCATTTGATGAATATTTTTTAAAATTTGTTAGACGGCTTGCCACTCCGTTGTTTTTCAACGACAGATTAATATTTACAGATATCAAACGCAAACTAATATTAAACCTCTAAGGTGCTTTTTTTCAAAAGAGATAAATAATTAAAAAGCGTCGCAAAAAGTCTCGCGAAGACATGCAAATTATTATTGTCAATGATTAGTAGAACTTTTGGATAATAAAAGAATGATATATACTTTTACATTTTAGAGGTTAGTTTACTATAGCACAGAAGAAAGCTAACCTATAAATGACTTAAACAGGTGCAAAATTGTGAATGAGTTTGATTGATAGTGCATAAAGTAATTAAACAGCACATTAATTACATCCTACTTAACGTTTCGAAGTTTCTCATCTCGCGTTTTTCCATCTCAAAATTATCCACAAATCATAACCGATAACAGCCATAAATTCATGCCGATAAATGATCGAATCAGCGCCTCTGGGGTCACCTTATCAAAGGAGAACCTGATTTAATATGGAATTACAGATCTAACTGTTGTCGGCCACACGCGAACGTTGCATTATTATTGTCGTGGACACTATTATGTAGACTGATGCGGAATTCGAAAGAAACGAATCGCATGTGTGTGTGTGTGTGTGTGTGTGTGTGTACGCAGCGCGCGACATTAGTCGCGGGTGCAATCTCGCGCGAACGATCTCGAAACGATAACGCCCTAAGTATCGTTTTTAATTGCGCGACGTCATTTTTAGCGCGGGACGCGATTCTCCGCATCGCCGCGAGGCGAAACGAAACCGGCCAACACGCGAAACATCGCTCTGTGTCACTGTTGGGGCAGAAAAACGCGGTTGTTTGCGAGAAACACGCGCGCGCGTACAGCAGTTTTTAGATCCGTATATGTACAGGGTGGTTCAAGAATGGGTGGACAAACTTTGGGGATATACGTTTTACTTCGCGGAAAAACAAGAAAAAAATATGTCTGCCGTAAGTTGGCAGTGATGAATGTTGAATTTTGGACGTCTCGGAATAACTCTCAAGCAAGCGGGCGCTTGAGATAAAGTTTAACTAAATTTCTTTTAACGTGCAACCCAGATTTACAATTCCCGTGAATAGAAAAATATTCGAAATTGAATGATTAAAGAATTTATAACCAGGATATTTACATATTTGTATGCTTCATATGCTCTTTATATATGATTTATACAAATTTATGTGTATAAATTTTATATTATATATATATTATATATTTTTTATATGTGCTAACTATTTATTATATATATATATATATATATATATATATATATATATATATGCATATTCATTTTTTATCTGACCACTGTACTAATAATCCTAATCTGTCATTTCTCAGAACTCATTTATAAATTGATGGAGGTATAAAAAGGTGCAAATAGTCTGGAATGAGATAAGTATCAGTTGCCACTTCTTTGTTCATATAGCACTAATTATATTTATCGGATTCCGAGACGCAGTTATTGATTACATTCTGGCTTGCACAAAATGATATTTTGCATTAAATAACATTTCTGCAAAAAACATAGGATGTGACAGAAAATTTATGAATAACATTATTGTTATTTGAAACAAATAAAATTAAACCCTCTTCCTCGTATCTCTGTATTTTAAAGCAAGAATAACTCTCGGAATTAAAAAAAAAAAAATAATGAAGCAAGAACATCGAAAAGAAGATATTTGCTAGTGAGACACGATGATATGATGTTTCACTAGCACAAGATTGCAATTGAAATGCTAATTGTCGTATATCGATTATTATACTAATAATGGAATTTTAATCCATAATTTTGGGATGTATGTGTCATACGTGAAATCATTGACAAAAGCATAAATATTTCGTAGACTGTTCTACTATTTCTTCTGAGTATCTGTGCAAAACTTGCAATCTCTTAACGGTTTGGAAATTATTTACGTTTAAAGTTAGAATTGATTCTTAAAATTCTGGAAATTCGCATATTGTAGTATTAATTAACAAATTTGACAGGGAAAAAATATTGCCAACAAAATAAAAACTTCCATATATTTATATTAAGAAAACTCTAATAAATATTTGTGCAAAATTTGATTTAGATCCATTATTCGTTTGAAAGTTATTTACTAAAAATTGCAGAAAAATATTACCTCTCTCTTTCTCTTTCTTCAATTCACTCATTTTTTGTTTCCCTTTTTTGTTTTACCATAATATTTGCCATAAGTTAAGAAAAATATTAATTCCAACTATTTTCCTTCACGAAGACATTAAAAACTATATTATTTTGTGACACTTTAATTTTTCTTTTTATAATCCAAATTTATTTATTTAATTTTTCAAACAATATAATCGCAAATAACATGTTCTTTTTTAATATTGCTGTTTTTTTTTTATTGTACAATCAAAACATCCCTAAGCACGCTCATTTATATCACCATTGCGTGAACGCATTGCCTCTCGTATAATTTCCGATCCGTTACGCTGAGTTTTACGTCTCTACAAAAAGGTGAGCAAGATCGTTCACTCTATCGATCGATCCTTTTCTTCTCTCTCTCTCTCTCTCTCTCTCTCTCTCTCTCTCTCGTTTTTCGCGAACGAAATCGTGCACGGCATTCTCGTCGACGGATCGTCATCTGACGACGATGGCGGTGGCGGTTGTTGCATCGCTTGATACCGGAAGCGACGATGATCGCATTATTAATTAACGCGTGGTCTCATCACGGGTTACACGACCGGCTACAGAAACGATGTGTACCGACCTTCCGTAGTGTGCTCGGCAATCCCTGTACAGTAAGTTGCACGCGGTACAGAAGTACGTGTTGGCTGGGGCTGACCCCCGATATTTATGGCACCTGATTGGTATGATAATTGCGTGCGTATATATGGCAATTTTACAAACAAACTCCGTTGCTACTTGTTTTAATTAATTCTAGGATATTATTTATTCACGGCGGTATAAATCACGAATCCGTCAAACAAATATTGGATGTGCGCTCGCCGATAATTATCAACAAATATAATCGGGAAACGTAACAGAAATATAATCGAGGCGTAACACACTTTAATTGATGAACATCTTACGCGGCTAATATATGTATTATACATTCGACAAATCTTAAGACTAAATCATTTATCCTTCAAGCGTTCGCTACCTCGCCGGTAGTCCTTCTCCTTTAAATTAGAAGACGATCGAAGAAAAATCCGGAAAAATACAGACATGGAATCTCGATCTTGCCATTTACAGGATTAATTTATTCACGCTACGACATTGAAGTCGTCGATGGGCCGCGTTCCGTCACTATCTCTCCTCTCTCTCTCTCTCTCTCTCTCTCTTCTCTTTTCATGACACGAGGAGAGCATCAATATTTCTGAATTTCCGCAGCGGACCGTTTCCTTGGAACGTCGCGAACGATCCAGGCTTGATCGATCGGCGCGAGCGCCGTCCTTGAAGCGATCGTCCCATCTTTCTCTCTCTCTCTCTCTCTCTCTCTCTCTCTCTCTCTCTCTCTCTTTCTCTTTCGCGCGAGCGAGTGAGAGGTAGTAGGCCCCTCTGCCAGGAAGGGACGGGCGAATCATGACAACGAGAGTTAGAAGTTTCTTTGTCGCGCTAGAATCATATGCATGTGTGTATGCGTGTATATATATATATGTATGTGTGTGTGTGTGTGTGGCATTCGGCAGCGCGGACCTAGGCAAGATGGCGCGTTCTCAAAGTGGAAAAAAAAAAGAGCGAGAGAGAGAGAGAGAGCGGGGCTAGGCGCAGGGTTCCACAGGCAGAAGGGGGCCCGCGGGCCGGGCTGGACCCGCGGGGGGACGATTTCAGGCCGTTGGAGGCCGCCCGGTTCCCCGAGTCGCATTAGAGAATGCCCGAGGATTATTACTCGCGCCGCTCACGCGGCTGCGTGATCCTCCGGCGTCCGCATAATAAATCGGTGCGCGCCTTGCACAGGACGATTTCTAATGCGTCGTCCGCATATACCTCCCCTCTCCCTCCTCCTTCTACCCCCCCCTCCCTCCCTCCCTCTCCTCCCCCTTGTATCGGCATTCTGGCATTCTGGATTTATCGCGTTACGCGATAAATTTTTCCGATGCCCGGCGGGGCAGGGTGGGAGGGAGGGAGGTAGAGAGGAGGGGGGGAGGAAGGAAAAATTATTCAAGTGACCGCGAAATATTCAAGCTCTCGATGGATGTGGAGATGGAGGGATCGGTTTTCTCGATCCTTGTGCACACATTGATTGTGGATCCGGAGTAGAATTACTTTTACAATTGCAACACACTTTTCTCTGGCAAAGCTTAGGCAAACGTAGACGTATAGCTGTCGAATGATTTCGTAAATAAAAGTATTAAAGAATTAATTAAATTTTTTACATTTCGAAATTTTTGACACACATTCCTCTGGATGCTTTTAATGCTTCTTCATTTTTTTGCGTACATAGTGAAAACATATTCCGTATAGATGCTTTTTGATTAAATTTCCCGACTAAAATTGCATTTTTGCCCGAGAAAAAAAAAAAGAAAAAAACATTTCTTTGTCAAAAACATCGTAAAGTCGAAAAATAAAAGCGTACGTGAAATAAAAGTATATATTTTACTTTTATCTTGTATACACGTAATATTTTATGATTAAATTCTCTTGACACGATCTGCTACTTAATATTCATATATTTCTCGCGGCCACATGAATAAATATTTAATTTTTTTTGCAAATCTGCGAGCATATAATTTTCAGATAATTAAGAGATATATCCTTTCTCATTCTTAATCGGAAAAAAAATTACTATTCCGTTATCGAGATCTTGATTACGGGCGTTTAAAGTTCATAGGTTCTCTCGCAACTAATTATAAAATAACTCCCTCCTTTGTAATAGCGTCGCAATCTTGTCAACATGCTAAACGCGTGTTATAACACCTTGAAGGACAAACATTGGGAATGGCTTGAGAAATTTAACGAATCGAATCAGAAAAGTATATAAATGTTGTCGCGAGATTCAATGACGACAGGCTTCCTTTATCAAGGAAACACCGCTTCCGCGTAAGCTTCGCACACCTTCCCCCCCCTCCTCTTCCCCCCCCTCCTACCCCTCGATCGATTTTCAATTCGAAACCAAAGTTCATATTTATCCGTCGTCAACAATAATTGCGTCGGCAATATATAATAAATTCGAGATCTTTTAAACGTGTACGACGTATTAATTTGCGGAAAAAAAAAAAAAACTGTTTTTCCAGCTTTTGCGAAGTGTTGTGTCGAAGTTTTTCGGTAAATCAAGTTCACTCGTTCACCGTGTGATTTTCTTTTACAGCGGAACAATAAAAGTCACCTGAGAAGATTCCCTGATACTCGAGCGCGTTTCCTAAAGCAGTTCCTAAAATTATGAATTATGCAATAGAGGTTATGTTCGCGATCGATACACGATACGACGCGACAACTTGACGATGCATTGATTAAAGATACAAACGTATTACGCACGTAAAGCGAATTAATAATGTCGTAATGAGAATAACTTGATAAATTATTCACATCATATATTGATATTGTTGGCCTAGGTTAAACATGCTGAGAAATGATTTATGAGAAAAACTGAACTTCTTTCAAGATATATATTATATAACAATAAGATTTATATAACAATAAGATTTACAATGTAGCCTGAAAGTTAAAAATAAGCAAAAGATAATCGCTTCTCTCGAATTTTAAAAGCTCAATCGCGATTAATTATGTGCAATTTTTAATTTGAAATATTTGATGACGCTCATTGAAATCTAGCATCATAGAATTAAAAATAATAAAATAATAAATTATTTGTAATAAATTATTAAATATAATAGATTTTTCTTAATTTCTTCGAAAAAGCTTTTATACTGTTGAAAAATTTGTGTTCTTTTGTTTTAAAATTTTTGTGTTAAATATTTAACACATTCATGTGTTAATTTAACATATTGCTGTCAAACTCGAGTTAAATTATTAAAATAACTGAAAAAGGTGCAAATAACAAGCACTTTTTTTTACACAATAGATATGTTTCGTATTATTAGTGACAGGAATTATCTGTCAAAATTTACAGGCAAAAAATGTTGATTTTATTCTATATAATAGAAGTGAAATTGACTACAGACCATCAATAAGATTTTTCCATGTTATTTTCTCATTAAAAATATGTTAATTTTACACCAAATTTATTTCAAATTACTTTTGCATTTATTTGATTTAAAATATTAACATAGTATTAGTGTCACCATCAAACATATCCATGTTATATTAAATTGACACGAAAACTTGTGTGGACGGTTTCGGACATGTGATATCTGTTAAATTTGACATGAAATTTTTTAACTATGTAGGAGACATTTCTGCGGCCACGGGACGCCCCAATCCGTTTCGATCTGCCCGATGAAACGGAGACTAGGTCGAGTGGCGAATCACAATGAATTACGAAGCGCTTGGAGAAATTGGACGACGCGCGGCCCTTCGAAGGGCATTTCGCAATGCGATTGCCGGCAAGATTGGCACGGGACATTAGAAGTCGATGGAAAACCAGTTACTCAAAGGTTATTTCCTACGATTTTATCGCGACCGGTGAGTACCTACTTTCGAGTTGCAGGAGAGAAAAGCGTAGCGCGGTGCACGTTTGCCTCTTTGACCCCCGGGAGCGATGCACCGGGAGCATGCACGACGGATGATTATTATGTTATGATTATATCAAGCATGTATGGCCAATAAGACTGCGGTGGTTAATTGATCGCGATACTTTATGAAAGAAGCGAGCCGTCGAGTTAAAATAGTTATCGAGCCGAATAGTCATAAAACCGCGATGATAAAGTTACTCGCGACACCGTTTTCATGACAGATCTCCCATTTATGGATTCTGTTCCCGTAAAATAAAAATTTCACGGCAATAAAATAAATTTGAAATAAATATCATCGCTAAACGTCAGCTGATCATTTACCGTTCGAATATTATTGCTACTGTCTCGCGGTATTAGATAGATCCGAACGCGTACTTAGTTATTGACGATGAAATAAAAAAAAAAACGGCAAGAAGTGTTCTCGCGCAATCGTTGGAAGAGACACTTGATCGGCGCACATTTCGACCCCCCCCTCTCCCCTCCCCCCTCGAGCCGCGCTAGACGATAATGCGACTCAATGATCGTACGCATATGCGTGCGCACGTCAGGAGCGGTTTGTGCCACTGACTGGCCGGTCCGTTTCTAGGACAGCCAGTTTTTCACGCGATTTTCGCGCCGTGCCTAACGGCGCGGCCCGGTGTCTAATCTTCTTTTCTCGCACCAGACCGGGAGAGCGATGCAATTCCTGGATCGGAGATATATGCAGCCAGTTCGGTTGATCGACAGCCACGACGACGATTATATGACGACGGTGATGATTTTTCTTTTTTTCTCCTCGCCTTCTCCAAGAGACGCGAACTGTCTCTTGTGCCTGTCCGTTTAGTCTCTCGCTGCCTGGGTTCCCCTTCGAATCTCCGTCTCTCCGTCCCGTTTACGTAATTCAAGGTTTTTGCCGGAATGACGAAAGCACGGAAATATGTATGAACGTCGGGATATGCGTCCGGCTGCGACCTCTGTTAGTCTCATGCGCTCTGATTTAATCGAAATGGATCGAGCAATGCAAAAGTCTAATGGTATTAAATTTTTCAAGAGATTTTTTAAATTCTTTAGAGCAAGAATTGATCTCAAAATAGTGTCGAAGTGTAATTTCTAAACCATATGAGCCGATATGAATATGATAATATATTATTGATAGAATCTGTATTTTTAAATAATCCAAGTAGGTACCTAGTAAAATGCAATAATCATTATTAATTTACTTAAATTGGTTTTCGAGTAATAAGTCATTTCATATGCAAATTAAAATTAGATATTGTGATCGAAATACTGATTTAAATTATCGTCTGTACTTCATCTGACAATAAGTAAGCGGACTGACAATGAAAGGGTTATTTTAATTTTATATATATATATATATATATATATATATATATATATATATATATATATAGGGTGTTCCAAGTCACATCAATGAAACTTCAGGTTTTTATAGGAAATTTAATTTGGAATAAAAAAATTCTGATAAACATAAGTCCAGACAGGTTTCATTAAAAAATTATAGCAAATAAACTTCGAAAGATGAAATTTTTTGTTGATTTTTTAAAATAACTTTAAAACCCTCTAATCATTTTTAAAAAATAACGGAATAAATCTGATTAAATAACAAACTAAATTACACGAAATTTTATTTAATTCTAATAAAGCGTTCAAAATAACCTCAAAATAACGAAAGAGCAGAAAGAAACTTGAAAAAAAAAACATCCTTCGATGGTGTAAATATTACATTAGTAGTAATACAAACATTGCAAATGCAAACATAAAAATGTTTTTATTAAATTTTGATCACGATTAATTATTACAGAGAGTTTATTAACTATAACTTTTTAACGAAGCGTTTCCGAACCTGTTTATAGGAACGTTTATAGGAACTTTTTTGTTCCAAATTTAATTTCCTATAAAAGCCTGGAGTTTCATTGACTGACTTAAAATACCCTGTTTACATACATATGTATTATATATATATATATATATATATATATATATATATATATATAAAACTTTTTTTGAGAGAGATTTGTAATTTTATTGTAATTTTTATTGTAATTTTAATAAACACATTATTGTTTACTTTTAGTATTTAGAGAATCTATTTTATTGTGTTACATTTTTTCTATCATAATTTTTCTTTACAAGAAAGTGAGAATAAAATTCTTGCGAAAATTATAAATTTATCTCATTTATTCGTTGCATCAGATTGTTCAACTTCTCAGTTAGATTGATATAATTTGTTTGTTTGAAGATCGCGGTGACTCAATCTGGCAGCGCGAGTATCCAAGGTGAATGGAGCGAGAATGCGTTTCGATAAAAATTGCACGCACTCTTGGGGGTGGCAACGCGCGTCGTTTGCTATTACGGTCAGCGGAAATGTATTTTTTTTTTTCGCGGATTACCGTCGCGCGGACAAGAGAATGGCACGCGCAAGACCCCGCGAAACGTTCCTTGAGCGGAATCCCTCCCGTTTTAAGATTACCATAATGATAATTCCCTTGAATATTCTCGACCGTTTGAAAAAGTCCCGTTTTATTTATATATACTTTCGCTTCGAAGTGAGCATACTCATTGACTACCTCCGCAAACGATATCTAGTTCAAAAAATCGCTTTCTTGCAACATTTATAGCAGACTCGATCGATGTTATTGATTCTGATTATAAAAATACACATGCATGATGAATTTTATTGAAAGGAATTGGTTTTTTAAAAATTCCATGAAAAAAATGTACAAAAAATTGTTTACAATTTTTTAATTTTTTAACTGTTTTAAATTAATATATTTATATTTAAATAAATTTTTATAGTGCTTTCTATTTGATATATAATGTGATATAAAATAAATTAAATTTTGTATACACATTTTTCATTTAAATGTATTTATTATAAATAAATTTAATATATTAATAATATATTAAATAAATTTAATATATTAGATTTATTTATATTTATAATTTATTATATTAATATTAATATATTAAATTTATTTATATTTATAATAAGGCGATTTTTAATATTATTATTATTAATATATTAGATATATTAGAATTATTTAATATATTAATATATTAACAATATAATATATCTATTATAAACATGATTTCGAACAACAACAACAAAAAAATCATTCCTAAAGATAGATAAAAATTTGTTTTCCATTCTTGGATAAAATACAAGATTCTCTTAACATTGTTAAGAGCAACGGAGCATACAGAAATAAGTTCACGAGGAAGGATAAGCGTACCAGAGATTACTCCAATTAGAGTCTCATAAATACAAACGTGTGACTGATATACGATGACCGATAACTGCACACGCTACTTCACGTCTTATCAGCGTCGAAAGACGCACGCACGGACCGATGCGGTTTCGGTGCACACTCCGCTCTCGCGATGCGTATTTGCGTATGTGTACGTATACGTACGTATGCATACGAGCACCAGGAGGTACGGGTATTTGGCACAAGGCCGACATTAGCATCTCTACCGGTATACCCCCCACCACCCCGCCGCGTCGCCGTCACGGCACAACTCTATCCGCAGAAACCTGTATTCCGGTTATCTCACTCTCGCGGCAACCGAGAGAGAGACCGGCGGCGTCCATATCGTGAGAAGGACCTCCTACTACCGCCTGACGAGCATAGAAACCGTTTGGAAATAGGCAAGGCGATTCGACGCGTTTCTTTTTCCTTTTTATACATCTCCGTCCCTCCTTTTTTTTTCTCCTTCTCACCCGGAGAACGCGTTTCCTTCATTTTTGCAGCAAGGAGGAGGCCGTTTGGTCCGCGCACACATCCGCTCTCGAATCCTTAATGCCCTTTCCGAAGGGTCCTTTCTAGCGTATCGATATGAGAACACATATGGCGAGTTTCCTCAGTGATGGAAATCGACATAATGCCATTCGGGCGTTCGACTTTCGATGCTGAATCGATGTATTTACTTTGTAAGGGAATCAAAAAGCCATTATTTTGTAACAGTCATTTTCTCAAGTAAACATCTCAAAATGATATCGCTTTAGATAAGAGGAATAAGTCTTTTATCTTGAGATATTAATCGGCCGATTAATTAAAATGTTATCGAGCAATTATATCGCGCTGTCAAATTATGCGTTCACACGTTATATATTTACTGGATATTTCTTCGAAACTACGATAAGATATTTCTTTAAACAAATATTGACACTCACTGTCATTAATTCTCGTGCGATGAAAGCCGGCCAATCCGACAAAGTGCATTCGATAAAAAAACATTTGCAATTTCATTCAGCTTATGACTTATTTCTTATGTTAGTGGAACAAGTAATCACAAGAAGAATGTAAATAAGGTAAACTAAACTAACTAAATTATCGCGTAGAGTTTTTCGTTTGAAATAAGTTAAGAAAACCACAAATCTCTTTCTCTCTTTGCTTAGTTTCCCCTAATCCCAGAAGTCTCTGGTAGTTTCGAGTTTTTCTTTTTCGCAAGTTTTTCACAGACGCAGAAATTTATAAAATTAATTTTTTTTTCTTTTTTTTAGTATTATATATCAAGATGCTGCAAGAGTTGAAAATTTTCAATAAAAATGAAAAAATCATTTTTGGAGCAATTTTCACCGCGAGATCGGGCATAGATCGACTCGCGTATACCAGCACGCACAAACACGGCGGCAGGAAAGAAAGGGAAAAAAAAAGGAATTAATTCTGCAATTATCCGCGTGACACCGTAAAGTAGGTCTATACCAACGGGTTTCGCCATCGGTGCGCGCTAATACGCGCGGAATTTCGAAACCAGGCGGTTTCTCAGCGTGAGACCACTTGCAGTCCACAATCGGTAGTAGATAAGATCGAGAGGTTCGATCGAGTATCTCGCTTATTGCGAATCGTTCATTGGCCAGTTTATGAAAAATGTATGTGTCATGTGTCAAAACATTGACACGGAAAGCATGAAAATTTCGTAGACTGTTCTACTATTTCTTCTGAGCATCGGTGCGAAATCTCAGCGCAATTCTCTTAACGATTTGGAAATTATTTAGGTTAGTATTGATTCTTATGGAAAATCGAGGAATGGTAGCACTTATTGGCAAATTTGACAAAGAAAAAATATTACCAATGAAATAAAAATTTTCACATATATTAAGGAAATTCTAATAAATATTTGTGCAAAACTTGATTTAGCTCCACTAATTCGTTTGAAAGTTATTTATTAAAAATTGTAGAAAAATATTCTCTCTCTCCTCCCTTCCTCCCCTCTCTCTCTCTCTGCAAATTACTCATTTTTTTTTGTTCTCGCAGTTGATTTCAGAGGATATTCACAGTATTCAAAAATTTTGTCATAAATTAGGAAGAATATTAATTACAATTATTTTTCTCTTGCAAAGAGATTAAAAACCATATTATTTTGTGATACTTTAATTCTTCTTTATAATATTGATTTATTTATTTGATTTCTACAACACATTTGATTTTATAAACATAAGAAATATGTTTCTTCTTTTTTAATTTTGACAGTTCTTTTTTAAGACGAGTCGCGATCACGTGGCGGCGGCTGCGTGTGAATTCGCAAAAGTTTCGCTCGAGAAATTTCCAGGTCGTGGGTAACGATGTTCGGGCGCGCGATCGGATCAAGATTTCTCTCTTTCTCTTTCTTCCTTTCTCCTCCGCTCGTCGGTCGTACCAGAGAGGAATCCGCATATTCGATCCAGTAATGGGGCATCGAATGACACCTTAACCTGGATGACCGGTATGTGCGTGCTGAAAAGCCGCGTGAACGCGCGGCTACTCGCTCTTCTGATTAGCTGGTAGATGCGAATTGACGAGATTCTAGTTCGCGTTTCACCCTCGGTGAAACAACGTTGACCGGATGCACAAAGTGTAGACAGACTGATCGTCTCTCTAATAACATCTCTTCCCCTCTCTCTCTCTCTCTCTCTCTCTCTCTCTCTCTCTCTCTCTCTCTCTTTCTCCCTTTCTCTTTCTACCTTGTCTTATCTTTCTTAATCAAATAGATTGGTTTATTCATTTAGGATATAAATTTAGGTTTAGAAACGAAAGAAGTGGAGATATTATGTACAATAAATGTTTATATATAAAACATAAATAGTTGAGTGGAGGAAAAATTTAAAAATATATAAAAAAATTAAAAAAATTTAAAATATTCCGTAAATCTTTATCGTACTTTCTTTGCACAAGATTTACGGAATGAACCAAGTTAGTTTCTTTCAAATGTAATTTAAATAGTCGTTAATTTTTGTGAGGAAGGTACATTAACAGTATTATTTTATGCAATTTGAAAATAATTGGCATTTTCCCCGGCATTTTTGGTTAATAGCAAAAGGATATTGTATTTTTCGCGATTTAAATAAAATTATCTCCCTCTCGCTGCGCGCAATTTTCACTTTATATCCAAAAATGGTGTATAATGTAATTTAGAATAATAATTGAATTTTCATATAATGCTGGCACAGAGGATAATCTGATCAGAGTAGAATGAGATAAAAATCTCGATAAATCAATATAAAATATCTAAAGTTATATGCAGCGTTTCACGGTAGGTAGATAAAAACCGTATTGCGAGAGCCCTATACACGGTTTTGAAATTGAGGCGCAATCGCGGAATTTGATCGTGCGTAAAAATATTATCGGTAATAAGAAGCAAACAATGCGACCGTAATAATGTGTATGGCATTACGCGATACATTTATTTACGTCGTTAAATATGTTTTTCATTAAAATTTCGAGGGAATGGGGTGATTTTTAGCCAATTAGAGCCGCGCAAAATGTCCCGTGTTTTGCATGTAAAACATATTATATTTCATAAATTTTAATATCATATAATATCAATGAATATTGTCTGACCGTAAATTTTAACGGGCAACTCATACAACGCCCGGCATTTCTCGTTACGCTCTCGGAGTGAATTGATTGTAATTATTACGCGAGGCAGCGAGGAGAGAGAGAGAGAGAGAGAGAGAGAGAGAGAGAGAGAGAGAGAGAGAGCGAATGCAAAACATCGCTTTGTTTCCTACCCACTACCTGCTTGTACTCTTCCCCGATGGTTTCCCACTATTCATATTTTCCTCTATTATATTAGGCAATACCTGGCACCATCATCACGCGAATTTGGTTTATTGGCATTACTATTAAACAATGCAAAGTTTACCAAATAAAGTGCATAGGTATTCACGTAATACGGAGCTTTTCTAACGGCGCGTTATTATTTTACATTATTTTGCATTATTTTACATACCTTATTCATCGCGAACTATAAACTTCAAAAATATAAAAATACATTAATCACTATTATGTCGAATATTTTCAACTTAAATTGGCCACATTATTTACCTTAATATCATTATATATATTTCATCATTATTGCATATATTGTATGTGTATGTGTGCGCTTTGTCACACACCACACACACACAATTTTATTAAATTATAAAATATTTTAATTACAATTTTTTTTTAATTAATATTATTTATAAATAATTTGACTGAAATATATCATACACGTATTCGATACGTACAAAACGGGGGGATCGCTTCTTTATGTCGCGCCAAAATAAAATTATATTTAGCTCCATTAAAAGAAAAATTTTCAACAATCGCGCGAGCAAACAACGGCGAGCAAACGCGCGACACGTAACGGAACGGATACGTCGCTGCGAAACGAGCATAATATCGGTCTCCGTTATCGTCGGATGCACTTTGGGCTCGCAATTCGGTGCCCCCTCCCCCTCCCCTTGCCGCTCTTTCCTCTCCCCCTCCCTCCCGCGACCTTCCCCTCCCCCTCTCCCACCCCGGGGCTCGCTACAAAGAGTTCGTTTACCCCGTTTATACCCAAGCGCGCGAGGCCGGTCGCTATCGGTCGATTCAGGCACGACATTCGACGAGTTTGTCGAGAAACGAGAGCGACGTGATAAAGCGGAATTTTAAGACACATTCGGGGACTCCCCCCGCGACAAACGAACTGCCGCACGACCGCGTCTAGACACGCCCGTTGCAAAAAAAATAGATCCTACATACGTGTGTGCGATACACCGGCGCTTCATATATGCACGCGCCGGTGTGCACGCGCTGTTATCCAGATGAGGTTATCTAGATGATTATTTTAATGAAGCAATTGCATCGTCTCATCTTTGTCTAGATAATGATAGAATGTATCATCTGGATCTTAGATGGCGTCATCTGCCTTCAAGTTATCTAAGATAATGGCTGCATACAGAAGAACTCAGCCCTTAGTAAATGCTTCACGAATTCTCTTTAATATGTTTGCTTCTTACATTTCGATCCAACGGAGTACCAAAGGTAAGATCTAATCATATTAAAGAAACTAAGCACTGCACTTATGATATGAAACTATAAAAAATAGACCAAAAGTGTACTGCGTCATACTGTGCCTGATATTTTTTATTATTTTTACTACCAATGTATTGTGTTGATTTTTTCAGTTTCATGCAATTTTTCTATTAATAATATCATAGCGAAAGATGGAAAGATATTTAATAAAAAAATCTATAAAAGTATGCATTATTTTAGTTAAATTTTTTCTTTAATTATTCTTTTTTTTTAAGCTATTTTATCTTAATAGCCTCTAGATGAAATGTTTAATAATTTTATCTATTATTCAGATAATCTTGAAATAAATAATCTTTATCTTATCTAAGATAAAATTTAAATGTTTTATCTTATCTTTATCTAGATAATTTCAATATTATCTATGCAAAATACTGGCGTTGCATCTGTCGCGGATGCATCGAAGAAAGAAATAAGAGGCGCATTGATGTGATTGTCAATAAGATTGTGAGAATCTGCTTAATTAATTGTTGCCCGTATGTATTGAATATACTCGGGGACGAGAGGTAAAAAAAATTTTTTTAACTCTTGAATTATGTATTCATGTAAATCCTTCAAGAATTGAATTCAGAAATTGATAAATATTTTCTGTGAAATTACTATCTCTTATAGAAAATATACAGATATAATTTAGATAGTTTGTAAATGTGTGACACTTATAATGGCTTCTATTTTCGACCTCAATTTTCTCATATTTAAAATTCTAGAGGATTTCAATAAATTTAATTTATATAAAAATTAAATTCTATTTTTTTTTATATTATCTGAGAAAAATGGACAGTAGACGAATACAGAGGTTTAAAAGCTGAATTTCTGACAAACTCAATAGATTAAATAGTTCAAATAATCCGACTGATTTTTAATTAGATTGAAGATTGAGATTGAAAGCAGGAGAAAAAACTCGACTAAGGATTTCAGAAGCGGGTGTCTCATCCGTGCTTACTTCACACACGTGTGGCAAGTAACTCCGAGAAAAGGAATATGATTCATGCCGAAAATCGTTATCGCGATTTTACGATCGGCGCGCATCGAACGAGCTTATCGGGCGCGATAACCCTCGATTATTGCAACGGAATTTCGTAACGTCTTTTGCAATCTACCGGCTTTCGAATATCGTGATATTTGCCTGAAATCGCTTTTTCAGTTTTTCGCATCTGTTATAAACTGTACTCAAAAATATTATTTTTAAATTTTGACTTATGCATTAATATAAATTCTTTTATTATTGAATTCAGAAATCAATAAATTTTCTTCAAAGCTACTATTCTATAGAAAATATATAAATATAATTTAAATATTTTCTAAATGTGCGTCTCTCATTTTCATCATCTCAATTTTCTCACGTTTATAAATTCTAGAAAATTTCGATAATTTTAATTTATATAGAATTTATTGTCATTGAATTCGTGCTCGAATATCGAGAAAAAAAAAATTGAGACTGGTCTCTTAGATATGTCAAAATTGGAGATAATAGAAAGACGAGCGTGCGGAAAATTATACTATAAACTGAAAATCTTTTTTTTATCCTTATATCCTCGTATAATCATGCTACATTATTTAATGATTACGGTTCGTTTTTGAAATCTTAAACCGTTATTCCTGAGATCTGCTCTTAATGTTGCATCTTCCGTTGATCGCCCTTTTGCGTGTCGACAAGCAACGGCAACACACTCGAGCTTTCCCTTTATACGTCACGTTAAATTAACGAGTCTGCGCGACATGATGGTAAACTGTAATCATTTAATGTACTTATTGTTAGATGAAAAATATGCTCGAAAATGTTGATGAAATGCAGATTCGGTCATAAATAAATGTCAAATGTCCAATTAATTTTGCATGGGTATAATAATCTTAAAAGGAGAATATTTAATACCGTTTTTAAAACGGATATTATAAATTCTCGTTAAAAATGTTGTCTTGTAATGGTTAATTGACAACATTTTAATATCAACGCATATTTATTACTGAGGCTAATATTAAATTCGAATATCTCCGCGTTCGATTCGTGGACTTGAAAAATATGAACTTCACGATAACACGTGAATTTCGTAATTAATTTTTTCGACATGCGAGAAAATTAATGCCCCATTCCAGGCTCCTCCCTCTCCTACAACGTAACAAGATAAGATTGCACAAGCTAAGCGCGAATGCATTATTTTATCTTTACGTAAATCTATATCTTTATATGAAGAGTCGTATCAAACTCCTTAATCACTTAATTATACCCATCACGCGATCGATCGCGGATTGCAGTTTCTTTTTTTTTTTTTAAATCCGTTTTTTTGGGTCAATCGTAGATTATAAAACAGTCGGTTCTATAATCGGCGATCCACGCGGCGGATGCGGACCTTGTCTCGGCCTTGTTTCCGTCACGTCGACGAGACTGCGAAAGAGCATTATTTCAGCGCACAGATTTTATCGCGCGCGCGACAGAATTCAGGATCTGCACCTGGCAGGCCTGGCGGGCGGATCGACGTCGTCGACGCGCGTTTCGAGTGACGTTATCATACGGCCACCGAAATAGCGCGCTGATAAGGTCGTCTCTCCCGGACGCGCGCGGCCAACGACGCCGCGTCTGCTCCCAATAGAATTCCATTAATCTGGCTTACGACGATCAGTATGCGACGTTGGTGGCGTCGCGTCGTATCGATAATTTAACCCAAGGATGGATAGCGCATTCTCCTTGTTTAATGAGCGATGCGCCGGCAAGGGAGCCTCAGGGGAAGGAATTTATATATTTTTGCGCGCGTCTCTGGAGTCGTGTTGGTTGAATTGCTCCGAAGCACAAATGCCAGTTGCATTATTTAATGCGAAAAGTATTAGAGCAAGAAAGAGCGCCTTTAATCACCGGGCTCGCTTCTTTTTCAGCCACACATGCGCCACGCACGCTTTATAAAACACTTGTATATATAATAACGCGCGATATACATGTCGTCTCAGAAAATGTGAGTTTGGGCTAAATTCGTACGAAATCAGTAATCTTACAATTAAGTAAAATGTAAATTTCACGTTTTGAATAAATTGTTTTCGATTTATCCATGAAGGCTCTGATATTTTTTATTATCATAGCAGTTTTTTATTCTTAGTGTCATATATATAGGTCTTATACTGAGTCTTTTTAACCTGAATAGGCAAATATTCGGCATAGACAAAAAACTAAGAAAGCACTTTGTAGCTTGAAGTTTTAGCTTTAACGCGATGTTGATAATTTTTAAAAATTTTTTCATTTTTCTTGTTCTGTTTAAAAAGAAATACATTGTTTTCTTTCTTAAAATGACATATTTTTGACACTCTATATAAAAATTACTGAGATACCAAAGATGTTTATTTGAATTTGCGCAATCTGAAAATGTAATAAAAAAATCTCCATTTGAAAAAATTAAGTTGACCTTCATCTGACCTTAAATAGACGTCTCAAGGTCAAATCAAAGTCACCGTCGTACAATCTGTCTCTCTTTAGACCATATAACTGTTTTTTGAAAGTTTTTTTTTTAAATAATGCATATTTTTGAAATATTCGCCTGTTAAAATTAAAAAGATTCTGTATATATATTTCCATTATATTCTCATATTGCACATTTATGGTTTACTCATCTAAAGTCGATGATATAGCGGATAGCGAAATGATGAAATATGATATATGTTGCAATATTTACAAATTAAATTAATCATTTTATATATAAAAAAAAATCTAGCCTTTTGATAAAGCGTTGAATTTTTATAAAGGAATGTTTACAAGAATTCAATGCTCTCTTTATCAAAAGGCTAGATCTTTTTTATGTATAAAATGATTGTATTTATAAATATTGCAACATATACATTTCGCTATCTCTTCGACTTTTGCTGAGTAAACTGTAAATGTGTAACTGATTCCATTTTACTCTACTCCGAGAATTCTCGAATTAAATTTGTTGTACCCGAGGGGGGTATAAAATATATAAATGGGGATATGCAATTGTATTGAGAATGTACCTCATCGATGACAATATTACAGCAATTTTGGCGTGATAAAGTGGCTGGTATCTTTATTAATTGCGAGGCGAGGGGGAAAGCAGAAATAGGAGTCACATCATTGTTTGCCGTTGTAGTCTTAGTCTTTCGACGAACCACTGCATCAGTCGCAAATAACTCAGTTTCTCTAGAAAGATACATTCAGTCATTAATGAACACAATCATTAATGTGTGATAGCAATAGCGTCGATAAATTATAGCGCCGAAAGAAAACGAGATATAAGTGAAGTAAGCATGAGCGCGAAGAATGACAGATTATATATTTTTATCGTTTGAATTTTTTAGAAAAAGTCGATATGAAGTCGAGAAAATCTAGAATAAAAATTTAGAATAAACTTATAGAGAGCGGAAAATAATTTAATAATATGAAGAAAAGACGTTACAAGAAATTTGTCCAAAAATTTTTTAATTTTATATTTTAATTAATTTCTAAAAAATCTTAATGGCAATAATTGTTAAATATTTAATAATTGCTATCATTTCAGTATTTATCAAACATAATAAAGTTATATTTCTTATTCTTATATTGAGAGTACACACATTATGTTATTATGCAAGTTTAATTTTAATAATTCAATATTCTATATGTATATTGTAATTTAATGAATATTTTATATCTATATTATTCTATTATACATATAAATATTAATAGAATAATTAAAATTATTGTGTACACTAAATCATTATTCCGGAATGTTAAATTATATAATCTGTAAATAAAATTATTATAAAATATATCCTGTTTAATCTAACATAAACACACACACACATATGGCGTGAGAAAATTATTTTGCTACAAAAAATGTAACGGAATAAGACACGGAGTATAGAACGCGATGAACTTGAGGATATTAATAACCGTACGGGGCGAAATGAATGAACATATTTATGATTTTATAAATAATAATAAATATTATTTTTCACGATTCAGAATATTTTTTTCAGATACTTTGTCAAAAGAATGATAGAAGCATAGTAATGCAAAATCGCAGGCATATAATTACTGGAAATTTCAATAATAAATCCATTTCATTCACTTACAGCTAAATTTTCTCGTCAATTTCATGATGTCGACGCGCACCGTCCCACTGTAACAAGCGGCATAATTAAATGACGACACGAAATCTCGTGATCTCGCAGGATGCGAAAGACGTGTCCGCGTCAATATCGATCACGGCGACCAGGCGTCGACGCGTCGCGAGATTTCAACATCGCGAAACCTGCTGCGAAACTAGTGTATAATCGCGGATTAATCTATCCCTAATATGTTCTTGCTCTTTGTTCTTCGCGCGTATTTATTCTTGCTCGTTATCATTCAGGGTTTAATTTTTGGCTTTATAAAATTTATTAATTATATATATATATATATATATTATTATATCGACGTTACATAGCTCTTTCAAGAGTGGAGTTTTATTTTGCCGTGAAAATCGAAATCGAGATCTCTCAAAAGCGTCGCTCGGGACTTGTTTTTTTTTTTTGTATATTTATGTTTATGTCGCGAGGGATCTGTTGCTTCGGTTTTTCCTGAAAATAAAGCGCTCGCAACGAGACATTCGGCGATGCATGCGCCTCCCCTCCCCTTCCTCCCCACCCCTCCTCCGCTATCCCCTACCCTCTACTGAGCCATCCTAAAATTTTCATAATCATTTCAGTCGCGTCGCATTTGCACAAAGACAGAGTCGAATTGCGTACGCGCCTGTGCCTATCGCGATTCTTTATCGGTCATATATTTCGCGTACGAACGAGTGCCGGGAGTGGCGAATTTGAAGGACGGGCGATCGTCTGGTTTGCCAGTGCATCCGCGATCGCGATTATAGCGCTTCCTTCGATATTCGTAAATGGCACTTAAGTGATTCATTGCATCGTCATGTACGGCAGATCTCAGAAGTTTTGATTTCCATTTCGAATGAATATATAAGTAATTTGGTGGGTTTATAAAATCTCAGTTGTCTCGTGGAAAGTGAGTAAAACGTGTATACGCATATGGATATGCATATACAACGATACTTTATCATCGTTTTTTCGAAGCACGAATGCAAACAGGAGGGGAAGAGGGAGGCGAGAGAGGAGTAATAATCAGGTACGGAAAAAAGTGAGATGAACAACGATAGTGCATTTGTCACTGAGTAAACATGATTATTATACTATCGTAATTATTTACATTATATTTGCATATGTGTTTATTTGTGATTACGATTATAATAAAAAAAGGGTTAATGATTAATGATTTCCTTATGCTGTAATTGATTAATTTTCTGTTAGTAAGAATGTTATTTCCGGGACTCTTTAATTTGATAGATGTATTTGATAAACATTTTACCGAGAAAAAGAATGCAAACCATGATCTGCTACCATCAATAGTTTTTGAGATATTAATATTTTAAAATTTTAATTCCTTTTTGAAGAAATATATTGAGATTTTTAAAATTTTTGGCGAAAGGTCATTTTCATGAAAAGGTCATTTGATGAAAAGGATTTTTCATCAAATTTTTTAATATAAAAAATTTTTATTTTTATTTCAAAAAATATATGAAATTTCAAAATTTCTTCACTGTAACAAATAAATAAATAAATATATATATGTATATGTATAAAATACCTAAAAAAAGATTTATTCCTCGCTTTTTTTTTAAGCTTATTTCGCATACGGATTAGAAAACATAATTATTGATAGTTATCGTTAATATATCTCTTCTTGCCCATTCTTTGATATACACTTTACTGCGATAATTAATGCGATACTTAATGTACTTTGATCTTTGTGAGAAAAAAAAGAGGAGTTTATTACACAAATATAATACTTATAGTACTCACCCCGCATTTATAAAATCTTATTTTTGCGTGAAAAGATCTTTTCTTCGTTTCGAACAATTTTAGGTTATTTTAGGTTAGAAAATATAGCTGTGGTATTTCGAAAGGAAAATCGAATAACAGCTGATATACATAATATATTTAAAAAATTGTGTGTCACGTACACCCCGGTCGATCGTTTCAACCGTCAAAATGTCTAGTGAAATCTCTCGATCGAGCTCGGCGGAGCGTGGCGCGCGTAATTTGGACCATCCTGTAGCGGCGGAGTGTGAGGTAGGTTAGTGAATCGACGGGTGTTATCTGGATGCACGGAACGTGCAGACGGCCAGTACGGAACAACATGCTGTCCGAGTCAGCGAAACAGAGACACTTTGAGCAAAGCTGGCGAATCGGCTTTGCGGACTGTACTTAAAGTGCACTTTCTGCACACACACACACACACACGAATATCGGGATATCCCGCGCGCTCTAAGTGTCAGTGTGAAGTGTCAAACGCGCGCGCGCTTAAGCATCCATTTTCGTGGAAAGTATAGACGCGTCGCATCGTAACGCGAATGTTTCCCATGGAAAGTGCCGTGTATGTGTGCCTACATATATACGCGCCTGTGTGCTTCCCGGCTACATCGTGGCAATAGCAGTAGCGACTGATGCGAATGGCACGGCGGCGTAAACGCTAATAATCGACGCGACTCGGAATCGTTACCTCCAGCGTGGATTACGCGACCGAGAGGGATTCGCGTAAAGGGCTCGAGACCTTTCACCGCATTTGTCGAGTACGTATTCAAATCATCAAGGTTATTACGCGAGATTGGGATTATTAAAATCGACTGTGAGATTTTTCTTTCTCTCCCTCTCTCTCTCTCTCTCTCTCTCTCTCTCTCTCTCTCTCTTTCTCTCGGCAATCGCTCATCGTTGATCGATATCACGGTGCTCGCGGTGCGATTTTTCCATCGCGGTGTCACAATGGTGGCCGCGCACTCTCCCCATATCGAATTTCTCGATTACGGAAGCTGTAGGATTCGCTTCACGAGTGATTAGTGCAATTAGGCAACGCCGGACCGTTGGCGTCTGTGCGAGTCGTGACCCGAGGCGAACGAAAACTCACAGCGCAGTTGCAAGCAGATATTCATATATAATCCATATATAATCCGTCTGTAAATACAGTTTACGGACGAGTAGAGGCCTTGGACGATTTTGCGATCGCGATCGATAATCCCCGTAAATTCGTCGCGAAGGTATAGCCTTTACGAGAGACCGAGTGTTTGCGCGACCGCCAGCAATATTTTATTATTAACGCGAGTTTGCCGGAAGAAGGCACGTGCGCGAGATTTGACGTCTTTGAAATCACGTGAAGATCGATCGCCATAAAAGGGTTCATCCTCGGACTAGGGTGAAACGTGAAGAACACACAGATAAGAAATACTTATTCCTGCGACGAGCGAAGCTGCGACTACATGTACGTATTACGCATATATATATATATATATATATATATATATATATATATATATATATATATTAAAGGCAGAACGTGATAAATATACAATGTTATATCAAATAAACAATAAATACGCAATACTTCACGCGGCAATTTTTTGCGATATCCTCTTAAATTGAAATACTAAAAATGTTTTTGATTAAAGCAGTGATACAAAATTTTATTTGAACACTAGTGAGTATTTCAATGAATTTTAGTGAAAATATTTACACTTTGCTCCTTTGATGTATATCTCATACACTATGGCAAGATTTCATTGAAAAATAATCAATAATAAATATACATATTTGCAAGATGTAACTTTTAAAATTTTCTTTATAATTATTTTTCGCTATTTTTTTTTTTTAAACAAACACATTCATATCTGGAATGAAATATGTATAAATAATATTCAAAATATCAGAATTATATTTATAAATATTAAATTTTTTTTTTACTCTCGAAAGCAGATAATAAAGAAATAATATTCTTGATCAAAAACTCAGAGATTTCTTTAGCAAAATACATATTGCTATCAATTTATTTCTTATGTAATTTTATGATATACAGGATGTTTCAAATCAGATCAATGAAACTTCAAGTTCTTATAATAAATTCTTATAATAAATTCAGATTAGAATCTTATAATAAATTGAATTTGGAACAAAAAAGTTCCGATAAACATATGACAAGTTTTGAGTTTATTTTCTTTTAAACGCTCAAAATGAAATAAAATTGGTGTAATTTATATTTTGTTATTTAATTATCGAGAGATCAGATTTATTAATTTTTATTTTGTTTTTATTATTATTTTATTTTTTCCAATGAATGAAAGATTTTGAAATTATTTTTATAAATAATAAAAAAAAACATGATTTTTTAAAGTTTATTAGCTGTAACTTTTTAACAAAGCGTTTCCAGATTTATGTTTATAGGAACTTTTTTTTTCCAAAGACCTTGAAGTTTCATCGACCTAACCTGGAATTCCCTATGTAAGACGTATTTTAAGATATCACTAATTAAGTAACTGATTCGTTCAGTGAAATTTCATTTATTTACATGCTATACTTATAACTGAGATCATCAGACTACTCACTACTTTTCGATGATAATATATTGATGCAATTTAAGAGAATATTATAGGCGAGATATTATAGTAGATTTGGCTTAGCCAGGTAGCAATATGTATTAGATTTTCTTAGCAGAGGGATACGCATTTTCGGCGTGAAGCATTGCGAGCGATTACCTCAACTCCGTATTTCGTAATTTCTCGTACGGACGAGGTGAGAATTTTTCGCCCGGGGAGATTGAAATTCCTCCGTGCAGGTTTAAACCAAGTTGATCCGTGTATTGGATAGTTGGTTGAGTTTGCGCAAAGTGAATTGGCAATTTGGCAAATGCAAGTTCTTCTCGATTCATCGATAAGTACGCTAATGCTTCGCGTCTAACTTCAGCACAGTGCGAGTCTCGCGCCTAGTTTTTCCAATGCGATTTACGACAATAATACACGAAATGATCTCTCTTTTTTATTTCGTATTATTCGAGGTTATTTTTTTTATTACGTTAAATTCTAACGCAACGAAGGAAAGATATAGGAAATATGATTAGACTTAAAACGTATAATGAAATGCAAATTAAAATCTTATCAGATGATATTGACAGCAAAATATATGAAGCTAAATCTATATTCATTTTTGCTTTATGATCCTCATTAACGTGAACAAACATGTTTTTCTATCGATGGCTGGATATATTTATGCAAAAAGAAATCAATCTGTCATAATGCTAAACGTAGGTAATGTACAATATCTAAAAAGTGTAGATAAAAATTTTATGATCGCCACAAACGTCAAACGTTTATTGGAATTAATAAAAAAAAAATTATATAAACTTCATACTAAAAAGATCGTAAATAAAAATTATAGGAAGACAATAATTTAAGTAAAAGAATCACTTTAAAAGTTTATATTTTGAGTACTTGTTTAAAAACTTTTGCGTAGAAACATAATTATTATTTTTCATTAATGCGATCAAAATATGAAAAATTGATAATACAAATTAATCACGGATACGTTGCTTTTCGGGCAAACTCTCGAATTAAACGGTAAAGGAGGAGGCAAGGTGAACTCTTTAAAGGGGATAAATCCGTTGGCTGCCCTCGCAGATAGCGGTCTCTCGACTCTTGTGGAGTCTGCGCCCTTGTTGACGTCGTTGAAAGTGTCGTTGTCGTGGCGCGAATCGCTTTGACTCGACATTTGGCTCAATGAAACTTGGTCGCGCCGCCACCACCGCCACCGTATAACGCTGATAAAGTCAAACGATAACGAGATGTGCCGTGGAGCGCGTTGCATTACCTCCTCGACGGCGTAGGTACCAAGTGCAATGCTACAAACTATCACTTTTCTCGCGCAATAAGACTACTCGCGCGCCTGCGTATACATATATGTGCCGTAATGGTTGTGAAATCTATTGTGGAACGCGGTGTATATGAAACCGAGTCATTACGACGCCTACGTACGGTAAAAGGGGGGTTCTTGTGTAGGGTCGCGATTGCTGCGATTTACTATCGGGCTATACGATGCTGGGAGATTGTGCGCGGAGGATTATCCGATGTCGATTGCTAATAAACGCGCAATTTTTTACTCCTCTCTGCGTAATCAGAATTTTTATGAACTCGAAGCGAGTTTCGAGGCACGATTTTTATTCGCTTGGCACATGGAGAAATTTCAGGGTGTTTACTATCTAGGAAAGGCATGGAAAACCTGGAATTTTCTCTTTTGTAATTAGAAAATCAGGGAATTTCCATGGAATTTTATTGGAATTCAGAGAATTTCTTTAAAAACAGAATGTCAACCTGGAATTCTCTGGAATTTCTTTTGTACCTGAAAAAATCAGGGAATTCTCATGGAATTTTATTGAGGAGTTTTTTTTGTATCTGAAAAAATTAGGGAATTTTCATGGAATTTTATTGGAATTCAGGGAATTTCTTTAAAAACAGAATGTCAACTTGGAAAGACATAGAAAACCTGGAATTCTCAGGAGTTTCTTTTGTACCTGAAAAAAATCAAAGAATTTTCATGGAATTTTATTAAAAAGTGTCTTTTATATCTGAAAAAATCAGGGAATTCTTATGGAATTTTATTGGAATTCAGGGAATTTTTTTAAAAACAGAATGTCAACCTGGAAAGACATGGAAAACCTGGAATTCTCAGGAGTTTCTTTTGTACCTGAAACAATCAGGGAATTCTCATGGAATTTTATTGAGGAGTTTCTTTTGTAACTGAAAAAAATCAGAGAATTTTCATGGAATTTTATTAAAAAGTGTCTTTTATATCTGAAAAAATCAGGGAATTCTCATGGAATTTTATTGGGATTTAGGGAATTTCTTTAAAAAAATTTTCCACTTGATAATATTTGCTCTTATATTGTAAACAGTCGGTGAGTCAAGTTAAATTGTGTGTTTAAAATATTCTATAAATACATATTTATGTGTTTGTTTTTTACATGCAATGTCTTAAAATATTGAATATGTAATACATACTTTTTATTGTAATTTTTAGCGATAAAAAAATAATTTTATATGCAAGAAAAATGCTTATCTTACGAAAGTTATTTAGTTTTTTTAGTACATTTACAATACAGCACTTGAAACTTAAGAAGCTCTCTGTTTTTCCTTTGTATAAATATAAAAAATTAAAAAATGCATACATAAAAAACTTATATTAAAAAGGTGGATCAAAATATTTTTAAAATATTTTATTTTCTGGAATTTCGAACAAAAATACCCGAAAGATTAGAGAATTTTCAGAGAATTTTTTTACAATATTTGAATAGACATTCAGAATTTATTCAAAGATATCTTTAATAATTTAAATCAGTTATATAAACATATATGAAGTGCTTATAAAGATCGCTTGTGAAACAAACGCAAATGAGTCAATTAGCGGAAATTTTAATTTGTCAACGATAATGATGTTAACGCGGACGCGAATCTGTAAAGTAAGTAAGCGACGATTAATCTGCCCAGAAACATCGAAAGCAAAGCTATCTTACAATTAATTCAGAGATGTTCAATTCCCGTTTAAATAGCCGACGCGCGTAAACAATAGAGATCAACGGCCGTGGTGGTATCGTTCGTCTGTTTCTTAATGAAGTGCCTGGACTCTTTCATCATCCCTGCTGCGGTCGCAGATAATGTACGATGAACAAAACACAAACTTCACTCGATCGAGGCGATCGAGATGAATGTTCTTATATAGAGATTTGTAGAGGTTTCTTTGAGAGAAAAAGAGAGAAAGGCAGAGAGAGAGAGAGAGACTGAGTTCTGATAAAATTAACATATCTATTCTTTGCGGACACAAAACAATTATATATTTGACTTTGCAAAATTGAAGATGATTTTTTTCGATGTTATTATTACGTGATACAAGTAGGTACCCGAAATATTTTATTTGGGACTTGAATAAAATAATATTAAAAATAATATTGAATAAATAATATTTAGCAGTGAATAATTGATGAGCACTGCAAATTAATAAAATTTTATTGAAAAATGAAATCATTTAGCGCGGCTGTTTCAGTCGGAGTTTTTTAAAAATACATGTTACATTATACGAGATAAATTTATGGAAATATATTTTGTTCAAGAAATATGAGTTTTGGATCAAGAGTTTTTTTTTGTCAGCTATCAGATCATAAGAATAAAAAAACGTAACATGTATGTACATAATTCTGAATTTTTGAATATTAATATACGTGTTTCCAGATATGAACATGTGTAGCTTCTCTCAAAAAATAGCAATCTAAATAGGTAGAATAAATTTTAAAAGTTACATGTTGCAAATACGTATAATTATTATCGATTTTTCAGTAATTATTATTGATTTTTAATTATTATCGATTTATAATTATTATCGATTTTTTAAATTTAATTTTATCATCAATCAATGTGACATAAGACGGAGCAGCAAAATGTATTTTCACTGAGAATGAATGAAGTAGTAATCGATTTTCGATAAAATCGATGGTGTCGCTGCTTAACATTTTCATTGATTTAGATTTATTAAGAGAACAGTTTCCATCTATAAAGATAGATTCCATCTATTAAGAATACTTGAGATAATTATCTTATTTTTAATATCTCTCGTGACTACACTGCAGAATGGAATCGGATAAATTCGCCCGAGTTTGCACATCGATATCGGCCGCTCTCCTCGCGATTATCATCGCGCCTTAGCCGGGTTATTGACTGACAGAGCGTCGCGAGTGTCGCGAATGAGTCAGAGAGCGGTCGGTGTCCGGTTTCAGATTGTTTAAAGCGTCGCGCGCGATCGATTCTCGATGGAGTGCGGATCGATACAGAGAGAGTGAGATAGAGCGAGATGTTTAAAAAAGTGCCAGGCGCGCATAATCGATTCGTTGCGTTCGCTTGGGCGCGATATAATTTCGCTAATTGCGAATTTGCTGCGAATATGCGCGCGCTTTGACACTCCATTCGTGCGGCACGATACGAAAGACGAATTCGAGCCGCGGCTCGGCCGCATGCGGTCCAATTTAAACTCCCACGAATTCGTTCAGAACGAGCGTTTAACTTGCGCGCGTTCGCGGTATCATGACGCGATTGCGAATTCGGGCTCGAGCATATTCGATTTCCATTTTATCATACGTGGAAATCATTGTCGGGATAGCGGCTAATATCTGCATTATCTCGAATTTATCAAATTAGCTTTGTCCAATTAACGATTAATTAAATAGATCCTTGAAAAAAGAAAAATATTTCGACAAGAATAATAAATTTAGAATTATCCTATCATAAAAATTGACACATCTAAGATTATTGAATATATTTTCTTTTAAATATATTATTTTCTTATAAAAGAGTACAATAGTATACAACACACATATATATTAGATAGTATATTTTATATTTATAAATAAAATAAATAAATAATAAAATGAAAACAAATAAAAGAAAAGAAAAAAAAATAAATAAATAAAATAAATTATATTCCACGAAAATTAATGTCATTAACAGGAATAAAATTATCATAAAAATATATCATCAGCAATAATAATAAAACACTGCAATATAAACTCGGAAATTTTTGATTAAAAAATGAACTTGGGAATAACGCTATTTTAAGATGCAATTCTTCAGGTATTCGATTTATTCTTCTTGCGTAGGAGCGATGTATACGCTTGCATTTCTTGCGAACTTGATCGAGACCAACGGACTTTTGCTTATACACGGTTCGCATGGCGTGCGTACGCGTGCTGGCACGCATTGGGATAGGTCGTGGTGACCGGGCAGGACAGCGGGCGCTTTGTTTCAGGAGTGCCCCGAGCACGTAATCGTCGTGCCAAACCACTTTTCTTTTTCTGTGTCGCGCATTCCGTACAGATTCGCTTACAATATGCGATAAACACAAGACTCGCTGTCAATATAATTTCTCTGGAAACAAGATACATAATTTTTCACTTTTGTTACAAATTAAGACCTTTTTTTATAATTATATTCATTTTAAAAATGTATGTGTCATGTGTCAAAATTGACAAAAGCATGAAAATTTTGTAGACTGTTTTACTATTTCTTCTGAATATTTATCCAAAATCAGCGCAGAATTCTCTTAACGGTTTGAAAATTATTTAAGTTAGTATAGATTCTCATGGAAAATCATGTATTATAGCACTTATTGATAAATTTGACAAGGAACAAATATTGTTAACAAAATAAAAATTTCCACATATATTAAGAAAATTCGAAATAAATATTCTAATAAATATTTCTACAAAATTTGATTTAGATTTACTTACTCATTTAAAAATTATTTTACTAAAAATTGTAGAAAAAGATTATCTCTCTCTCTCTTTCTTTCTGCAAATTACTTGTTTTCTTTTGTTTCTCGCAGTTGATTTCAGGAATATTCACGATTAAAAGTTTTTGTCATAAATTAAGAATTAATTACAAGTATTTTCTCTTACAAAGGCATTAAAAACCATTTTATTTTGTGATACTTTAATTCTTTTTATAATCCGAATTTATTTATTTGATTTTTTAAACAATTTAAACTTAAAAAACTTTTTTTTTTAATTTTGACAGTTTTTTGTTACTTTTGTAGAATGAAAATATTTATAAAAAACATATTCTAAAATCTGTAGACAATATTATTTTTTAATATATTTATTTCGTGTATTATTTGTCGCTGTAAAAAATAACGTAATAAAAGTTTGTTATACGCTGTAGAGAAGATCGAATTTTTCGTTTTTAATAACTATCTCTTTGTCCTTTATATCATTCGTACATTTCGTGACACCAATTCGCAATTAAATAAAATTCAGAATGTCAAAATAATAAGTATCTTAATAATAATAATAACACGGAATAGATAGCGTTTAAAAGGGGAAAATATTAAAAGACCAATTAGAAGACGCGACTTTTAGACGTAGTGTTTGCTCAGACACGATAAAGAAACCGCAAGTGTGTAATGTCATTAGAAACGTATGAATAGACGTAATGTTGAGTGTCTTGAGTATTAATTGCCAAAGTAATAAACGCTTACTATTTGCGCTTGCTCCTTTAGAAAGAGAATTCGCTCCTATCAACACTCTTTATTTAATCTGATATTAAATATACGCATCAACATGGAACGCACTATGAATAATATTTTATTTCAAAAACGTAAACCTATGTTAGTACACGTACAAAATGTTTTCCCGCGCAAATATTTTCTTCTCGAGTGCAGATATTAAAACTTTTATCCGTAGCTAAAGGAAACTGCAAGAGAAACTTGAAGCTCTGTGTATATTATATAAGATTAAAAATAAAAGAGAAATTAATCGTAAGCATAAAATATCTCTTGTATCATTTTAGAAGCTTTTATAGACACTAAAAATATTTAAACGTATCGCGAAATGGTCGCGTTTCATGAATCAGCTTTCAGCGATGCACACGTAGCCATTGAAACTCGCCGGGATGGCGACGAAAAAGAAAGGGAATACGTGGGAGCGAGAGAGAAGCAGATACAGCAGACGGGAAATGGAGAAAGAGAGAGAGAGAGAGAGAGAGAGAGAGAGAGAGAGAGAGAGAGAAAGAGAAAGAGAGGCGACGAGAACGAGGCGCGGTCGTATTTTCGGGTGACCGTGGCCCTGCCCTCGGTTTCGAGGCATCGTTTGTGTGCCAGTCGGTGCATTCTACTAAAACATTGCCCTCGGATTGTGCATGTATATGTGTGTATGTGTGTACGATGCATTTATATTTGGCCCGGAGGGTGGAGGGAGCCGGGCTCGGCGCGCTGGCTGGTGTAAGCGCGTGCATCCGCCCGTACGTGTACCTCCGTGCACGTGTGTGCACGTGCAGAGAGAGGGTCAGTGGTTCCGGCGGTTTTATTATTCGGCATCGTCCGCCGAGTTAACCCAGGTCAGTGTGTGCTAAAAAAGCCGTGCGCGTTCGGCGAGCTTGCTCACACAGAGCGTTCGAAGAGCGGGAAGAGAAACAGAGAGAGAGAGAGAGAGAGAAAGAGAGAGAGAGGAGGAGGAAACGAGAAGGGACGGCGAGGGAGAAGGGAGCGACGCAAATGTGCACGCACGCGGGCACGCACGTACACGCGCGTCGGAAATGCATTCGCGACGCGAACGACCGCAGTCCGTTGCCAAACTAAGGCTGCGCCTTCTCTCGAATGTGTCTCGCACGCATGAATTTTGTGAATTTTTTTCGGGTTCTCGTCTCGAAAAGCGAGAGGAGAATATGAGTATACCGTGCGAAATAGTAATTAATTTTCACTTATTTATTACCAATTAATTTTATCATAGATACGATATAGTTAGAGAGAACATCTTTATAAAAATAATTTTAATTTATTTTAGAGAAAGTAGTAAAAAATAAACAAACAGAAACTTTGGGTAAAAAACTCGGAAAAAAATTATTTTCTAAAAAACCCATTTTCCCCCAAAAATGGGTTTTTTTACCTTATTAATTTCTCAGAATGTCCATTTTCATAAATTTAATTTTGATGCTTATTTATTAATCTTTGATGCACAAACATCACATTTACTAAAATTAAGTATTAGAGTCTGCATTATTCTCGCTTCTGATCTACAAAATAACAAATATAATAACAGTTTAATTATGCTTGAGAGAGTTTTCTTCTAACTTTATAAACATTTAAAAGTAAAACAAAAAAGTAGAACATTAGAAAATACCATTGAATTATAAAAATCAAATTAACCTGTTTTAAAATATTCGAACTCAACTGATTAAATAAATGCGGAGTAATAATCAGTTCAACCATATCCATTGATTATTGATCCAACAAACAAAATTAATTTAATTCCTATCTTTTATTCGGAGAAAATTGGCACTATCTTACAAAATTCTATCTTCTCAAAATTACAAAAAAAAAAAAAAAAAAAAGTTTTTTACCTAATAATACCGGTTTTTTAATTTTTTATCCCTTTTTTAGAAAATGCGATTTTTTTTAATCGCTAATATATTTTATTACACATATACAGATTGTTCTTCAAAAATAATTTCAAAATCCTTCATTTATTTAAAAAGAAGTGAAATAAATCTGATGTGTATTTAAATAACAAATTAAATGATACCAATTTCATTTAATTCTGATAGGACGTTCAAAAGAAAATAACCTCAAAACAACAGAAAAAGTAGAAACTTGAAAAAAACCACTTTTCTATCATATTTGTTTAAACACTACATTCATAGTGTAAACATTGCAAATGCATAAATAAAAATTTTCTTATTAAATTCTCATAACTAATTACTTACAGAAAGTTTATAAGCTATAATTTTTCTACGAAGCATTTCCGGACCTATGCTTATAAGAATTTTTTTTTTAAATTCAATTTTCTATAAATTTCATTGACCTAACCTAAAACACTCTGTTAGAGATTTCTAACGATATTTCTAAATATGAAGTAATTGTATATGTAACATCGTTTCCGAACACATTAATAGAATAGCTTCACGTATCGTGAATATAATTTCGTTAAAATTTTGCATCAAAAAGAAGATGCAGACCGGAATGTCTCATATTCATTTGCACGTGACGTTGAAGTAGAAGTGAACCTTAAATGTATATCATTATATCGCCGGAATTAACGGCTGATGAATAACTTGCAAGATATAATGCCTTAATCCCAGATCTCTGGCGAATCCATTTGGTTAATTAGGCGTGTACAAGAGTCACACACAGAATCCTTTATCCGTCATATTTTATTTCTCATTATTATTACTACATACTGTTCTCTTTCGTATTTGCGTTCTTCCATATTTGGCGCCATTCTCTCTCTCTCTCTCTCTTTCTCCCTCTCTCTCTCTCTCTCTTTCCTTCTCGCGCGTGTATACGCGTGTGTTCGTCTAAAGAGCGCGCGCATTGTTAGCACTCAAAATTAGAGCAACTGATATCTGTCCTGGAAACGCTGAAGTGTGTGTGCAACATGTCTCTCGCTTCAAACAAAAAAGCCACGGACGTAAACTCGATAGTTGAAAATGCCGAATGAATATTCCGGTAAGCGACAAGCGTTGTGTTTCAGCTCGTCGATGACAAACCTATATAGAGCGAATAGTGAAATTAAAAGCTCCGTACTATAGTAATAATCTCGTTATTCATCTAAATGTTTGCGACACTAAACGTTTCTTTTCTCGCGCCATTTTTACGCAAATATACGAGTTGTTACCACGCGATGCTCTTATCAGTAAATTTCTTAAATTGTCGATTATTCAATTCATTAATTTTATCGGTCTTTATTCGAATGATTACATTCGAGAGAAAATACATAATTCGACATTGATCAATTCACGAATAGAAAATATCAAGAGATGCAAAGTTCAAAGCTTCTCGTTTGATTAAAGGGAGGCGATAAGATCGTAGAAAAAAAAAATTCATGCGATTGCGCCTTAAGCTCAGACTACGAATGACTGGAAAATTCATCCGGGAATCAGATTAGCTTCTCTTTCAATATACGAGCCAACATACGAAAATATGTGTTTTAACGAGGAGAAGTTGAGACACTTATTCATTTCGCGCTTTAGCGTTCGATAGATGTATACGTGATGTAACAAGAATTAAACCGACGCACACATGTACACAGGTGCACGACGGCCATCTCCGTTCCCATCGAATTACCACCGCTCGGCGCGCGGCGTATCCTTGAGACAAAGGCGGACAAAGGGCAGACACGTGAATTTTAAAAGCGACTATCTCGAACCTCGCAATGGTGAAATCACCATTGCAAAAATCGATTCCTATCCGCGAATATTACTCCACACGCGTCGCGTGAGCGCAGAGCGTTCGGGTGGACAAAGAGAGAGAAAGAGAGAGAGAGAGAAAGAGAGAGAGCTCCTTCGGAAGGGTAGAGGAGAGAAGGGCAGGCTAGGGGAGGGATAGAAAAAGGACGGGGGAAAGAGCGGATGGGGGAAGGGTGGGGGGGTGGTGGAGGTGAAAGAGAGTCTCGTCGTTTTAGCCGGGTTTAAAACAGCTGCCGAATTTCCCTCTCGGCAGAAGAGAGAGTGAGAGTTTGACCCATCGAGAGCGAGTGTGTTCCACATCGCGTTTCGCCCTCTTCCTGCCCTCTTCGTCCCCTCCACCTTTCCTCCCTTCATCCCGCTCTCTCCGCTCCCTGACACAAGTCGGCGCAGCCGGTGGCACATGCACACGCATATCCACATGCACATGCAGACCATCGGGCGGTTTGCGCGCATCCATGCCCGCGTTCCTACGTGTTACGTCTATATAGATATCAACGGGTCAACGTGGAGCATGTATCACCTACACACACGCACACACGCACACACACACACACACACACATATATATATATATATATATATATACTCGCGCCGCACGACTGAACGTGTGCAAATGTGGCGAAATGGCATACGAGCACGTGGCGAGTTTCGAGGATGCATACGTATATATGTATGTACGTATTTGTACGGTACGTGTATGTGTGTGTGTGTGTGTGTGTGTATACCCGTGCCGAGTACCACGAATATATAGACACGCTCCGCGTGTCTGCATTATGCATATATCTGATGCATCGAGTGTACACAGAGGAATCCGAGCGTGCTTGCGGGTCCGCGCGGATGCCAGAACGGACGGAGGGAAGGTTCGACTTTTCCTCTCACGCTTCACTTCGTCAAGCGAGCGCTCCTTTTTTCTTCTCTTCCTTTTCCTCGGCGTGCCTCGTCGAGTCGCTTTAGAAGCGGTTACCCGCTTTTTCGAGTCGTCGCACGCCGCTCGAAACGAGAGCAGAGATGTATGTACGGCGGGACAGGAAGGACCGCGATAGTGTGCACGGCGACTTTAAAGTCCGACTCTGTCACACTGTTTTTTTTTTTCTTCTTCCGTTTTCCGTATTTCATCTGCTTTGCTATTGATGATCAGCGCCGTTTGGTGAAGCGGGTGAAGTAAAGGCTGGATTTAAGAACATTTTTTACATCTCTCCGCGAGAGAGCGCTATCGCGAACCGAGTGTGGCGAACGATGTGCAATTGAACGTGAGCTCTAATAAATGCGGCAGAAAATTTGAAGAGCAATTGAAAGGCCAGTGAGACAGTTGTTTGTATTTTTCTGTACGTGACGATTTGACGTATTGTTTATACAGGTTGTTTCATGAATACTTCAACAAACTTTGGGGATGAGTTCTCCACATAAAAACAAGAGAAAATGTCATATAAACATATGTCTAGGAATGCCTGATTCATGCGTTATAATCGAAAGTTTATATTCAACTCAGTACCACGATCTGACCTAAACCCATTAGATTTTTATTTATAGAGACACTTAAAAGCCCTAGTTTGTGCAACTGAAATTACAAATGAGGAGACGCATCGTAGATGCCTACAAAATGAACCGTCATGGGATCTTTGAAAAGGTACGACAGTTCATGATCCGAAACATCCATTGAAATAGGGACATTTGTTATGAATTGTAAATAGATAAACAATTGAACTGAAGATGTATTACATTGGTCATGTGTCATTGTAGATGTATTCTGTCAGTTTTTATTGAAATTTTTCAATTATAACTTATAAATCAGGCATTTCCGGACATATGTTTATGTGACATTTTTTCTTATTTTTGTATGGAGATCTCACCCCCAAGTTTGTCGAGGTATTTCTGAAACACCGTGTATACAATTTGAGGATATTTGCAATTTATACGTATTCGCAATATGTTTAAAGCATCGAAATCTTTAAATTTCCTTTTTTTACATTCCACGATTTAAATCTCCATACAATGGGTGGGGATTAATTCCCGAGATCGCGCTCTTCCATCTCAATTCGAAGACGCATGGCTTGAGCGAACTTTGCATATAATCGACCGTTATTGAAGCTATTGAAGTCAGTTCACGGCCGTTGGTTAGCGATTGAATTGGAGTCGAAAGATGCGGTCGTTTATGGTTTAAGATCCGCCCCTTTTTACCGGAGTTCCAAGGCTGACGGGTCTGCAAAAGTTGCAGATCGAATTTATTTGGCGGAAGGCCATTGCGCATCGATATCGAGCGATATCTTAGGATGATCCGCGTATTTACGATACCGCGTGCGCGTATGCTTTTGCTTCCCACGCCGGAATATTACGATGGCGGTTACATGCGGTTACATTATCTACGACGTTGCCGGAAATCGTCGACATTTTTGTCTACGGTATACCTACATGGGCGTAGCCGCCACGCCCAGACGCAAGTGCAACAATGCTCAATTTCCGAAAAAAAAAAGGTAAAACGAAGTCACCAGCTGCAGTTTTCGAACGCAGAATCGAGGTTAGTGGAGTCTGTCTGCCATTGGTAACTCTGCCATTTGGCGCTATTGGATTATAACAACAATACTGGGTTTCTCTCTCTCTCTTTCTCTCTCTCTCTCTCTCTCTCTCTCTCTCTCTCCCTCTTTCTATCCGCGTGTGAAACATGTGGGTGTTGGTAACGCGGTCGCATTTGATCGATATTACAGAGTTGTCAGCTTACACGCACATTATATGACGCTTTTCTGCGCGTCATTTCAACATGTCGTTTTGTGCCTTCTAATATTTTTCGCTTTTATCACGCTATGCGATTTTCAGTTTTCAATAAAGGGACATTTTTTATCACATTAAAGTAAAATTATATTTATCGATAAATATGTGATACACTGTTGAAAAATTTGTGTAATTTTGTTACATTATATAGTTAAAATTTTCGTGTTAAATATTTAACACATTCATGTTAATTTAACATATTGCTGTTGTGTTAATTGAACTCAAGTGTTAAATTCTTAAAAAAATTGAAAAAAGTGTTAAAATAACATAATGTGCACATATTTTTAATTTTACACATATTACAATAGATATGTTTCGTATATTATTTGTGATAGGATTTATCTGTTAAAATTGAAAAAAAATGTTGATTTTATTCTACAATACAATAGAGAGTGACTACAAACTATCAATAACATTTCTCCAAGTTAATTTTATCATTAAAAATATATTGATTTTATACAAAATTTATTTAAAATTACTATAAAGTTTGCATTCATTTTGTGTTGAAATGAAACTTATTTCATAACCTAACTTAATCTAATCTAACCTAACATATATTATTGTTACCATTTAACATATCCATATTATGTTAAATTAACACAAAAATTTGTGTGGACTGTTTGGGATATGTTTGCGATATTGTCAAATGTAAACCAAATTTTCCAACAATGTACGCGATAGAATTTAAATTTAAAATCGTTAAATGATTTTTCAAAATTACTTAATCGCGACTTTGGTTATTTATATTCGTCATTTGAGCAGTACGATAAGAGCGGACAATAATTGTACGTGAGGATCATCCGGTATACGAACAAATACTAAACAGGCGTAATTTAATCTTGTTAATACAATCGATTAATTAAAAGTATATCCATACGAGATTGTTTGAAACAATCGTTACATTAACGCTCACATTTTCGTATAAATTTACACGTTCACGTTTCTATTATTCTAGATACCGCGAGTTAAACAGACATCTATTAATCGTGTGGTTTCGCGAGTATCGTGAAACATATGTGTGTGTGTGTGTGTGTGTGCGCGCTTTCGCGCATTAAATACACATATACACAATCTACGCGCGATATAATTAAATAACCAAACTATATAATAATTATAATATTAAATGCGGGTTTCGCGCACGCCGCGCAATTTCATTTGCTTTAACCCCTTGCGGTCGCGCTGTGAGCGCCAAAGAATATTAGGTCAAATTTGTGCCGATCGATATTCGGAGCAACAAGAGAAAGAGAGAGAGAGAGAGAGAGGGAGGGAGGGAGGGAGAAAGGAGGATGGAGAACAGGTTGTTCCACGAGTCCACCGAATCGCGAGTACTCTCAGTTTCTGGGAGTGGTGCAACAAGTAGTAACGGTGTTTATATCTAACGCCGTTGATACGGTACGGTATGGGTGAGCGCGTATACACGCGCGCGCTTATGTACGTAAAGCGAGTATATAGGTCGACGGCAGAGAGCCGCGGTGGCAGACCGTTTAAAGCGGTCACCGGCACCACCGAAATTTTCCAAGCGGGATGAAACGGGGGTTGCGCGACAGGATTCTCGTTTACTATCCTCATATATTATATATATATATATATATATATATATATATATATATATATATATATATATGTATGTATGTATATGTGTGTGTACACGCGTGCAAATTCGCGGACAACTATACATACAAACTGGCGCGCGTACATATGTGTATGAATATGCACGTGCATTATTACATCGCTTCCGCATGCCTGTATATACAGTCGATCGTTCAATGTCACAGCACTTTTGCCAACGGTAGATGGGAGGGGAGGGGTGGGAGGGGAGGAGGGGGAGGGTGGTGGAAGGGGAAACAAAATAATATGATGTTCTTTTTTTATGCGCGTCCACGGTCGGCTTGTAATTGCCTGACCGCAAAAGTTCGTTAATGTCGATGATAGAAAGAAAACGCGCCGAAAATATATCCGTTTCAGTCGCCGCAGTCAACAGATGACGATACGTGTTTATCGGGCATTCGCGTTTACGTAAGTTGGGCCTCGCATTGTGGGAAACCGATAGGGTACAATAACAATTAATTCTTCACAATTTATAACTCTCTCTCTCTCTCTCTCTTTTGTATATAAAGTAAAAAGTTAATTAAAATACGATGTCTCTAATCTTCTCTGTCTTATTGTTAAATGTATCTCATGATATAAAGAAAAAAAATATATATATATGATTTAAATAAATATTATTTAATTATAAGAGATTGATACACATTTAGACAAGCGATTGAATAAAATTAGATAAATTTATATTGACTGATAATTTTTTTAATAAAAGCATACACATATCACATTAAAATCTTTTAAATATTAAATACTATATTTTATCGTTAAATTGATTACACTTGAACATTTATTACAGGTATAATATGTAAATTAATTTTTAATATATTTTATTGATATGAAAAAAAAAAAAGTTTGTTAATGATGCAGGGAAAATTGACTAAATTTATGCTTATTTTCATTGAATTCTTCCCATTAAACGATATCTCATTATCTCGTTTCACGCGACTTTGCATTTTGTTTTATCCGCAATAAAAACAACATTTTTATTTATCCCCTTTTCGCGAATTGTCGATAAATACAACTTTACGATAAGCGTTTCCAAATAAAACGCGTTTTATTTTTATGCGTTACTTTTAATTTTTGCGCATCGATAATTCGCACTACATTGAATTTTCACTCGCAAAAACGTGGACATCAGATGCCAGCAGTTTCCGCTTGATCGCGCGGGGTTAACCGGTGAACAATTAAATAACCGTTTTTCCTAGCCTGGATGATATTTGTGAAATTGATTGTCAAAATGGCGACCGGGTTTAAAGAGGTATTACGAGAGAGAGAGAGAGAGAGAGATAACGTTGAAATTTGCAAGGGCGCGTGAAATAATTTCCCAATAAGCGATCAAAGAGACGTGAAACAAAGTTTACATTGTACAACGTATATTTTCGCTACATTGAATGCTATGTTACACATATACGGTCTCTGTCTGCGTATGATTTTCGGAAAATTGGCCGTTAATAACCATAAAATCCAGTTAGCCAAATCTTTTCGCGCATGAATGCGGCGATTGAACGGTGCGCGCGCGTCGCGTTAAATATCTATTAACTTCCGGTTTAGTCATGAGTTCATAATTTGAACGGCCGGCTTAAACGATTTGTTCCACCAAGTTCATATATTTTGTCGTGCGTATTATTAATATATCCATTAAACGTGCGCCGGCGTCCTGTATTTTTAGTGACCGTAGTATTCCACCATTTAGTGCCGCCATTCCACACATTCGTCTTTTGCGCGTGCATAATTTGCGTATTTCATGACCGTGGACTTTTCTTTTTTTTTTTTTTATAAAGTGAAAAACGCATTATGTTATTAAAACGATATATTGCGCTGCTCGCGCAATTTTTTTCCACACTTTACTTTGGTTCGCACTTTGAGCCGCATGAATCCTTTTTCGAACCCATCATGCGAAAATTTAAACCTTAATTAATTGGTGTAGTATAGGTTGTCGCACACAATATACGACTTTATCCCTAATTATTTACCAGCTCCGTCATGCGATTATTAATTCACTCTTTTGTGATGTGTTTGTAAAGCTTCAAAAAAAAACTGAAGGATTGTATTATTTCATAAAATTATTATTTTTTTTTTTTTTATATTGGAAAGACTTTTATGTATGCCAAGGATAGTATGTAATATATTACAATTGCAATTTTTGGGATGTGCGAAATAACAAGTAAGCACAATTATTCTTGACCTTTTTTATAACAAATAGCAAAATGTTTATCGATTAGCTTTGTACAAAGTATACTATTTATTTATTATAAAAAAGATTGATTTTTTGCAATTTTTGAGAAACCATAAAAATTATTAAAATAATATATAATATTATCTTACTTTATATAAGTAATTAAGTAAGTAAGCAATGAAAAGTATTAAAGTTATCAGAAGAATATGTTTCGATAAGAGGCAGCAAAAGTTGTAGTACTTTCCTTTGTTAAGACTCCTTTGTTAAGACTCTCGGTATGACAATAGTCCGTGAGACAGAATGTATGTGTAATTTTCTTGACTTGTCTTTTGTTCTTTTTCAAGAGTCTTCGAAAACGAGTATATCAATCTCACGTTTTATTTCTTTGCTAAATATATCCTCTGAATATACATACACTTAATCTATGCATATACAATAACATTTCTAGAACTTTTTTTATTTTTTTTTTTATTTTTAATCAGCTTTTCCGTACATCAAAATTTTTTTATCGCAATTACTTTCAAGGAACTGTAAAATTGTATTATAACCGAATCTCGAATGTAAGAAACGCAAAGAGTTAAGCTCTCATATCAAATCGAATGTATATCAGGAAATATCAGTAAAGAGAGAAGTATGATTTAATTAATAAATTTGTAAAAAATTATTTTATACAAAATTTTTTATTTTCCACAAAAGAAATATAATTATAATATCTGTATAATATTATAAGTCTATAATATAAATATAATATAAATTAATATATAATATATATAATATAAATTAATATTATTATTCTATTCGATTAATTAAATAAAATATCAAAATATGCTGTGATAATATTTTATGACAAAAATTTATGATATTTTTCATGATATACACGCGATAATACATAGTATATAATCGTATGATAATGTACAATATTTTAGCGCGAGAATCTAAAAATTTAAGAATTTAAATAAACACTTAAAAATCTCTGAACAAAATGGATCCAGCTATGTAAAGCAAATTCGTTCTCATGGAGCGTATCCATGCGAATTGGACCGATAGAATCGGGATGAATCGACGGAGACGCGGATAGAAGGAGAGCCGACGTCGGCTCTCTTCCCTTTCGAGGAAAATAGCGAAATTATTTCGAGAGCCGCGGTCGTTCACTCTTTTGCGATGTTTGTGCTCGTGCCAGGCAAGCCGGCGTGCGCTCTGATGTCGACTGTACCTACGCCAGTGTAGGTATGTAGATGACGGCGTACATATGTGCACATAGGTCGTTCCTCGCGCAACAAGTAGGTATCGCCAAAATATGACCGTGCGCGACCGGTACATAGAGAACGAGAGAAAGATAGATACATGGATAGATAGATAAATAGAGAGAGAGAGAGAGAGAGAGAGAGAGGCACAAGAGATGCATGCGGAATCCGCCCCGGCTGCTCAAGGTTACTGGAGGTCGCGGGAAAGCCTTAGCGCGATCCACGCCCTCGCAAGCGCCTTCGACGAAAATAGACCGAGCGGAGATTGTCGACAGAGTGGAAAATTGCCTTAATTCCGCGAGGTGTAAACGAGCGCTTAAGTTTGTCGAGAAAGTTTTATAGGTTATCGCGGTGCGCGCGGGTAGCATTGGCGTCGAGCCAGAACCTCCGAGTCGCTGGATTATTAATCGTTTGACGATTCGCGTTAAATCGTACTTCCCTGAATTATAAACGGCACGCTTGACGGGGTGGAGGGGTTGGAATAAAGAGAGCGAGACGTCGGGCGATGCCAAAGTTCGCTAATTGTGAATGGGAGGAGAGGAGATTTGTTCGCCACGTGTCTCTCGCTATTTTTATCAAAATAGCTTCCGGATTTTAGAGTTGGACGAGTAATTCAAGACAATCGCGTAATCGAGATGGCCGCCTATCTGCGCAAGTTCGAAAAAATCCGGAAAAAATTCCGGTGTTTAAAATTTGCATGCTTCATTTCAATCTTTGTCTCTGAAAGATAAAGATCATATATTTATTTATAATCATTTATTATATTTTATTATTTATTATATATATTATTATTTATTGTATATATTATTATTTTATATTATTTATTATATATTATTATTTATTATACATATTATTACAATATTTTTCATTTATACAATTTATTATTTATACAATAATTGTTATTATCATTGACAATTTTGTAATTAATTAAATCATCAAATGAGCGGAAGAGAGGGCCTATAATTGATTGTGAGATTAGGTTGACAATCTCCTACTTGCTAGTGGAAATGTAACTATTCTTTCTGCATATATAGGGTGATTCAAAAATACTTGAACAAACTTTGGGGGTAAATTCTCCACACAAAAACAGAAGAAAAAAAAATGTCATATGTTTATATGATATATTGTTTTTTGTTTTGTCTTTGTGCGGAAAACTCGCTATCAAAGTTTTTGGAACATCCTGTATGTACAGAGACGCGTTTTATTCGACGTGTTTGATCGCACTGCTGTTCCATGCCGGCCCTTTCGGATGCTACGAACTCGGGACTGACATTCCTTGCAAATCGTTGCTCGGTTTCGATGGTTCCCGTGCGCCGCCCGCGGTCCCACGATCCCTGGGATGATTTGAATGCGGGAGGCGAGCACGGTCGATCCCGGCGCGGGAACGCAATGCACAGCCGGCATACGGACTGTTAAAATGGTTTCGAACGTAGATCTATTTAGATCCGATACGAGCAATCGTACGTGCAAATCGCTTGGCGTATTCGCGTTGTTTTTCGTTACAATATATTGAGGAATTAATCTTTAATTTTTAATAAAAAATTCTGTGAATAAATTAATTGGCGAATCTTTTAGGACGAGGAAATTTTTATGCCTCCATATGTTGTAGATTTAATGTTTAAAATTTATTCGAAGGTATTATGTGAATGAGAATAAAATCAGAAGATATCAGAGTCAATTTAATTGGATTATGGATTGAATAAAATATCATAGAGAATGTTTCGAGATTTCAGATGATGAGATAAACTTGTCCGTTACTTATCGTTTTCGAAAAATGCGAAAGCGCGTGATTTTTTTAATTAATCAACGTACTCGAATGCAAATGCAACCCGCCCGCGCGTTCTAATGTAACGCTTTCGAATAGATTAATATCACGGAGAGAACTCTATTTTTGGCTCAAGGGCGATGGCGCGCGACGAGTGTCCCGTTCATTGATTGCGACTCGATTCGATGCCGGCGGAGAAAGGTGACGTTTCGTATGCGAGCCGCGCGAGACTCTCATAAGGACGAGCATACACACATCTTACGTAATGCCAATTATACCATTGTGCCTATACACGATACTTACGAGTAAACAACGCTTCGTTACGGTGCGTTTATACGCGCGTTATTCTACGCCAGCATATCTCGCGCTTACGTACGGTTACTGCAACGATGACAATGACGACGACGATGAGCGACAGCGCGAAGAGAGACCCTTTTGCCGCTGTGCTGATGTCCCAGATAGAGTCGCGGAGTGAACGTTTCGTATCCGAGCCGCGAAACGTTTCCGTGCCGATGCCGCCGCGCGTGTACAACGAACGGCCGGCTCGTTCGTTTATACACTTGACGTCAGAATAAAATAATAATATTCGTGCACGCGATACACATGTGCCCGCGGATCCCGGCTACGCTTTATCAAGCGTATAGATCCCTCGCGCGGATCTCTCGCCCAGCTAATGACATAACACACGTCGCGATCGATAGCAATTTTATCTTCCTAGAAATATTCGCCAATCTTTCTCATCGAACGCGAATATCGCGCGTTTTTTCTTTTTTTTTTTGCTTTTTTTTGTTAACAATCAATTGTCGCCATTCTATCTTTCTTTGTGTGTTAGAACTCGCGTTTGCGAATGTGATTCACGAAAATACAGCGCGACGGATTCGTCTCTAGGGAATTTTCCGCGGTGCGAGTGAAAAGAGTGGGGATGCCGAGGGATGGTGGAGGGGGAAGGGGGCACCGGGTGTACGCTTAATTACCGAAATATCTCGCTACATTTCGCAATTTGTTATTATCGAACGACAAGCTAGACGATTAATAAAACAGAGTACACTAATTAATAATAATTTGATTTGCGTAATGAGCGCACCGGCGCATTTGCATTTATTGACAAAGTCAATAATGATTTATCGATCTGCAACCGGCAAATAATTGTGGGGCAAATTAAATTGGAATTAGCGTAAAAGGGACGCCCTTCCTCATTTTAATTAATTACCTTCGCGACAACGCGTGCGCGCGCGAGCGACAAGAGATTCTCATCCCCCGCCCCCCCCCCTCTCTCTCTTTTTCGTACAACCAAGAAGTTATCTCTCTCGCGACGAAAATATAATAATGTCGACACGCGCATTGAATGTCAGCATTGAAACGCAACGGTGCGCGCATTTAATTGCTCGAGTGCGCGATTGAATAACGTTAAATAAACAGCGAATTCGCCTTGCCACCGTATAATATTTCTTAAAGTCATCTAAACCGGTTGCGCGAAGAATTTAATCTTTATCCGCGTGGTGTACCGCAGATGCGGTTTATCAACGGTATATAACGCGTCGCGCGCGCGCGCGCGCCCGCAGATTTTTGCACCGAGAATCTACTTACGTAAATAGCGGAGTTTCTCCGCTTTGGGATTAAATATTCGAATCAGTGGAGAGAGCTATCGCAGCTGGTTAAACAAGGAGGAGAGCGATTTCATATAATAATAAATTCCATAATTTTCTTCCCAAAGATACTTGAATTAATTAATGATCAATATTGACTTACGTTTATTTTATTTCGCGGATGATAGTGTATTTTGTTAGATTCGTTATCCCAAACGCACGCGAAAATTCCTCGCTGTGGTTCGCAAGGAATCCTTTCCTAGCGATCGTGCACGTGCACGCTCGAAGGAGAACCCGGCGTCATCATTGCTCCCCGTCGCCGACGTCGTCGTCGTCGACGTCGGTCGGATGACTTAACTAACGTGACGCGTGACGCCGGGCGTGCAATGCGAGCGACGCGATAAGCCAAGATACGGTCAAGGCCTTCTCGGATGCCGGCCTATCCGTTCCCTTTCCGACATGCTGCTGCATATATGCACGCGGCGGTGCACGCGCGTGACGGAGAAAGAATGAGAGAAAGAGAGAAAGAGAGCATCGCTTTTCGTCTCGTCGAGGTTCGCGGATGTTTGCTCGAGTCGCGAGTATGAGCACGAGGAATGGACGAGAACAAACGAAAATATGCGATGAAAAGAAATATTAATTTTCTGGTCAAAGTAAAGTATCTTTAGAATGAACATAGTTGGAAAAGTTTGTGTTTAATTTAACACATATAACATGTCCCAAACGGTCCACACCAAATTTTTATATTAATTTAATATAATTTGGATATATTAAATGGTGACATTAATGCTATGTTAATATTTCGATATAAAATTAATGTAAACTTTAAAGTAATTTGATATAAATTTTGTGTAAAATCAACATATTTTTGAATGATAAAATTAACTTGGAAAAATTAACTTGTTATTGATGGTTTGTAATCACTCTTACTCCTATGTGTTATTATTACACTTGTTTTTAATTGTTTTAATAATTTAATACTGTTCAATTGAAACAATAGCAATACGTTAAATTACCACATGAATGTGTTAAATATTTAACACAAAAATTTTAACGGTCAAATTTTTTAACAAGAAAACACAAATTTTTCAACTGTGTATATTTTCGATCACACGTATTACACATTCAATAAAAGAGTAAAGAAAAAATTCTATTCGTGTTTAATGCTTTATTTCAGTATCAATTCAGTAACAAAATAATAAGATTGTTTTTAATATCGAAATAATATTGAAGAGAGTTGATATCGCAGATGCGATATATATTTGCTCCCATTTCATGTAACAAAGAAAAATCATTTCGCCTTTTGTTGAAGAGAAAGAAATTATCCAACATTATTATATGTACATTAATGTAATACACGAGAAAAATATGTACACAAAGGATAAGATAAACTTGCAGAAACGAGTCATAATTTAATCATGGAAAGAATGTTATAAGACAACGAAACGTGCACGCGTCCATCTCATGTCGCGAAATTCGGCGAAGGCCTTCGGCCAAGCTGCAGCGCGATTGGCCCGACTGACCCACTGGCACTGACCTTGGGGCCCACCCGACAAGCAAACCCGACCGCCTGCCCGACTGCAGCGGGATCACGTGGCCCCTTGTGCAGATTCGTGTGTCGGGTGTCTCGGTCGCGGGGACCAGCCGAATATCCTCGAGGAAGTGAGCGAGACGGAAGATACGAACTGCGACGTAACCGCTCGAGTCTCAGGGCCGAGTATGCATCCGTCGAGTCTTTGTAATGTCGAGCGAAAAAGTGAGGGTACTTCGTTGTCGCACGCGTGCGAAAACGAAAAGGAAAGAGAGAGAGAGAGAGCGAGAGAGAGAGGAGAGAGTGCGAGAGATTAATGTAACATCGTACAAGAAGAAAGAGAAATTTCGTTTGGGATTATTAATTTTTTACAGCTAACGCTTGGCGGGATATAATAAATTGCGAACAGAATCGGATTAAAAAAGCGCGTTGTTCGCATAAAGATTCATTCGCTTTCGGATTGTTAATTTTCTCCCTCTCGCTGGTACTCGAAATTAAAATATTCAACTACGTTTACTGTACGAGCGTGTTGAAGTCCTTTGTCCGACTGCTAAAACGCTTTGAATCTTTTTTATTGTTTTATACTATTAAGGAAAGATAAAATGGCTTTTGAAACATTTGCTGAAGGGATATTAGTTCGAAGTAAAATTCATTTTTATTGCCTTCCAAAAATGTATGAGTGACACATATAATGTTGTGAAAAATTATCAAGTTTCAGCTTTTTTTTTATCACTAACAATAAGTTGCGTTTATAAAGAATGATCAAATAATTTATAATTTACTTATATAGTTTATTCACAATATATAATTTACTCACAATATATATTTTACTTATAATATATAGTTTATTCACAATATATAATTTACTCGCAATATATAGTTTACTCACAATACATAGTTTATTTACAATATACAGGGTGTTCTAAACCGCCCTTTTCTTTCAAAAACTAAGCATTTTAGAGAAAAACGTTCTAAACAAAAATTGTATGGTTTTGAAGGGAACAGAGAGATGGTGTCATTGGTTCGACCTTGAATGGCATCGTTAAGGTCAAGACAAGGACACGTTTAATTTCTTAAATGGAATCCCCTATTTTTTATTGCATATTCTTAGAGCTTATATAGAGAGCTTTCCAAAACTATAATAAAGTATTTTTTCATTAAGAATTTTTTCAGTTATTTTGTATCTTAATCTGACATATTTTAGTATAAAATATAAAATATCTCGAAAATTATTTAGTATTCGATAATTGTATCGTAATACTTTTATGTACAGAATAATAAGACGAATCAAATGGTGTAAAGAAAAAATAAATAATTGTTATAAAAAAATATATTGCAAATAATTGCATACTTTTTTTAAAAAACAATTATTTTCTGTATTCATCATCTTATGTTCCCCTCAAAACCATACAATTTTTGTTCAAAACGTTTTTCTCTAAAATGCTTAGTTTTTGAAAGAAAAGGGGTGTACGGGTAGTCTAGGACACCCTGTATAATACATAATTTACTCACAATATATAGTTTACTCACAATATATGGTTTGCTCCGTTTGTAATTTTATTTTTAAAAACTTTATCGCATAAAGCGGAGAGCTTCCTCCGTTAAGTATTCCGTTTTTACTTTCGACTTGCGGCGAGCGGCATAATCATTTCCTATTGAAACCTCTATGTCTACAAGCGCGCCGCCATCGCATACGATCGTTCTCCTTTCTCTCTTTTTTTACTCGTGCCAAATAAATAATTCATGCTCCTTTTCGCGCAATAACGTTTACCTCGTGGCCTTGTCGCGCTCCTTGATCTCGCGGTGACGAGACAAACGCTGATCTCGCGCCGGTTGTTGTTCGAGGGCGCGAAATTCGGTAGGGAGGTACTACGTGTAGGTCGAGAGATAATCGTTGACAAGAAAGAAAATAAAGCAACGGACAAGAAAGAAGGACGAAGTGTTCGATTTCGGACAGACGAGGTCGAGAGCGATTATTTTTGGTCGCTTATGACGTTTATATGCCGAACAAGTGATACCTTTTTTAGGCGATGCGATCGCCAAAAAATTTTTTATGTTCCATTAAAATGTCCGCATTCCCTCTCTTAATTGCACGATAAAGAGATGTGCGATATTAAGTGTCATTTAAAATCATTATTCGATGTATAAATTTAAAAAATGCGAAAAAATAATGTTCAAAAATTTAAGATTGGTCAAAAAAAATTTACGAAACTGTGTTTTGACATGGTTAAGCAAAAAAAAAAAAAATATTGTCTCATAGGAAAAGATAAAGATGTAATGTCGCGAGTGTTCGGGCGAAAGATGCCGAAAAAGCGACGAGGGCGGCCGTTTCTCTCTCGGCTCGTGATCGGACGCGAAGCTAAAACGTTCACGAAGATTTCGTATGCGTGGCTCCGCCTCCTACTCCTATCCTATCCGATCCATTCTAAACAAATGAATCATGCTCCAAAATGGCCGACTGAATTTAGACGTCACGTGGCATCGGCGTACGCAACCGCAGCGCGTAACACACGCGCGTGCGCGCGCGCGCGCGCGGCCACACGCACGTCCGTCGCGTCGCCGGTCCCGGGCTTGGGACCGGGCCACGCTAAGCAGACTCGCACGTTACCGAGGAATCTCGCGCGCACGAAACAACGGGAACTGCAGCTGCGCTGGCTAAAAGAAGCGTTAACCCTTGTACTAGCACAAAGAGGGGAGAAGCAGAAATTTTTTCGCCTCTTTTTTGGCCTCGAGTATATAATTTTGTCTATGACATAATGTAGTATGTTTTTTTTTCCCATTTCATTAATCATTTTTTTTGCGACAGCTGGAATTGAATGTATTTAATAAATTTTTAAAAATTAATCGATTAAAAGAATGATTGAAGAATTATTGGAAGATATGGGAAGCGCGAGAGATAAGTCAAAGCTTCTTCGTAAACATCAAGACTATGATAACAGAATGATAATCTGTCCAATTACTAATATATGTATTGTGTATTATTTTTGCATCAATAAGAGTGGCAATGAAATTGAATAATTTGAATAATTAAAAAATAAAAAATTGTAATAATAATTACCTGCATTTATTCATGCGTTTGAAACATTGAAAAAAGAAAAAACAAGTCTGGTTTTTTTTTCGTCTAATTGCATTCCTGTTGCGCATGCAAGAGACGAGGTGGACGAGACGCGAACAGATGCTTGTCGCGTTTCATCCTCTCGGAGAAACCAGAAAATGAGTGCAACGTAACTAACGTCGATGATGATTCTCCACGTCGCGTCGATCAGCTGCGAATTGGCGGGACGCGACGGTAGGCGGACATTTTTCGATACATGGTGACTATACAGGCATTGGCTCGCAAAGAGAAAGGCTTTAGAGCGGGCTGACTGGTCGCGTATAACGGCTAAGCGCTGCTTAGAAGGCCGGCGGAAAATTTAATGTCAAGTATACATGGAATCGGATTTACGGCATAATGTCGACGACGTCGGTGTGCGCGGCCGATCGACGCCAGATCTTCCCTTTCACCCCAACTCCCTCGATCCCGTCTCGTGCACACACGGGCTTGCGAATATAATACAATGCGAGCTCGCGCACATGTCTCGCGGAAGATAAGATAGCCATTTTCAAAAATAGGAGAGATAGCGGAATTTTTGGTAAACAAAAAAAAAATAGGACGATTTTTTCTATTGGCGGATTCCTACGTTTTCTTGCGAAAATGAATCAAATTTAAAAAACTGTTAAAATTAAAAACAAATATTGCTAATGTTTATACTGTTTGAAAAATCAAATAAATAAATCCGATTATAAGATTATAAGAAGAAGTAAATTATCACGAAATAGTATGGTTTTTAACGTCTTCGTAATCAACTGCAAGAAAAATTTACAGAAAGAGAGAGACAGAAGGATAATATTTTCCTACAATTTTAAAGTAAACAATTTTAAATATAGAACTTTTAAACGTGTAAATAGATCTAAATCAAGTTCTGAACAAATATTTATTAGAGTTTTCTTAATATACGCGAAAATTTTTATTTTGTTGACAATGTTTTTTTCCTGTCAAATTTGTCAATAAGTGATACACGATTTTCCATAAGAATTAATCCTTGCTTTAAACTTAAATAGTTTCCAAACCGTTAAGAGACTTGTGCTCAGATTTTACACAGATATTCAGAAAAAATAGCAGAACAGCCTGCAAAATTTTCATGCTTTTATCAATGTTTTGACATATGTCATATACATCCTTAAACTTTCGATTTGATTTTTCTTTAACGAAAATGCGAGATATGAATCAATTTTTCTCAAGTTTTAAAATATTTTGATGATGATTATAGCTCGCATAAATATTTTTGTTTAATTAAGAAAAAGTAGTTAAGCTATATTCATATTTTTGCCGCACTCTCTCTTTCTCTATCAATTTGAAATTTCATTCGATTTAGCAAATCAAGAAGATGTAGGCAATAAAAAGCATTTTGAAGCTTGAAGTTCGATTCGTTGAAACGCTTGAATTTCCAATACTGTTTAATTTTGCAATATATTTGACATCAGGCCATCAAGTTAATAGTCATCTCAGATAATTTAATTTTTTTCAGTATGAGTGAAAAAAAAGTAATCTTGAGAAAATCAATGTTCAACTCCCGGACTCGAAAACGGGCTTGAAAACGGCAGGATGAATTACGTAAAACCAGAAATCTAGACAGCGACTAATATGGCCATTCGATTAATCCGCTTTTTATCGCGCTTTATCTACACGTGGAATCAACCGCGAGATTGCCGTCGAAAAACGCGGCGCGATTATCTGAAAATTCCCCGAAGCGTTGCGCGCCGTGGAAACCTCGGTCGCGCGAAAAATGTCGAATATTATTGGAGAACAGAGCGGCTCTCGATTCGTCATAGATGACCATGAGTGATGGGTGAGCTTTTGCGTGCGTGCATGCGTGCGTGCGTGCGTGCGTGCGTGCGTGCGTGCGCGGTGCTTGCACATCGCCACGTTTCTCCGCGAACGAATCCTCTCTGCACGTGTTCCATTAAAATACCTCGCGAAAATACCATACATATTTTTGCGGACGTATCGGTGAATCTCCATAATGGACAATTTGGAGTCGACGTGTCAATCTTTATCCTTCCCCTCTAGGGGGCGAGTAATAATTTTCCGGATAATTATTGGATCGATCATTTGTGATTTGGAAAGAAATGCAACAATCTTGTCGCGGATATAGAGACAGAGGGAGAGAGAGAGAGAGAGAGAGAGAGAACGATTCCAATTATTCATTTCTGAAACAATGTTGTATTACTCTTGGAAAAAAAAAAAAAAAATGTGCAGCGTCTAAAAAAATTTGAACGTCATATCTCATAGTAATTTTTATAAAGTACAAAGAAAGTATAATAAAAGAAATTTGGAAAAATGAAATCAAATATATATTATATTAATATAATATCTGAATATTCGATTTTTTTTTAAATCGATTTTTCTTTATCACATTTGAAAATTTTCTCCAACGTGCGTTCGTATTCGTTTGAAAAATCGTTTGCGTCGATGTGAAATGGCAGATTTCACGAGTGTTGCGTAACGACAAAAGAGGCGTCGTCGCCTAGACGCCCTATCTAATCTCCTACTTTCGGCTGCCATCTTGAAGACCCGAGTCCGTGTGTTCGCGTTTGCGGATTATCTAACGAATTTTCTAAACCGCCAATCTGCGTCAAGGTCCTTCCTCGCCGGCTTCGTCAACCTCCTCTCCCTCACCGCTAACCGTCTCTTTCTCCACCGACCTCGTTCCTCTCGTTCGCGCGAGAGAGGCGAGCGGCTGTTGCGCAAAGTTTGAAACCGTACGCGAAAAAGATAGCCCGCGCGCCGATAAGATAGGCCGATTAATAATAGGATGTCGCCGCGGTATATCTCGACGTGCGAGATGCGTGCTTTATAGGGACGGATGGTTAACGAAGTTTGTAATAGCAATCGTGTATAAAAACATCGTGGTCGGTCGGAAAATCGATCAAATGAGGAAAAATATTCATCATCATTCTCACGAAAGCGAGAAAAATATGATTTATGGTTATAAGCGACGTTTGAGTTATGATTTATTCCTAATTACTGTGTAACATAATATAACACATATAATGTATAATTAATTAATCCTTTAGCGATGCTTTGTATATCGTGTAGCAACGCAAATGTATCTATATTATTTATATATACACGGTGTTCTAGATAAGGTCAATGAAACTTTAGGGTTTGGTTAGGTTAGGTTAGGTTAGGTTAGGCTTTATAAAAAATTGAATTTGGAACAAGAAAGTCCGAAAACGTTTCGTTAAAATGTTATAGCTAATAAATTTCGAAAAATCACATTTTTTTGACGATTTTTAAAATAACTTCAACTTTTATTCATTCACTTTCTTCAACTTTTATTCATTTGAAAAAAGTAAGAAAATAAATCTGATGGGTAATTAAATAACAAACTAAATTACACCAATTTCATTTAATTCTGATAAGGCGTTCAAAAGAAAATAACCTCAAAACAAGGAAAAAAGAAATTTGAAGAAACCACTTTTCGATGGCTTTTGTGTAAACACTACATTGGTAGTGCAAACATTGCAAATGCAAATATAAAAATGTTTTTACTCAATTTTGATCACAATGAATTACTTACAAAGAGTTTATTAGTTATAACTTTTTAACGAAGCATTTCCAGACCTATGTTTATAGGAACTTTTTCGTCCTAAATTCAATTTCCTATAAGACCTTGAAGTTTAATTCATCTGACCTGGAATACCCTATATATATATATATATATATATATATATATATATATATATATATATATGTATATGTATATATATATTTTATTATAATATTACAAATTTTTAAACTTATTTTGAAAATGTATGAAATTTTTCGCCCACATTTATTTTCACAAGTGTATATTTGAAGTTAATCGCGCATGAAGATGAGTAAGAATAACGGCATCGATATTGCGTGCCCGGTATTACGTAGCCGGGTATTTGACAGCGGTCACGACGGAATCGTATATTGCCCGACCGATCGTTTCGTTTCGCCATCTGGATTCATGACTCTCACGTGACAATAACGTTGTTGTCGTGACTGCGACTTAAGCCAGAAAGTATGACTGTTGAACGTGCCACGGACGTCTTTCCAGCTCGCGCACGATGCATGCGAGCCCGGAGTCGCCGCCGCGACTCTTCGTCGTCGTCGTCTTTACCCTTTCCGGTAACGGGTCGATGGCGCCGTTCTCTATAAATTAAATTCGAAACATGAAATCTCGACATGGAAACGCGTCTTCGTCGTTTCGTTCCTCGTGATTTTTCCCGTTGCGATCGCGTCCAGCTGCGACGCGTTGGACGACACTTGAATTTTGCAACGCAGCGACAAGCCGCATCATATTAGATTGGTCTCCTATTCAAAGTGTCACGGCCGCGATGCGCCGCATTTAAGGAGCGAGATCGTGGCCGATCTCGTATGTGTGTGGGTATCGCAGCAAATAAATTGGAGAGAGGATTTATGCATTCCGTCTTGAGAGAGAGAGAGAGAGAGAGAGAGAGAGAGAGAGAGAGAGAGAGAATTTTTCTTGACACAAACATGATAAATGTACGATGATGATGGAGATTATGAAATTTATTTGTCAATTAAATAATAATGAAAAATAAGTAAGTAAATGCCAACACGTTGCTCAGTGCTTTACGAAAACTTTGCTCGTTACATGTAGACTTTTATATCAAGTGAAGAAATGAACTTTTTAAATAGATGTCATAGGGGTCAGCGAATGGGGAATCGTGCTACCAATTTTGAAAAATTGTTCTTCAATTATTAACTATTTTAGCACATTATCAGTCATAAAATTTCACATTAAATGTGACCTACTTTTCGGGAATTTTGATTAATGATTCGATATGCGCGAGGATACAAAAGCGATTTTCGTTTCACATTATATATTTATAATTGACTTCTTCCATAATTTCGTTCATTCCCGATTCGCCCATACCCTGATGTTTTCAACGTTCTCAAACCACGTTTAAAAAGTGCAATCGCTGCGGAATTCAATATATCCCGCGTTGTATGATGATATAATGGCACTTCGGATCCTGCTGTTTTTATCCGCAGCAGCACTCGCGGATCGTGCGAATTTGCATTTTCCGCGAATGCCACTTGCTCAAGATCTCGGATTCTAAGAGTCACGGAGTCGCGGACGCGGAAAAGATCGTAGGCGACATACAAATTGCGGGGCCAGTCGATGTTGCGTCCGTGACTGGACGGCATAATTCGTAGACAGTACGTGTTACCGATCAAGATAATTTTGATTGGAGCGACGCTCGGCCGCGTGTGTGTGTCCGCGCGCGCGCGCTCTCGCCAGCCTGACGGTTTTTCGTCGTCTTTTACGGCCTCGCGATTGGCCGCGTCCTTTGCGAGATGCGATGCCGCCGCATCTCCTCTCGAAAAGTGAATCCGCGTGTGCGATGACGAGGCCGTCGCGTGCGCATGCCATGCGCGTGAATAACGTGCGTTACGCAACGCGTTCCGGTCGCGACATTTCGCGAGGGTCGAATCCGCACAGCTCCGGCAAAAGCGCCGAGTTTTTAGTCATAGGACGCTAATTAATAATAATAATAATCTCTATTAGGAATCTTGCTCGATTGCCTTTGTAAATATTTTTATTAACAAAATAAACATATATGTATATGTCATACCCATAATTCTAAACATCCATGTAATTGCGACAAGGGAGTATTTTTCTCGCCAAAATATTTCAATTGGAAATTGAATTAGTAATTAAAATTGCATCACACACACACACACACACACACACACACACACACGCGCGCGCGCGCGCGCGCGTCTTATTTCGTGATGAATATAAGATGGGATTGATATGCAAAATTAGCATTAAAATTCACGAGTTTGCAAGGTCGGCTGAACTTGGAAATTAGTTTTCACGAGAGAATTTGATGCGTAATCAACCGCGACTTAAAAATTTCGTTTAGCTCGCGAATCCGTGATGAATAAAGTCTCGGAACGCTATCGTCTATCTGCAATGGAGTAACTCGGCTTTGTTGCGATTGATATTGATTTAATTTCAATCTTTATATTAACAAAATTGCGTCATGAAGAGAAGAAAAAAATCGATTCTTAACTCGGCTACAAAATCTTGCGTTACTTTTTATCTCGTATGATAAGAAGTGAATATAGTTACATTTCATAATATTTTTTAATGCATAAAAATAATTTATATACGACACAAAGCCATGTCTTACAATCTTTTTGCATAGTTTCTTGTAGAATTTGGGAAACATAAAGTATTGAAACTTCTCTCGTTCTCTCTCTCTCTCTCTCTCTCTCTCTCTCTCTCTGTCTCTCTCTCGCGGAAGAATCTGCTTCTATTTAAAATCAATTCTCGAAGACAGAGACGCATCGGAAGAGTTGGCAAGCGCTCGCGGCGAAGGACAATCAATAGAGACTCGCATGTAAGAATGCATTAAAGTGATCTACGAGCGCAAGACAAAGCGACCATGTGACTGGAACAGGTTCCGGGGAGCCGAATGTGTGAACGCGGTTACTTGTATTTGCGTACATGTAGTGTGCGCGCGAGTTCTAAATGAGCGAGCTCTAAAGATAGAAGTTGATGTGTCTCGGGCTAACGCAACACGTAGCCTTTAAATCAGAGTGCAAGCGCGACAACAAAGACGAATATGTGACGCCTGGATCGAGCGCGGGAAAATTCGCGGGAAGCGGTTCGATAAGCCTTGGAAAAAGAGAAAAAAAAAGAAAACCGCTATTTTCGTACACAACGTTGTACGTCCGCCGGAAATGCCAAGGTCCTCGAGACGCCGTTCTCTATCTCGGCAACATTGGAAATCGAGTTTTCGCTGCCGCTCGGATGCATTTATAATAACTACAAACACGTTCCAATTCAAACGCTATCGTGTCTGTAATGATGCCTCGAAGGTATCTCGAGTCTCTATCACGGAAAATCACGAAATCAGAGAAGATTTAGAGCGACGGATGCAAATTACCGCGTTGTTAAAGGACGAAAATTGTTGGATGCAATTGGCAACGCGCGCATCATCTCGTAACTCGTAGCAGTTTCGTCGAATCGACGCGAGTAAGAGCGCCGAAGCGTAACGGGGAGACGCGTCCAATTTAGCTCAATAATACTCTCGAGGGAAACTTATTCCGGATTCGCGAGCGACGCTCAAATCTCAGCCCTCAGCTGAGAATGAAGTGACGCGCGCGAAACGCTCCCGCGATTAACCACGATAAGTCACACACGTCAGAGGCGAACTGCTCCGCGCGTTACCCGAGAGTCTGGCCCCGCCATCGCGGGGGGATAGGACAGAGGGATGGGGGCGGGGAGGGATGGGGGCGGGAGGGAGGGGGAATTTTACGGTGGCGGCGTACGAGAGTCGCGAGTTAAGGCGTCGCCTCGTATCACGAATATCAATGTTAATCCGTAATGGGCGATTTAACCTCGTCTCGGCATTCAGACACATATGCGCGTTCCATATTTTCCTACCGACGCGCGTTAAGCGCGGCACACGCGGACTACGACGGACGTATGAATGACAAAGAGGGGCGGGGAGGAGGGGACGGTGGACGGCGGGGCGGGGAGGAGGTGGTGGTGGAGGGGGCGAGGGGGTTGAGGGACGATCGCGCTTGCGCCAAGAAAGCGGCACCGTTCTGCTCGCTTCGCGATCGCGCGCGTGGTTGTTATGCCGAGGAGATTGAAAGTACTACCGGACCTTGTGCCGGGTGTCCGAGCCGATTGTCTCGTCGCCGGATGGTATCTCTCTCTCCTGTGTGAAATTTTCACAAAGGCATACCCGCGATCTCTTTTCTTCTTTATTGTGTTGTCGATTGTCGGAAGGCGAAGCGTTAGGTTGAAAGTAAAGGGCTGGAATCCGATTGGACTCGCCGCCAATTGGTCAATTCAAAATAAGAATCTTTGATTGGGCAATCGTTGCTAGTTACTCTAGGCGTCGATCGATATGAGTGGCTGTGATCAATTGGGACGTGGTCAAACGGAACGCTGCCAAAGTAGCGATGATAAAATTCTTTATTCTTCCAAGAGAAATGGTTAAAATTCGTCAATTAGTACGGAGACAACGAAATTTTATAGGATCTCGCGAAAATTTTACTATTTATACGAACAGCGTTCTAGACCAGTGAAATATTGGCCGGTTCTCTCTGTCTTCCCGAAACGATCGAGTTCGCGAAGGAAGTTGAAACTTTTGCGGTGCTCTGTACCAACCAGGCATACACCGTTGCAGGTACAGAGGAAGAAGGATCGGAAGGGGAAAGAGACAGAATCGGTGGTCGGGCGCGCACGTAAAATGTGCAATTGGACCAACGACGCCGACGACGTTGACATAGACGTCGATGACGGGCATGATACACGAATCCGACGCGGCTTGGTTTCGTGGCCGCTAAGGATGCGCGTCTGTACGCGCGCGCACACATACACACACACACATACCCCTTCACTTGCACACACGTGTAATTTATAGAACGATGATGCATCGGGACATTTGTGTGCGTGTCGTGTCGCTTCATTGTCGTTGTGTCGTTGTCGGCGTCGTTCACGACGTCCGGATGATGGTGATGGTAACCGGTCGCGATTGTGTGACGGAGAGTATAGAGGAGGATCATGATGTTGGTGGTGTATGATGGCGATTGGTAGTAGTGCACCTAGTTGCGTCGCAAATAGTAGTAGTAATCAGTAGTAGTAGTGCTAGTGATAGTAGTGGTGCCGGCGGCGGCGATGACGATAGTGGTGGTGATGGTAGTGGTGGTGGTGGTGGTGGTAGTGGCGGCAATGCTAGTGGTGGTGGTGGCAATGGTGGTGGAAGTGGTGGCGGTGATGGTGGTGGTGGTGGATATCGTAGATGATGGTGGGGTGATCGGATGGCGGCGCTCCTAGCGCGCAAGCCGTGCCGTCCGACGCGGATGCAGTTACGGGAGCGCAGCGCGACCCAACGCAACTCGACTTAACGTCGCATATCCGGAGCCGGATCAAACGTCGAGGCCTGGGCAAGGTGAAGTGCGTGTGCGTGTGCCGTCGTCTCGTCTCCCTCTCGCCTGAGGTATTTAACGCGCGAGAATCGGGAGCAGGGGGGAGAGTGACGCAAGGGGTGGACAGAGAGTGCAGGGAGTGAAAGAGAAGGACGCGGTGTGTGTACAGGGACGGAAAGGAAGGAGGGAAAGTAAGTTGAAAAGAAATCGGAAGGATAATCTCGATCCGTCTTGGGATCGACAAAAGAGAAAGACAGTGAAGATCGAGAGGAGAAGTGATCGTGAAGGGTTTTGAGGAGCCGCCAAGTGGAGAAGAAAAAAGTTCCATCCCGCCGAAAGAGACGCGATCCGTTGTCGCCGCCGCCGCCGCCGCCGCCGTTGTTGTTATTGTTGTTGTTGTTGTGAACGCGCGCGCCGGTTAGGATCATCGATCGTCATAAGGTAGTCCTTGATCGCGCGAGTACCATTGTCGGCCACTTTGTCAACGTTACGGACTGTCACGGTAAGGAGGAAGAGGAACACAAAAGATCGAGTGCAATCGGCGTGCGAGAGAAACTTGCTGCTATTGTCGTCATTGTTAATCGTAGTGATATTCGCGATTATCTCGTCGCGAGGAATACGAGGCGGAGAAACAGCACTAGTGTCTACGCGAGAATCGCGTAGACACATTGCAGCGAAACGGTACCGGAGCAACAGGCTCCTTCCAGAGAGAGAGAGAGAGAGAGAGAGAGAGAGAGAGAGAGAGAGAGAGAGAGAGAGAGAGAGAGTGAGGGAGAGGGACGAGGGTAGGGGGCGAACGAGGGTGGATCGGTGCATCCGTCGATCGTCACAGCGCCCGCGCACCCGCGTGTTTATCAGTCAGTCTCGCTTTGACGTGGCTCTTGTTTCGCGATCGTCATCCGTGCTGCGTTTTCGCGAGTGTATATAAAAAAAAAAAGAGGAGATCAGCGCGCGGGAAGAGGGACGTGCGATTGATCGTCGCGGGACAGAGGAATGATGTCGTCGGGAAAGCGCGCTGATCGCAAAGACCGGCAGCCCGGAATGTGTCGGCGAATCGCCACGAGAAACTCCGAAGCATACGAGTGAGGAAAGAAGCGCGACGATCCTTCCTACCGCGAGAGTGAGTAATCATTTTATTCGTGAAATCGGAAAAGGAGAGAAAGAGAGAGAGAGAGAGAAAGGGGGGGGGGAGGGGGAACCGTAAGAACGAAATCCGATGATTCTTTTTAAGCGCGTCGGCAATTAATTAATGATACACGGAGCAAAGTGCCGAGTTAGAGTGCCGAGGAAGAGTGAGAAGGAGTGTCCTCCAACAAACGCGCGCGCGCGTTCGCGAGCGCCCGTCGCACTCGCGCGTGTGCGTTAAAGGAGAATGTGCACGTGTCATCGTGTGTGCCTTTAGGTGCGCGGGGAGAAAGGGCGTGAGGGACGGGGAGAGGAGAGAGAGAGAGAGGAGAGAGTTACGAGGGGGGCCGATCGACGGGGTCCGCGCGAGAGGCGCACTACTAGCGTCGGTTCTCTTAGACACCAAAATGGCCGAAAAGATTTTGCGCTCGTGCTCGCGCGAGCGTTGCGAGTGCATCGAGGCGAGTGCGGATGACGATCGTCGTCGTTGTCGTCAATAGGATGACAGGAGGGAGGATTCGCCGGTGTCGGTGTCGCAATTGCTGCGAAACGTTACCGTCGTCATTTCTGTTATCGCTGTTTTGTCTACGATCGTCCACCTTTCGACGGCTTCTTCTTCAGTCTCTCTCCCTCTCTCTTTCTCTCTGTTTCTCTCTCTCTCTCTCTCTCTCGCTCTCTCTCTCTAGCGGCGAATTGACCTCGTTTTGACGACAGGCGAGCTATTTCGCACACCGTGTCTCTCTTTCGGTATCGCTTCTCTCATCGCCGATGCGGGGGCGATGCATTTCTGGGAAATTAGCTGATTGAAACGATTATGTTACCGAATAAGTTCTTCGGTCCAAGATAATTACGAGGTTCGTTATTTCTGAGATTTTCTAATATTTTCGTTCTAACTTTATCAGCGCAAACTAAATAGTTTTTATTGAATGTTTAATTGAAATTTAAATTGTTGATGGAATTTTTTTTTATCTCCTCATTCACCATCATCTGTGATTCACTCTATTTTCTTCAGTTGTCCGAATGAGAAAACGAAGCTTCAATCTGAGCAGTTGAAAAATGAAGTATGAGGGTGGATAAAATTAAGAATTGCGACTAACTGGAAAAAATTAACACATTTAAAAAATGACTCGAAGATTTTAAAAAATCACAACAAAAATAAAGCTGAAACAGGTTTGAGCTAAAAGGTACAAACAGACTATCTAATGATCGAAAGAGAGAAAGAGAGAGAGAGAAAAAACAATGTTTTATAATTAATATTAGCGATGGATACATATACATATAGATACATATAATGTAGAAATGCTCTTAGAGCTTCTTTTAATATATTCACAGTTTTCAAATACTAATTGCAATAAACGTGCTCTTTCACCCATTGCTATAATAATCGCAATAAGACGTTGTGTGACGCAATGATTTGACATGTGAGTGTCGTGGAAGTGAACCGCGATAATAATCACGAGCGCCATAATATTTCTTCTTTTCGTCGAAATTATTCGCCGTTACATCTTTTTTTCACGCATTACGCGCCATAATTCCTCGCCATGATTACATATAAATATGCGTGACAGCTAAAGTTTCTGTTCGATACGCGATGTTCGCGATAATATCGAATCATAATTTCGCCTCGATAGAAAAGCACCGTTGTAATTATTAATCCGCGAGTTGTTTCACGCGAGTGAATTTGATCCAGATCGATTCCAACCGCGCCATTGTGTCGGATAACGTTTACCAAGGTTCTTTTGTGCTGGCGAGTGTTGAAAAACACATGTTGTTCTGGTGACGGGGAGCGTGTTTTCCCCTTAAAATCAATGCGAATCTGTAATAATTCGCGCTTTGAGGAATGGAAACATCAAACATCTCTGATTTTATTCGTCCAGTCCGCTCCAGACTGGGCATATGATTACTCAAAGTGTAAGCGCAATCGAAGAAAATTGTGAATAAATTGTTGGTAAAGTTTGGACAGAATTTTTGCTCAATATAATTTTATAGAATTTTTTAAAATATATTTTACTCTAATATACTTTATATATATTACTTAATTAGTGCTGTACTAAATATTATTTAAACAATACTTATTATATGTATGAATAATTCTCTGTGTATTTATTTAAAATTTTTCTCATGACCAATGTCATGTAATTCAATTTTTTTCAACAAATATCGTTAACAAAAAATTGCTAATAGTTAGTATCATTAATATTTGAATAATATTGTACAATACATTGTGTGTACATTAAATCGCGCATCTTTCATAATGCGTACGTAGAATTTTCAAAGTTTGAAAATGCTCGCATCGAAGACAGGATAAAATCGATAGACGGTCGATCGATCCGCGATCGAATAAAAATTATGCGGTTGAAACAGAGTTACAACGTAGGATGCAGTTATATGCAACGCGCGCCGCGCGCGGCCGTCTGTCAGTTTTATCGAGCGAAGCCGGTCGCGTCACGTGTTCCGCACGGAAACCTGTCGCTCCGGACAAGTCGAGGAGAGACCGGAACCTCGTTGTGTCTCCGACGTTACCGACGTTACACCGACGATATGGAACGTCCGAAAGCTGAAAAACGCTGAGATTCGAACGGCGCGACGGGGAGTACAGTCGACGTCGCAAATCGAAATTCTTTTGTCCCGCGTCGGATTTCGGCTCTGACGGCGCCATGTCATTTCATTCGGAAATTCTGTCAATAAATTTCGATTACGTCGGACACGTGTTCCTTTGATATTTCCTGACATATTCCGACGCACACAATAGTCGATAATCCGCGAAATTCCAGGAACCCGTTATGTATATACACGTTGAGAGATCTTCTCTTGATGCACGTGTTAAATCTCAAAACACGATTTTTTAATTCTTGTCTAATATATTTCCATTCGCGTTTCATCTTCGATTTCTCCCTCACGTCTCCTTTGGATATCTACATCAGCAATTTATTCTTACGATTCGTTTCGAAGGATTATACAGAGTGTTTCAGAAATATTTCAACAAACTTTGGGGGTAAATTCTTTATATAAAAATAAGAAAAAAATGTCCTATAAACATATGGAGAAATTACAATTTGGTACCATGACCTAACCTAAATCCGTTAGATTTTTATTTGTGGGGATATTTAAAAGTCCTACTTTATGTAACTGAAATTGCAAATGAAGAGATGCTTCATCAACGCATCATAGATGCCTGCGAATCTATTCGCAACTGTCATGGGATCTTTGAAAGGGTGTGACAGTCCATGATTCGACGTGACCATGCTTGGCATTGAAGCAGGTGGAGGACATTTTGAATATTTGTTGTGAGTAGATAAACAATTGAATTGAAGATGTATTACATTGGTCATGTGTCATTGTAGATATATTCTATCAGTTTTCGTCATTGAAATCTTTCGATTATAATTCATAAACCAGGTATTTCCGGACATATGTTTACGTGACATTTTTTCTTGTTTTTACGTGGAGACTCACTACTGGAGCTTGTTGAAGTATTTCTGAAACATTCTGTATATTCATACGCCATCGAATTTATGTTCGGTTAAATATGATTATGTTTGTATTTTTACTCATGTTTGGATTCTTACTCACGGTTTAAATAACGACAAAAAATTTGAAATTGGAACGGTTTCCAAGCGTCTCGGACATTGTCCAAGGCGCGTAGAAGCCGGAAGAGCGGGAGCTCAGCCAGCTTACAACGGCGGCAGGTATTCCACAGAATGCAATTTTCTTGCTATAACAGAGGCGCGATCTATCGAGTAAACAGATTCCTGGATGTTTACGTTCTACGAACCAATTACACTATGCCCAGTCGAGCGACGCCTTAGCGCTTGGTTCGCGGGGTAATTAGAACGTGCATGTCGCAAAAAGAACGCACAGGCTGTGTGCGAGGCTAATTCGATGGAAATGCGTGTAAACTGGCGTAAACCAGCCTCGTCTGACGCTTCTTTTTGCTTTCTCGAACGAGAGCCTAACATTTTACGCGAGAATCTCGCGGCCATCTCGCACCTCGCCTCGATCCTCGATCGCAGCTTCGATTTATTGTATTAAGTTGCATGATACAAGCTAAGTTAAGTTGAAAATAATCTCGACAATCGTCTATACCAGATTATTCGCCAACTCTATTTGTTCGTAGATGAATATATAGGCATCTATTTGTTATTTGTGTTTTTTTGAACAAGAGTCCAAGTTCGAGTAATGTAATTATGTCATTTAACAATGACAGGTGTAAAAACAGATAGAGAAGATATAAACGCGTAAGAGAAGGAAACTTTATTCATATTAATAATCTGCTGCAGACCGTGTAGAAAAAAGGCTTATATGATTTAGTCTATAATTTGTAGACAAAAAGATGCAAATAATGGTGCCGCGCATTCGTGACGTCACGCATTAATGATATCGGATTTTAAAAACAATGTGGCGCAGAATTGGCGGATCGCGAGCCGATTCTCGAATCGGCTCCTTCTCCAAGTCAAGTCCAGTTTGGTCGGGGATTTTAAGACTCGTATTTCGTCATTGATCTCTTTGTCACCCTCCTCGGGAAGTTGGACTCATCGACATGACTCACGACATGGCAACACGCGCGCGACCGCTCGTGGCCTCGTGAATTTTCTCGGTTGTTGGCGATAAATAACGTATCGTTACCTCTCGGAAGTGCCGGTCGGACGTTTAACGGCGCGTTAAGCACGGACGTTTATTGACGTAATAATTTAGCGAAATTAATTTATGCGCGCGGCGAAAGATCGGTCGTATCGCGGCTTAGATTGCGACAACACGCGCGAATCGGATCCGTGCGATATCGGCAAACAGCCGCGACGGACATCGCCATTTTCGTTACGCGGTCGCGCGTGCTTCCAGCCGGCGGAATTATCGCGCGAATGCGGTTCTCCCCGTCCTCTCTTTCTCTCTCTCTCTCTCACACACTCTCTCTTTCTCTCTCTTCTTGTACAGGCTGTGCTAGAATTCTAGCTGTATCTCTAATCTGCGAATTTGTAATTAAGAATGTTTTGGCTGTACAATAGCACAAAACTGTCAAAATTAAAAAAAGAAAACATATTTTTTACGTTTATACTTTTTGAAAAATCAAATAAATGTGGATTACAAAAAGAATTAAAGTACCACAAAATAAAATGGTTTCTCACATCTTTGTAAAAGAAAATGATTGTAATTAAAATTTTTCCTAATTTATAAAAAAAATTTTTAATTGTAACTCTTGATATCCACTGCAAGAAAAAAAGGGGGGAAAAAAAAATAAGTAATTTGCAGAAAGAGAGAGATAATATTTTTCTGTAATTTTTAGCAAATAATTTTTAAACGTAAGTGGATTCAAATCAAATTTTGTATAAAGATTTTTATTAGAATTTTCTTAATACATATGTGAAATTTTTTTGTCAAATTTGTCAATAAGTATTACAATTTTCCATAAAAAACAATATTAACTTTAAACTTAAAAATCTTTTAATTTTAACAGAATTTTGCACATATACTCAGAAGAAATAATAGAGTCTACGAAATTTTTATGCTTTTATCAATATTTTGACATATGACATATAAATCTTGAAAAATTTAATGCGACATCATTTGTCGCGCGCGCGACTTTTACGTTCGTCAATTACTGTCTTATAATTCAAATTCTTTAATTTGTCACATTCCGTGGAACTTAATTCGGGCATTCTCAGTGTTAAGGAATTTCGCAATTACACTTAAATTTTCAAGATTCATCAAGAAGAAGCCACAAATTTATACGAACCCGTTAGCCTCTTTTTTTCTTGCTTTATATGTAGCGAGAATTCTTTGAGAGAATTGGAAAGCGATTATCTTACAGTTTAATTACATCGAGAGAATGTCGTGAGAGTGGCTTTTGTTCTCAGGAAAGTCATTTCGCGCGTCGTTAGAAAATTTTCGAAGAATATCGCGATAGGCGTCACCCGCGCCTCCAACGATATTTTATAACGCGCCGATAGCGATCGCGACGGTATTAAAACGTAATCAGCCCGACCTCGCGCAATTCTTGCGCGATTATCTCGGCGCGCGATCGGGAAAGAGCGCGATTATCTTCGACGTTTTCAAATCGCTACGGCTCCGCTCGGTTACTACATCTATTCTCGCGGTCGCCGCGGCCTGAAATTGATCGCGTCTCTCTTTCCTTCTCTCTCCCCCTTTCTCTCTCTCTCTCTCTCTCTCTCCCTCGCCGCGAAATGTCAAGGCGAAGACTCGAGCGCGCGCGAGCAAAGCTCGGACTCGCTCGCCTTCGGGCGATTTCTCGCGAAATCGTGCGCGATTTTAACGCTACCTCGTTGTCACGTAAATTCGAACTGTGTGACGTGAAAAAATTCACATCGTACTATTTCGCCAACCGTGTTATCGCAATTGTTCTTTGTTCCTTTCCGTTCTCGACTTTGGACTCGCTTTCGGAATAATCTTCCGCATGACGTGACGTTCGAAAGACGGATAAATTTTCGAAGAACTCGGAAGTATTTAATTGATAATGCCGTGCATGTAAAATATGTTACTTTTTTTTTTTTCTTTCAAGAAATGCATATCGATCCGGCTGCGTACAAATCTGTGATAGCGATGATTTTCGTGTGCAGGGGATTTATGTATCCCTGGACGTTCAATATATAAACGATTTCCCCGCGAGATAAATCAACTCCATGTGATAACTGTTAAGTCAAGTTTTTGTAGAGGTAGAAAAATGTAATAGCACAGGCTGCTGCTACAGACTGAACAGATTCGATTGGCTGGTATACATTTCTTGATTTTACCATCACTACCATCATATATACAGTGAGCGTCAATATCATGAATGCCTCTTAGATGAATGCAAGCTTTTCGATGTCAAAAACTACGAGTAGCGCATCAAGCTCGAACGTCCGTCGCATTTTTAATTCGTGTATTTGTTTATCTAATCTCAAATTTTTATTATAAAAGTCCGACATTGTCGATGAATTTAATTGCAGAGTACGCGAAAATAATAGGTACGGTGGTACCTCCCTTCATTTTTTTCCCCCCCTTTTTTTTTTCGATGCGGTGACACTTTGGGATACGGGACGAGAATACAATCTATAAAGTTTGGGCACATTTGGTTTTATCGACAGGCATTTTCAAGCGGGCGAAACCCGGTTCAAATGCAAACTATCGGCAATTTCTGCTTCCGCTAGTCTCCGAGAATTTTGCGCGCGCGCCGAAAGGCATTTTTAAAACGTCACTTTCCATGCTCCTCGTTTTTCCACTATGGAAAATGATGCGCGCTTCCCACCGCGTATATTTTTGTACCCAACACCGATGATCGCGAAAGAGCGCAATTACGCTCGAAGATGAATGTAAATAATGACGGTCGCGTGCGAAAATCGCCGACGGTACAAAGGATCGAAAATGACAGAACGCGGTGCGCGACGATGACACGGCGAAACGTACCCGGTGATTATTATATACCTGTCGTGCAGCGGCAGGCGGACGGATTTATACGGGATGATTGTTTCGAAAGGGATTGACGTAGATGAAGCGAAAATTGAGCAAGATATACGAATGCAGCGATTAAGTGTATCTATTTCAACGATAATTTTCGAACCTTCATTTATGCACGCGGGAAGCGCGATTATTCATATGATCCGTTGTCATCTTCGACGCTGCCATATTCGTATGATAATGAGCGATGCGAAATTCTCGTCGTGCGTTACTACCACCGGTCAATGCAGAATGCTGCACGTCGTGCGCAGCATCCTTAAATCTCTAGACGAGCAAGAGCCTGCGTCGTAATTGAATACCTTGCCCTGACCGCGTTGAAATTCTATAAATAGTGGGCGACCGAAACTTTATCTTGAAAATTATTGCTAATCTCGTACTAAATGGTAAGGGCGAGATGTTGTATTTAATTCGAAAAGGGAAAGCAAATGAAATACCTTAAAAGAAGCAAAACAAATATTATATTTAAAAAAAGCACGCAAGAGATTCATGAAACGATCACGCATTATTCTTAGAAATTACAACATTGTTTTGACATTTATATGTCTTAAGTTTGCAATATTGTGTTGACAAAGGTGTCCAAGAGTCAATAGGTTTGCACCTTGGTGACGTTTGCTATGTGCTCCTGGAATTTAAAAATTTGCAGAATCGTCGGAACTAATTTTGAGTCCGTAGTTTTGCGGCAAATATCGTTCGCCGTGGCTTGCTGTTTTAGAAAGCTGAAATTTGCTGTATTCAGTAGGTTAAAGTAGAAAATTCGGTGTGACCTCGATTTAGAACTCCGTATAGAGAGGCTCGCACACTTGATTATTTAGACATTTACGAAGAGAACAAAAAAGCACTCCTTTTATTTTTCATACGTGTCAGTCAAATTTAGAATTTGAAAGAATTGCGTAGAAGATCGTAGCCTCTTCATATTTTTGCAAGTTAAACATGTTGAAAATTGACCGATTGTTCTCCGCGCACGCGAATATTAAGGATGTATGTGTCATATGTCAAAACATTGACGAAAGCATGAATATTACATTGTTCTACTATTTCTTTTGAGTATCTGTACAAAACCTGAGCACAATTTATTAATGGTTTAGAAATTATTTAAGTTTAAAGTTAATTGTTGATTCTCATGGAAAATCGTGTATTGTAATACTTGTTGGCAACAAGGAAAAAACATTGTCAATGAAATAAGAATTTTCACATGTATTAAGAAAATTCTAATAAATATGCATGTAAAACTTGACTTAAATCTACTTGTTTAAATATTATTTACTAAAAATTGTAGAAAAATATGATTTCTCTCTCTCTCTCTCTCTCTCTCTCTTTTTCTGCAATTTACTTAATTTTTTCTTACAGTTAATTTTAGGAGATATTTATGATCAAATGTTTTTATGATAAATTAAAAAAAATTTTAATTACAACTATTTTCTTTTACGAAGATGTTATAAACCATGTTATTTTGTGATACTTTCTCAGACAGCACAAGACATCCTCAGGATCATCCTGAATAAGTAGATACCAGAACAGTACCTTTTTAAGATATTATAAATAATATTTTATGAAAACTTAATATACCTACATGACTATTTTTAGTTATATAGGCTATTTAACATAATTTAGAAATCTTAAGTATTATAATAAGTATTAAGGTCTTATAAATATCTGTAGGATATCTATCCTGTCTATTATAATGAATGTCCTTTGGATTTCCAGAGGACATTTACATGTGTTATCTGGCAATTGATAACATTAATTTTGTTTAATATTAATAATTGAATTTAATGCGCACGTTTTCATATATATCCAAAATTATTTATTAAATATTTCATGAGAAATGAAGTTTAGAAATTGGGTAGATAAATGTCCAAAAAAATTAAGAATATTCATATTAGCAATAAATAACAGGACGCAATTTTCAGAATTTGTTCCCTGAAGCATACGAAAAATATCCCTAACATATTCCTTAGGATATTTCCCGCAGGATCTCCCTGGATTCTCCAGAGGCTAGTATTCGACTATCATTCACTCTTCCTCAGGACATCCTTATGTTTTCTGGAATTAATTCTTTTTACAATTCGGATTTATTCATTTGATTTTTCAAATAATATAAACATAAAAAATGTTTTTTTCTTTTTTTTCTAATTTTTTGCTACTCTTGCACAGCCAAAACATTTAAACGTATTGCGAAAAAGGGCAGTAAATTAAATAATAACCGCAATAGGCTCAAAGTACAAACAATTGACAATAAATTAATTTAAATCAGCGTTCGCAAAAGAGATCTCTTGAAACGGTAAACGTATGAGGAAGCGCGTGAATTGAATTGAATTTTTCGCGAGCAACGGCGCGAAAAAGCCAACGGAATTTTTCCAGGCGTGTGGCCGTAACGAACTTTATGAGCGATACGTTTTGTCGATTTTGAACAAGTGGTGGAAAAGCCCCGGTGTCGGTAATCGGGCCGGAAAGCCGGCTCGTTTCCGCGAAACAAAAAAAGAAAAAGAAAAAGAAAAAAAAAAGATGGCCGCGAGTGCGCGGGAACGTAATGGACTTTGATACAGTTTATGACGCGGGCGTATGCGGGCGCGGAATTATCGCGGTGCTGGTTAAAGAAAAAGAAAAAAGGGAAAAAAAAAATCATCGAAAATGAAATTATGGAGAATGGTGAATTATCGCGTATAAGGGGAACGAGAAAGTAAATTCGTCGCGCTGTTTTATCGGCGAATCCGCCGTTATTAAGCGTTACTCAAAACATTTTTAAATAGCGTGCTATGTGACCGTGGAATTATACTTTTCAAGTCATCTACTTTTTGCCACTTTTGTCTCTTTCAACCGCTAGCTCGCTAGTTTTTTAACGACTAGTTTCAAGAAAATGCAGATTATTTACGTCAATTTTCCTTCGCCATTACATAACCTTTTTTTGCTGGAAAAAATCAAGTTTCCAGATTTTTGTCTCTCTAGTTTTTCTCGTAGCGGAATATTTTGTGCAAATAATTGCGCAACGAGTGTGATGCTAAACAGCTGTGTGCATAATTATTTAAGCTGTCGAATGCTCTAGCCTTTTAAGATACGATAAATATATCATCGTCACGTGCAAAATTAATGTATCGAAAGCGTGAGTTTCGTGACATTCTCGCGCGCTTGGCGGGAAAAGGAAGAAAATCCGAGTGGTGAACTGCGGGAATAATTATCGCCGTTAACAGGCGGCGCAGGAACGGCCGTTAAATACCGTAATACGAAATAATAACAGACTTTTAAAACGTCGTTAAGTCCCGGCGTCGATAGAGTAACGGCATTAGGCGAGCGACGCGCTGCTCCCGTTGTCGCGCATTAATTCGCGGCGAGTGTCGCGCCCGTACAATCTATATCGCTGTGTTTTGAAATAATAATAATCGAGTCCGTTATCGGCGTGGGTAATGGAGCTTTTTCGTATTAATGTGCTGCGACAACAAAACCCCCGTGCCGGCCGAACCGGTGAGAGGATGAGGGGGCGCCCTTTTCGGATTATTTGCGCGCCGCGAAATTTTATGGAATAATACGCGTCGCGGCCGCGAAAATGCACGTGAAAAATTAACACGGTCAATTTGCCCGCGGGCAAATGTCCGATGGCGGCGGCGAATTCTGTTACGCTTCGTCACGTAAATTCGGCCGCGATACTATAGTCAATATTTAATTCCAACAATGGAATGCCGAGATGTATCGTGAAAACATTGGCTGAACAAACGAAAACCGCTGTTAATGCCGCGATTGTATCGGCGGGATTATGTATATCGTAACGAGCCAGAGGCTGCACTCAAGAACAAGGTGTCTACTCTCTGGAAAAACCTGGAGTTTTTAGGGATTTTGTTTTTATCTTAAAAAATCAGGGAATTTTTGTGGAATTTTATTTGAATTCAAGAGGGAGTTTTTTAACAAATTCGCTCTGATCATTTTGTTCTTATATTGCAAGCATCGGCAATCTGATTAGTCAATGATTGCGAATTATATGTTTCAAATACATTGTAAAGATATATCTTTCTCTCTTTGATTATATGTTCGTTGTCATAGCAAAAAATACTGGATATACAATACTGAGTACACATTTTTTATTGTAATTCTTACAATTAATGATAGAAAATGAAAATATTATGCAAATGAAAAATGCTTACAAGTCATCAATTCTTTTCAGTACTTTTTAAATTTAATATCCAAAATTTAAGTGGTTTATTTTTCCTTTGCAGGAGTAAAAAGTATTAGAAAAAACTCATAGAAAAAACTTATTTAAAAAAGTTTCGTCTAAAAATTTTTCAATTTTACTTGGAGTTTTGAATAAATTACCGGAAAATTAGGGAATTTTTTTCAAGTTTTGGATGGACATCCTGAAGAAACTGGATTAACTAGGCGTCAAAAGTAATAAATTTAATACACTTCGAGACTTATGAATTTGAATATTTTTAAGTATTTATATCATTTTATGAATTTGACATTGCGAGCACCCAAATAATGTTTGAGTCTTTTAAAATATAAAATTAATAATTAATTTATGAGTTAGAGTAAATATTTACCTTGTAGAATGTAATTTAATTTCAAAATCGTAATATTATCCCTCTCCGAGCTAACTTTTTTATAATGAATGTACCAGGAAAATTTTACAGTGACTGTAAAATACAAAAATTCATGAAACTAAAGATTTTAATTTCTACAGAGAAAATCTTTACTTCAACTCACACAAAAATTAATTATTAATTTTATATTTCAAAAGGCTAAGAAAGTGTGCCTCGCGCAACACTTAAATTTATAAACTTTTGACGTAGCTTTGATCCGTCCAGTTCCTTAACTCCTAAACAGGCAATATCTTGCGACAGAATGTAGCGCACACGTTAGATAAACGTATGCCGATGTGCTATATATTTTTCGTACAAACAGCTTGCGACAAAACGGCACACGGTCGCCTGGTGGAAAAGAGAAAAACCCGTGGAAGTACGTCTGTTACCGTTTAAGCTCAAACCTTTAGTTTCTAAGCCCGACGAGCAACAGGTTGCGCCATTGTGGCAACTTGAAAACTCCGCTTACGTGGATACTTTCAAAATCCTTCTCTCTTTTCGCGCGCGCTTTTCTCTCTCTCTCTCTCTCTTTTTCTCTATTTTTCTCTCTCTGTACAATTATTCTTTATTGTTTCGCCGCCGCTGCACTTGAGACGCCAATCGAAGAATTTCTGTTGCGCAAAAGCTTCTAAATCGACACGCTCGTCATCGTGACTTTTGCATCCATTTTGGAATGTAATCGAAACGTCTTTAATGATTGTCACGCGCGCGAGAGGAATTTCATCCAGAGAGAGAGAGAGCGCGTGTTCTTGATCGCGCTCGTAAAAAATGTTGCAAAAAATGATAGATTCTTGCAATTGTATGTATAAATTTATTAAATTTTAATTCCGTCATAAAAATAGCGAATAGTCATCATGCCATCATAGGATGATTTGCTGCAGCATTTACATCTTGCATTTCTAAATTATTTTTTCTTCTTGTATTACGTGCGAAACACGTTTTATCTCATTGTGTCAATTTTTTGTATTAACAGACTATACATTCTTGTATTTATTTATTAGGATTTGTTTATTACTCTTATTATTTTTTCAAAACTTCTTATTTTTATTTTCTTATAAAAACAAAAATTTGTACAAAAATTGATACTCCGATTGCAAAGTATATGAATGTACAAAGAGAGAAAGAGAGAGAAAGAGAGAGGGGGGAGAGGGAATGTGTAACAATAGAAAACCTTCAATGATTGTCACGTGCGTACGAGATGAGTAACAATAGAAAAACCAAAATGGAGCTTTTCTTCTAGTACATTCTGTCCAATATATGTGTATATTGTACACATATGTGCAGTATATGTGTATAATAAAAGTCACAAAATGGCGTAAATGTAAATGAATAAAAATGATTCGCGATAAATTATAGAAGTATCCTAAAAGATAATTGATCATAAACATGATACGTAGATACATGAGATAAAGAAACGGTTCAAAAAAATTAATAAAAACAGTTTTTTTTACACATGAAGAGAGGCAGAAATGAAAAATCGCAGCGAGAAGCATCGCATCTTTTGTTCGCGCGTGCGCTCAGTGTTGCGCACATGGATGTAGCTTGACGTTTCTACACATACGTATATACATACAATCGCGATGACATTCGAAACAAAGTGAGGACGATCCGCGAAGAAGGATCGTCGATGGCGGAGAAGGGAGAAGAGCGCTTGGTACACGCGGGTTATAGCAAAATGGCCGTCGAATTTAGACTTACCTAACGCGATCCTCGCGTGCGTTCCCCCGAACGCGCAAGCTGCTTCTTTCTTTTGCTTACTCCACCTGTCGAATATCGTGGAGTGCTTTCCGCCTGTGGGACGTGTACACAGCGGCGTCCTCGAGTCGTTGATCGTCGACATATTAGACGGCCATAAGTTTTTCGAAATTTTGCTAAAGAGCTACGAAAGAGGATGAAATTATATTGTTGCATCGTAGAATAAATATAGCGCGCTTTCGAGAAGATTTCATCTCTTGCATCAATTGTTTGACAACAAATTAATAAAATTGCAAGCGAGAAGATTGCTTTATTGTAACATTTGTGGGAAATTAAACGCTCATACAAGCGTTGCGTAACATATTATATGTCCGGATAAAAAAATATAAAAAATAAAAACTTAAGAGATTAAACCTCGCAACTCTGTCATTCGCGATTTATATCATATATTTTCATTAAAAAGAGATTGTTGCTAATCTTGCGCCAGCCATGTCCAAATTTTGTTTTATCATGGCTAACTGATAAAGCAATCATTTTCATTGTTAATATAATCACACCGTCAAACATGAATTTATATCGCGTGTCATCGTGTTACTTATTATTCTCGCAATATTTGCATTTTGGCGATATCATAATTATTGACGTGAAATATGTATTTTTAATTAAAATTTTAGCAGCAACGAAACCGCCTATATGTCCCACATAAGCTTTATATTTTGCAAGTTATGTTATACGCATTTTACATTGCTTAATCTTTATTTTTTTATTTTGATTTAATTCTGATCGCATTTGTATAGATTATTTTTAAAGTATTGCAAGGCGAGGTTTATGAAAACATTTATGAAAAAAAAAACATAATGTAATTTTTCATGTAATTTTATTATGTTAAAAATATTTATTATGTTAAAATATTCGGTTTATCACTTAAAATAAGCGCAAAGTGTAATGCTTGTTTCAAACAATTTGTAGAAAATCTCGAATCAACGTCCATTAAAATCGTATAATATATTACTGCTTCTTAAATAATTTGACAGATTTTGATCAAATCTGTTCGGTCCTTTTTATCTAAGTTAATCAGAGAGGGAAAAGATATACATAGCAAAATAAATTAATAAAGGTTCTTATGAATATATCATATAAAAGAGACAGCAATTTATACTAACATAATATGTTTTATTACAATTATAGATTACATTGATAGTTTAACTAAGTAATAGATACAATCATAAAAAGCGTACGTTTCAGTTTTTTTTTTTTGGATCATCTTCAGCGCAATTATAAAGTATATGGAATATATTATATTAAAAATGTAAGCAACAATACGCAGAACAAGAGTGAATCATCCATATTGTCAAAAGGTAAATATAGTGATATAATGGAATTTCGAGACAGAAAGAGACTCCGATAAAGTATACTATCTTGAAAAACAATTGGCAGTATAAATACACCGAACTTGAGTCACCCATATGTTGTACAAAATGCAAATGTTACACACGGATGTTTAAGACAGATTCAAAAGATATACTTTTTATTTTTGAAAAAAAAAAAATATATATATATATACACAGGGTGTTCTAGAGCATCTGTACACCCCTTTTCTTTCAAAAACTAAGCATTTTAGAGAAAAACGTTTTGAACAAAAATTGTATGGTTTTGAGGGGAACATAGATGGTGTCATTGGTTTGACCTTGAATGACAACGTTAAGGTCAAGTCAAGGACACCTTTAATTTCTTAAATGGAATCCCCTATTTTTTATTGCATATTCTTATAGCTTATGTCGAGAGCTTTCAAAAACACTATAATAAAGTATTTTTTCATTAAGAATTTTTTGAGTTATTTTGTATTTTAATCTGACATATTTTAGTATAAAATATTTCGAAAATTATTTAGTGTTCGATAATTGTATTGTAATACTTTTATGTACAAAATAATAAGATGAATCAAATGGTGTAAAGAAAAAATAAATAATTGTTATAAAAAATATATTGCAAATAATTGCATACTTTTTTTAAAAAACAATTATTTTCTGTATTCATCATTTTATGTTCCCCTCAAAACCATACAATTTTTGTTCAAAACGTTTTTCTCTAAAATGCTTAGTTTTTGAACGAAAAGGGGTGTACGGGTGGTTTAGGACACCCTGTATATATATATACATATATATATATATATATATTTCAAGATTTTCCTCAATCCGGGAATTGCGCGTTTCATCAAGATTAAGGAACAGTGACAATCTTTCATCTTTTTCTTTCCTTTTGTTCATCGCGCTTCCTGTTTCTACGAAAAGTAACTAATCCGATGTATTTCGGGCACATTTATTGCATCGCTATATCGATCCGTCACTTGCATCAAGCCGATCGATAAATTCCGGGCCGATGAAATATCAGACGTCCATGAAAGCACGATAAGTACTGACGATTATACTTGACATCTTCTATTAGTCATCGTGTAATTTTATTCGCGAAATGTGAGCATCAATTGTGCATATATATATATATATATATATATATATATATATATATATATATATATATATATACATATACCGACGATGTACGTCGTACAATTAGATGATACGAAATAGCAGTTAGGTCGCCGAATATCAGCAAATTGAGAGAGAGAGAAAGAGAGAGAGAGAGACCGATAGATTTAGGCTTACATAATCAGACTTATATTGTGTCCTCGACTGAAAGCCTTTTATTGGAATATTTTCGAGCGCTTGCTACATACTTTTATCGTGTTCTCAAGATAAAAAATCTTTCCACATTACCATCTTAGATTTTTTTAAAAATAAAAACGAACTATCTTCAAATATTTAAAAATACAAATAATAATTAATATTATTTTGTAATTTTGCTTCTTGAGAAGAACGATCGAGGTAGTAATACAAGTTAATCAAATAGTCCTTTAAACACTCGATAGTGTAACGGCGAATATAGGAGGATGTAGAATAGTCCGGTATAGAAAGGTTTTGCAAAATATTGCGATGAGCACAGAAAAGCGTATAAGAAACGCTGTCGATCGAAGCGTGTGTCGATCCTGATTCCGGCGCGAGGATGAGGAGAGAGAAGCGCGGATCATTATATCGGATTGAATAAAAGATTCGCCATGCCGTGGCGGTTATGTTCAGTCGAGCCGACAGAAATCCAAAGAAAGCCGTGTAATAATCGCGCGTCATAAAAAGCAAGCCTTCTCGAGGAAGGATCTCGCATCTAATGACGGAGGGGGGAAAAAAAAGGATAGAAATAGAAGATGGGCGCGCCATTAGATGCGGCAGGACGCGCAATCTCGCATCTTTCTCTCATTTTCGTTCTCTAACCGCATTCATTCCCCCGGCGTGTGATCGTAGGGAAAGGGGGGGGGAAGGGGGGGAGATGCAAAAATCGCGCATTCCGCGTTCGGGTGCGGCAGCAGATCGAATTAGCGAAAGCGATGGATCCTCGCGGGACAGAAAAAGAAAGAGAGAGACAGAGAGAGAGAGAGAGATGATGGACCCATGGATAAAAAGCGCAATCGGCCGAGTCGGCTACACGTGACAGAATCTCGAGCATCACGTTCTCTCTGTGTCCCGAAACGATTGCGCCGAATGATTCATTACTCGTGCGCATACACGTCGCCCTTTCACCGCGAGACCTACGAGCTGACCGAGCTCGGACGCTATCCGCGCGCGGTAATCCAAACCATCGATGGAATTTACATTCGGCCTATCGAGCGAATTACGAAACGAGCGAAACACAATTGCATTGCAGTTATTGCACAGTATCGACATTAAGGACGTTTTGATTATACAATAGCAGCAAAGAGCTATCAAAATTTAGAAGAGAGCATATTTCTTACGTTTATACTGTTTTAAAAAATTAGAATAAATAAATTTGGATTATAAGAAGAATTTAAAGTATCACAAAATAATATGATTTTTCAAAAAATCTTCGTAAAAGAAAATAGTTGTAATTATAAAATCCTAATTTATGACAAAAACTTTTCATCGTAAATATCCTGAAATTAACTGCAAAAAACAAGAGAAACGTAAGTTGCAGAGAGAGAGAGAGAGAGAGAGAGAGAGAGAGAGAGAGAGAGAAATATTTTTCTATAGGTTTTAGTAAATAATTTTTAAGCAAGTAAATGGATCTAAATCAAGTTTTGTATAAATATTTATTAGAGTTTTCTTAATATGTGTAAAAATATTTATTTTGTTTTTTTCCTTGTCAAATTTGTCAATAGCACTCCAATACGCGATTTTCCATAAGAATCAATACTAACTTTAAACATAAATAATTTCCAAGCCGTTAAGAGAATTGTGCTCAAGTGTCTTGAACAGACACTCAGAAAAAATAGAACAGCCTACTATCAGAAATTTTCTTGTTTTTGTCAATGTTTTGACATATGACACATATATCCTTAAATTCGCGTTAGCGTCGATTGCTATTTTTGCGCTAAAAGACGCGATATTTCGATAAAATTATATTTTTTCTGTATACATATATACTTAAATTAAATATTTTTCTATTACGGATCTCATTTTTATATATATATATATATATATATATATATATATATATATATATATATATATATTTATGCACAGATATTCGATTCGATATTTTTAATAAAAATATCAGATATAATATGTAATAATATTATATATTACATCTATACATATAATATAAATTGTATTTTGCAAATGTTTTGATAAGCATAAATGATATAATGTACGGTATTGTTTATTAAAATTTATCTTTCTACGAAATGCCATAATAAATGATGCTTTTTTTTAAATAAAATTTCTAAAATTTATTAATTTAATAGAAATTAATTGATTAATTTATGCACTTTATACAGTCTGCGGATTTATCCAATGTATTTTTAAGCCCTCTTTAAGCGACTCGTTCACAAACGAAGGAGATTTTCCTGCCGGCGATTGAAGAAAAAGGTCGAAGCGGAATCGATCTGTGCTGATATCGTAGATCGTTCTCAGAGCCGTTCTCTAGAACAGCTAATGGACCAAGACTCTATTAATATTGATAATGGCGAAAATCAGGCCAATAAGCGCGCTCGTGGTATACTCGAGTAACTGTAGCGATCGCGCGTTTAGATTGCCTGATACTGTGATGTAGATTTAGTTGGCTTGATCGACTGATGATTTTTCGCGACGATTTCGTGTACCATGATACTTAGATTTGGATTGATAATATATGAAAAGTTTTCTTCATCAATATAGGTATTTGAGCTTTAAATTATAATTGTATATAAAAAGTTTTGTTATTTTTTATGATTTTAAATAATAATAAAAATAAATTTATCAATTCATTTTAATCTTGACTTAAGGGTGTACTGGTGCAAAAACATTTTAATATTGACAATACCCTGAAAATTTAATTGTTTCTATTTAATATTTGACGTGTGCGAAACCTGAAGTCGATTCCCTAATAGGTTTACGAATTGTTTAACTTTTATTGAGTTTAATTTTACATGAGTTCTTATGAAGTAGTAGGATATTCCCACTTATATAAACGAAATTAATTAAATTAAGGAACATTGTCAATATTCTGAAATTTTGTGAATAAATAAAATATTGAGCAAGTTTCCAAAAAAAATTGGTATCGATTCATTAATTTGTTATCGAGTTATTAAAAGTAAAATTCCAAAAATAGGTTGTATATATACTATTTATATATTAAATATTACTAAATGGTGCAATTTTTTTTTTATTTCTTACAGTTGGTTTTAGATAAAAAATTCGCGTTTAAAAGTTTTTTGCTGACAATTACAAAATTTGAAAAATGTGCAAATATTCATTTTAGTACCTAATATCATACTAATTGGCATTATTAAAGTCTTTTATATCTTAATCTCCGTCGAAAAGCAGAAGAATTTCATTAATTTCAAATTGAAATAACTTTTGTCTGGGATTGTATAGCCAGTACATTCTTAAATGCAAGTAGTTGCAAATTGTATTAAAAATTATCGTTTGCTAATTGACGTATATATTTGAAAGTGCAGCAATAACCGTAGATAGGATATCGTTTTTGAGAAATACATATCGTATTTCTTTCAAAATGCAAGTTTTTAGTATATTTTATATACAGGACATTCCAGATCAGCTCAATGAAACTTCAGGGTTTTATAGGAATTGAATCCGCAAAAAAAATTTTCTATAAATAAAGGTAACGGAAACATTTCGATAAAAAATTATAGCTAATAAATTCTATGTAAGTAATTAGTTATGATCAAAATTTAATAAGAATATTTTGTTTGCATTTGCAATGTTTGCGCTACGAATGTAGTTTTACAAAAAATCTATTGAAAAGTGATTTTCTGTTTCAAATTTCTATGATTTTTTTGTTGTTTTATGATTATTTTCTTTTTAATGCTTTATGAAAATAAAATAAAATAGTATAATTTAGTTTGTTATTTAATTACTCATCAGTTTTATATCTTTTCAAAATGAAGAGAGTTTTGAAATTATTTTTTTAAATCATCAAAAAAATGTGATTTTTCGGAATTTATTAGCTATAACTTTTTGACATAACGTTTTCGGACTTATGTTTATAGGAACTTTTTTGTTTTAAATTTAATTTTCTATAAGATCCTGAAGTTTCATTGACCCGACCTAGAATACTTTGTATGTACGTGTTTTAGATTTTTGCTTGCCAAAATCGCACTCTACATACATTACACTTACACATTTACAAACACATATTGCATTTTTGGAATTTGCGTAACTAGATATAGATGTGGAGTCTTACAAAATTGCCGAAGCAATTCTAGTTTGCACATTATTTAAAAACAATTCGTAATTAAACAAAATATGTATTAATTATCGATCTTATACATATTATGTATGAAAAATCTTTCTGCAAGAATGAAATATTATACAAAAATGATTTTAAGTGAAATTTTATCTTTCTTGTATAGAGAATTTCTTTAAAACTCATTAAACTTATTAAATTTATTCTCTTATAGAAATATTAAAAATATTTCTTCTGCTCTCTCATTCGAAAATTGTTGTATTTATTGTTCAAATCAATTGCGAGAACAATATGCCGACAATAATCGGCCGATTAAACTTTTCACGCTCGCTCAAATACGTTTGCGAGACACAAAAAGACACGTAAATGTGAGAAAAGTCGGCATATGTATAAAAATCAGTCATAAAATTAAAAATTCAATAACGAAATGATTGGGGCGGCGATAAAAAGTACGTGGTGCGAATTTCAATGTGTTTGCTTTTCGCGAATGCGAAACAATTTTCTGCATATTCTTCTCCCCTCGTTTCTTGCCGCACAAATGATATTCACCGGTTCGCGTTATTAAGATCTTATCATCGGTGACGTAAACGTCCGTCTGAAAAGCGGCACTGTGAGAGTCGACGACTCTCCACGCCAATTTTACTACTTCTTTGCTCATTTGATTCGCCTTTATATCGCCATCGTGAACGGGCGAACCACGCAAGAATCCGATATTGTTGCGACACGCGTGACCTCCGACACATTTTGCGTAGAGTCAGTTTCGTAACAACTGTGCCCTAGGATTCTATCGTTGCGTAGGAATTTCTTGGCTAATAGCTGAAGGTTTAATAAAATTGTATATTATAATAATTTTTCGCGCGAAAAATTATTATAATATACAATTTTATTAAACAATTTTATTGTTCTGTTAATTTAAATTAGGTGCAATATAAATAATTGTTTGGATATTTGAAGAGAAAGAGGGAGAGGGAGAAATTTCATGGATTTAATAAATTTTCTTGAAATCAAGGAAATATAAGATTTGGAATGATCCAATTATACTAATGTTTGAAGTAACAAATGCGATACTTTAATTCTCAAGCACGTGTGTTCTGTGAAAAAGGTTGGGACAATTTGTATCATTATATAGGGGAATATGAGGTAACTAAAAACTGATTCAAAAATATAGACAATAATATGAAGAGTAGAATTAGTAGAATAAGGGATGATGAACTAGATACAGAAAAGGAAAGGGTATTATGGAAACTGGGAAAAGAGAAGGAGAGGATAATAAAAAAAGAAGGAAAGAATAGGGGATATTAATATAGAGGATAATAATAAAGACTGTGATTAGCCTAGAGTTAAGTGTTAATTGTAATATAAGGTATAAAAGATTGAATGCATGGTTAAGAACAAAGTGTAAACCAAATCCCTTTCCTGCTGTATAGTAGAAGTTAATAAATATCTATTTATTTATCTCGTTTAATTCTCAAATAATATTTATTTACTTTAAATAAAATATTTTATGAACGAATTTTACATTTTTTTTTCAACTTAAACAATTATATTATTCTTTTAAACAATTTAATTTGTTTTCTTTAAATAATATTAATAAATTCTTGTTTTATTTTAAAAATTTATCATGTTGTTTTCAACAATTTAGATAAGGCTTAGAACAAATTAAATAGACTGCATCTTTCTAATCTTTGCGGCATCTTAAGGCCATGGCATGTAGAAAAATTTAACTTCACTTATTCGGACAATTTCTGTCCGAAATAAGTAAATACCGGATATTTATTTGTCCGATTTTTCAAAAATCAGTTCAATATCTAAATTCTTCTTTATGGAGATCATATAAAATAAAATTAATAGAAATAAAATTAATAGAAATAATTGTTATTAACCGCGTTTTTCAGGTTTTATACGTATATGCTTAAAAAAGCTTGAGTACGAGTATAGCGCGCCTCATAGCGGTAAACTAATAAACTATACTATTTTAAATAATAGTTATTTTTTCATCAAACAATATGATTTAATGAACGAAAGTATTAAATTTTTATTCAACAAAATAATGTTTCGTATAAAATTATATTTTTGTAACGGAACAAATATAAGTCAAACAAATAAATATATTAAATCTAAAGACTACATATAAACCTAACCTAACCTACATATAAATCTAAAGAACTAAATCTAAGCCTTTTTCTCTATGTAGAGCTAGATATAAAGCTTGTAAATATAACTATCTAAATACTTTTTGAGCGCATCGAGGGAATTCGTGGTTACGATATAGATGTTATTTAATAGCGGGCAACCGTTGCGGGCCACAGTAGCCGCAACGCAAATTCGACTGTTGGCAAATTAGAGTAACATGAATACTCGAATTATTATTGGTACGTTCAACTCTTATAATTAAATTGCGCTGTGTGTCAGCGTATACACAATAATTTCTAAAAGCGAATTTTTAAATTTGACATAATTGGAGAAAGATGACAATACCGTGTCATATATTAATGTAGAGTAGCTGATGTTTTCCCGCGCTCCGCGATTTGTAAAAAAGGAAGGTACAAAGCGAATTTCTATATTGCAGGAAGGGGAAAAAAATCTTTAACAGCTTGTGATAAATTTCTAATTGGCAGAATGTTTAATTTTTTAATCACATAGTATCTCGTTAATGCGATTAATTCGAACTTAGGAGTATTGCGCGCGAATCGTCCTTTCCTTTACATCGTATCTGCCATATGACATATTATGAAAATATCTCGAAATAACGTTTCGAAGAGAGAAACATTTTATTAATTCCAGATTTATTTTACGTTTCCCGATTCCGTGATTTTGAAATATATATCCATGCCATTATTCCAACGCGATGCTTTACTCTTTTTTTTTGCGATCGTGTAACGACCGTGATCGCCCGATCATTAACTGTACTAGAGGTCACGATAAGCTCTATTCCCTCAGATCAGTAAGTAGCAAAACATATTTATATATATATATATATATATATATATATATATATATATACATATATATATATATATATCCGAGAAATACTCGATATTTATTACAGATAATAATTAAATAGAGCGTTCTTTTAAACGAGCAGCATAAATCATTTTGTGTCGAAAAAAGTAGAACCTAATCAAGTAAAAGTAACAAAGAGCATAACGGATGTACAATAGTAGCAAAAAACTGTCAAAATTAAAAAAAAAAAAAAAAAGATATGTTTCTTACGCTTATAACAAGCATCACGAATATCCGGAAACGCAACAGGCCTGCGAGACGAGAATCGAACGATTTTATGGCTCGCTAAAGGCTTTGTCTATCGACCGCCAAGTCGACCATAAGCTACTCGACAAACTTCGTCGTGACTAATTCCAAATGTACTCGCCGCCGCATATATCCCCAATCTGGCTCGGCTCGATGCAACGCGAAACCGCATCGCTCTTGTGTTTTCCAGCTCGCAATTTCAGACGTTACGCACACCGAGACATTGGTTACGCGTGCCTTTCGTCGTCGTCGTCGTCGTCGTCGGCGTCTCGTCATCATCGTGACGTGAGTGGCCATATTCGAGTGTACGCGCATAGTGTGCGTGCAAGTACATGCTTCGCGGTGCGATGCAAAAGCCACACGTGCATCATTCTTCACGTGTGTGTGCATGTGCGTATGCGAAGGAAAACGGTTACGAAGGAGAGAGAGAGAGAGAGAGAAACAGACTAGAGGTTCCCCATGTTTTCGTGTCGGGCAGTACTCGCACGCAAGTGCATTTCGACCGACGACGGACGGACGAGTCGCGCCGACAGGAGCGTCCTCATTTTCTCTCCTTCTCCAGTTCGACTATCTACATCGACTAACATAAGTTTACATAACCGCACGAAACCTGTCAGCCGACATTTCGGCGCTAACCAATGGCATAACTGATGCGGGCGTTCTCTCTCTCTCTCTCTCTTTCTTTCTTTTTCTGTTATTCAACGACTTACCACGCCGGTCGGTCTTCCCCCTCCCCCTCCCTCTCTTCCCCCTCCCTCTCCTCCCTCTCCGCGTCGCTGATTAGTCGGATTAGACGGCGATCGGAGGCCGTAAGGGCAGACTTTTGCCGTCTCCGGTGGTTTTTTTTTTGCCGCCATCTCGCGAAAATCAACGTTTCCCCGGACGATCGATCGTCGCCGACGCGCCACTGAACCAGATGCGAGCGGTGATCGATCGCGATTCGGGGAATTGTGTGCGTGCGAAATGTCAGCGCGATACGGCCGTCTCTAACGAAACTAAACGCGCCATTTCCACGCACATTAATAATATTCGATATTATTATGCCACTTTTACGTAGCGCTATAATCGGCTCCGATCGAAAAATAAATGCACTTTCGATATTTAATTTTGTCTTCCATTCATGATTTGCTTCAGATCCATTTTCGATATTAAGTGTGTCAGTTTGTTTAAATCAGAAAACATGTCTTAATTAGGATACATATTGAATGAAAAAATACATATACTTGCCTAATCAAAATTTTGAATGGGAAGGTATGCTTAATTTTTAGAATACTCGAATGCATACTCGAAAATATACTGAACCTTAGTCCTTTTTTAATGCGAAAGTGTTGTTTTATTGGGTAAGTACTTGTCTCTTTTATACTCCTAGGAAGCTATTGATTATCTTATAGTCTTTAATGCACGGAATATCAGGCCAACCACCAACGGAATTTAATGATCGAATTCAGTTGGAACTTGACTCGCGTGTGCGACTTACGCAACTACAAAGCATTTGTTTCGCGAGTGTAAGTTACTTAACTGTGAATTTTGCGATTCGCTATCTCTTTTTTTTAAATTCGCTCGCTTGTCTATCAAGTAGCGGAAGCAAGGTTAATTTAAAGGTTAATTAAAATTTGCCCCAATCGTACAAGTGTAATGGATCTTCATGTACAAGGAATCACATCATTATAAAAAGAAAATCCACGCTAGTATATTGTAACGAATAAACAACAAGCAAGATATTAAATTCACACATACGCGTACAAATTCAAGAAGAGAAACTTAGATTTTCAAGATTATGTCGGGATAAAATGGATGACAAGCTTGAATAGGAAGTTTGAACATTTGAACGTTCGTTCACGTAATTTGCATTTTTGGACTCAGTCTGCGATGTATCATTTTTCTGTGATAAAAGATAGCCTCCCCCGCGTGTACTTTTCCTCACTTTTGACTTTTCTTCTTTTGTATCCACCCTTTACCTTCTCTTTCTTTTCATTGCGCTCTCTCCTTTTATAATTACTCCTATTTTTGTAGTTTTGTTGTTACACTTTGACATTGAGTAAACGAATGCTCTAATATATAGGGTATTTTAGAAATACTTTAACAAATTTTGGAAATGAGTTCCCTACATAAAAATAAGTTAAAAATGTCATACATATACACATATGTCTGAAAATGCCTGGTTTATGACTTATAATCAAAAGATTACATTCAAATCAGTACCACGGCTTGATCTAAATCCATTAGATTTTTATCTGTGGGGACTTAAAAGCCCTAGTTTATGCAACTGAAATTGCAAATGAAGAAACGCTTCTCCAATGCATCATAGATGCCTGAAACCATTTGCAACTGTCGTAGGATCTTTGAAAGGGTGCGACAATTCATGATCCGACGTGTTCATGTGTGCATTGAAGCAGATGAAGAACATTTTGAGCATTTGTTATAAATTGTGAATAGATAAACAGTTTAACTGTAAATGTATAACATTGGTCATGTGTCATTGTAGATGTATTCTTAATTAATTTTTGTTGAAATCTTTCGATTATAATTCATACATCAGGCATTTCCAGACATATGTTTATATGACATTATTTTGTGTGAAAAACTCACCCTCAAAGTATTTCTGAAACATCTTGTATACATATACACTATTGTTTATATTTCTGAAAGAACACGTTTTTTCATTATTAAATAAAAGCGAAAGAATTTGTCGCACAATTCGTTTTCCTCTTTTTTTTTTATCTACCAATTGTATACGAATTTCTCGCTGGTACCGGGTCACTGTGCAAATTTGGCGTTTCATTGACGACGAAGCGGTCCCGTCATAACTGTGGATGTCCATACACACACACACACTCACACGCACACGCACACACACACATACATATACATATATAGCGACCGTGGCTATGTTGGAGTCAACAAGTTGTTCACAGGCGGACCAACCCCTTCCCTCAACTAAATCCCACTTCCTATAATTATTAGACGTCATGTATCGCGCCGCTGCCGACCAATTTATAGCGGGGCTGACGCCGATGCATCGTAACCTCCGGCCGGAGTGTTGATTTTCGTGGCGCGTTTCAATTTTGCATTCCCTGCCTTCTCCACGTGATTCCGTCTATCCCGTGGATCGCACGTGCTATTCGTTCGAATAGTTCGAAATTCGCGCCGCGCCCTTCCATTGTTTCGCGCTCAAATGTTCATACACACGCAGTACGTGTATTACGAGCACTCGAAGTGATTTATTCGGTCAACGTGAATCCCGTCAATATTGGGCGATACTGCGCTCTTTTAATAGACGATAGGAGAACGAGCAATCGAAATCTCAACTACTGCCGAGGTTTCTATATCTCTGTGCTATAACTCGCGAAATCAAAAGAAACGATCGCGTTCGACCGCGCAAATCGAGTCAATTTGTAAATGTTTGAATTTTTAAATAATTATAAATTACAAAGGAAAAAAAGTATTTTGTCCTGAATTAGACAAGCGCACTTTTCGTAAAAATAAAATTATTAAAAACTGTAAGATTAATTTGATATAAAGCTTAATTAAATTAATTTCATGAGGATTACAGAATGAACTATTTTCCGCGCAGTTTTAATGCAAGCGGATTCGTAGATGAATCGTTAAGATATACATATACGACATCCGTGTGTAAGGAAGTCACAGTGAGCGCACCGGGAAAACGTACCGTCGATACGTTTCTTTATACACCTATACGCGCGGCCAGGTCAACGCCCTTTCACCTCCCGACGAGGCGGCGGAGGAAATATTAATTTCAAGATTTTTTGTCGACCTTTTCCTCGCTCCACCCTGGCTCCCTTCTTCTTTCCCTTCGGCTCCCACTCCCACAATCCCGATACCAACAAAAGCGGAAGCGGAAGCGAGGAAGAGCTCGCGGCCGGTCGGCCGGGGCATTAATTTGCAAAGTCGTAAACAAGACGGCGTGCTGTCGATACTTTTAATAAAATGCCAGCAATTAAATTGTGCGGGGACCAGTAATGGTCGGACGGTTGTGACGAGGGAGAGGAGGAGGAGAACGGAAACGGGGGCGCGAGGAAACGGAAGAGGACGTTCGCGGGGGTGGTCGAGCGAGAGCGGTCGGGTGAAAGGTAATATCGAACTCGTATTTTAGGTGGACGGTGATAGGAAGAGTGGATGAGGAGGAGAGAAAGAGGAAACAGACGGAGGATGAGAGAGGGTGGAACGGGAGGAGGGAGGGGGTGGTGGCAAAGGCGAGCGGAGGAATCGAAGCCCTCTGACGGCGGCGAGGGGGTGGGTCGGGTGGGGTCGGGCAACGGGGAAAGAAACAAAAAGGAACTCGCGGGAACAAAAAGAAAGCCGCGTCTTTGGGGGGTAGTGGTAGTTAACCCCCACCCTCGCGTACGGTCCGCGACAACCCTCCCACCTTGTGCCCTCTCTTTTCGCCCCCCCCATCCCCCCCGCCGCTCTCCGTCCCTCCGCCTTTCCAGCCTCCTCGTCCCATTTCCCTCTTCCTCCTGGTTCTCGTCTTCTCTCCGGCGCGTCTCCCCCTCTTCTTCCGTCTATATCTCCTCGTTTCTGAAATTTTTGAATATCCGATCAATAGGTAGCCGCTCGCGCTGGGAAAAAACCCTGGGTGGGGAGGCACGAGATGAGTACCGTCGGAACCGCCGTCTCTCCCTCCCCCCAGATCCCACTTCCCCCCGCCCCTCTGCCACCCTTCCGCCTCCCCCAACCGCTCCTCTATCCGCGTTGTTTCAGACAAGGTTTATCCGTATTTCATCGCAAACGCGCGGCGGCCGATGGCACAGCAGCATGTCTTCGAATTAATTATTCGATATCCGCTCGTCGCGCTTTGCGCGCCCGTTTTTGCATTCGGAAATGCTCAAACGCTCGATCGCGAGGATAACCTTGCGTTGCATGCGTTACATAATTACTCGTTACTTAACCCGCGCGGGAATATATGATACGCGACTTCGCTTTATCATCTACGAGGGAAACGTACGATATTCGGGAAGACAACAAAAAATTTGTATCCACGCAAAAAATATATATATTAATCTTCCCTCTGAAATGATGAACAGCAATCGTGAGCGGGGAGTCGAAAGCGACGCGCGTCGAGTTATTTGATAAATTATCACGACGATAATCTCGGAAGTTTCGAATTTTGTCATCGAGGACACTAGGGCTGAGATCTTATTTAATTGCGTTGCGCGTTTCGCGGGATTAAATGAGTCAAATTTCACCTGCCGTACACTCTCACGACACCTGTGGAACCCGCGAGTATCGATCGCGCGCAATAAGCCATCAGTGCCTCTACTCTCCGCACGCACACATACATACCCGGTTCGGTACTTTGTACCGCGCGACTTCTTCGGGGTGCACGGGTTGCACGCGAGAACATTATTCATGAGCGAGACTCTCAGTAAGTTGGCGTATATGCAGTACGCTTGGAATACGTTGTATGTCGCGCGAGGATGAGTGTGTCTCAGAGAAAGAGAGAGAGAGAGAGAGAGAGAGAGAGAGAGAGAGAGAGAGAGAGAGAGAGAGAGTCGCGGATCCGATCGCGCGGTTATTGTGCTTGCACGTTTTCGCACCCCCTCCCCTTCCCCAAGCGGAATTCCCTCTTCACCGCCGGCGAATATTATTCATAAGAATGCGAAGTTCTCGGCCTGTGTCTCGAGGAACGACGCGCGAGTATCGAAGTAACCACCTGTCACGCTTCCGAGATCGGGCTCTAGAGCTGCTCGGGATCCTCTACGTCGCGTCTTTCACGACGTAGACAATATAATTCCACCGCGCGGTCGTTCGATCAATTCGCGGCTATAATCAAAATGCGCCGCCGGTCTCAAAAGTATTGCTTGGCTGGTTGGCTATCTTTTCGTGAGATAGCTACCACGAGCTGGGAAATCCAGTGTGTATATCCCGCGACTGAACCTGCAGGCCGCGAATATATATTTATATATATATGTATAAATAATCGATGCGTAATGCTTTTTACCTTTGCTATAGTTTAGTATAAGTACGTCTAATACGTAATTCTCATCGAATCATTGTTTTTTCTTTTTTTTTTCTTTTTTTTAAATTATTATGGTGCGCTCTATATTAATTGCTCTTGATCGGTTTTATACTGTAGAAAATATAATTTGTTTAAAACAGAATATGAAAGACGGTAACTATTGTATCGAGAATATATAGGGTGTTTCTAAATAAGTACGAAAAATTTTAGATGATTTTTTGTCGAAAATTAAGGGTATTCTTTCATATAAACATATACTCGTACATCCCTCTTTGAGGAGTATATATTTCTTTAAAGGAGGAGGTGAAAATTAGATTTTTTCTTTAAATTATAATTTTGTGTTTTTGTCCCATTTTTTCCCAACATTTACTGTAATTTTGTTTTGCTTGCTTTTTTTTTATTCTAAAATTCAATTTCTTGTAACTTGACACCTATACCATTTAGCACGGTGCTGTGCATAATAATGTATTTTATTTTTTGAAAACTATTGATTTTATGAGAAAAAATAAAAGAAGGAATCAAGCTTTTCAACACATATTTCTATATGATCACATTCCGATTTGTTAAAAAGTTTTAATAAAAAATCGAATAGTTGTTAGTTTCATCCCTTATAACGATATGGGAAGATTAAAAAAATATTAATAGTAAAGTATCTTTCTTATCAGTAGAAAATGTCCATCAAATTTCATTTTTCTAACTTGGTCAAAATTTGAAGAAAAAAAAAAAAAAAAAAAATTAATTTTTCCCTCTCCCTTTGGAGGAGTGTAACTCCTTAGGAAGGAATATAGGAATATATGTTTATATGAAAGGCTCTCCTTAATTTTTGACAAAGAGTTATCTTCTAAAATTTTTCGCACTTATTGAAAAACTACATATATAACACAGAAGCTCTATGAATTATCGCGAGGATCCGAATAATACGCGAGACTTTCGGCAAGTACTCTGCGGAACGTGTCCGGGGGTGGTCCGGGAGATCTCCCTTGTCAGCGTCGCGACGAGACGTAAGATATGCGGTGAGCAAAAAAAACGATGTGCCTCAGCCTTGCCGATATTCGCGCGCAAGTGCGCATTTTCATTTGCCAAAAGCGTTATAAGGAAAGTTTCGTGACGGTGTCGGAGAACGAGGGTTGCAGCAAATCCAGAGAGAGAAGGTGAAAGAGAGAGAGAGAGAGAGAGAGAGAGAGAGAGAGAGAGAGAGAGAGAGTGTGTGTGCAAGGACGCGTCGGATCCGGGGGAAGGGACGCGACGCTTTTCATCGGTCTGCCATCCAGTCGTCTTCGCGACGGGATTCACATCGTTGCAGAAAAGAGCGCGAGGCTTGGGGGATGGGCGAGGGAAGGGAGAGGGAAAGGGGGAATGCGCTCCTATTTCGGAGAGTTTCATAATTGAGATCGCGCGTGGAGGCGGCGAAAGCGAGGGATCAATAGCATTCTTTTTTTCGGGGTAGGAACCCAGACGCACGTACGTGTTCCGCGATGCAGGGGGTACGCGGGGAGGGGGGAGGGGGAGTTGCGGGAACGGGATGCGACAGGAGCAGACGAGCGACGAGGGGCTGGAGGAGGAGGAGGAGCAGAAGAGACGGGCGGGGGAGGAGGGAGGGGGGAGAGACGAAGGGGTTCGCCGTGCTCGTGCGACACGTCAACGTGCGTGGCGCGACTCACATATAGCGGCAACGACGTGCGAAGAGGGTGCGCGTGTATAGACAGGGTAGGGACGACGTGGGGATTCGGGACACGCGGGTAGAGGGGGTTCGCCCAGGGAGGGCTTGCTTTTCGACAAAGAGGCGACGACGTTTTTTTATAATTGCGTTTTTAATTTGATGGATTCTTTGATGCGTTTCGTCGTCCTCTCCCCCGCGGCAAGGGAGTTAGCGGGCAAAGGAGCGAGAGAGAGAGAGAGAGAGAGAGAGAGAGAGAGAGAGAGAGAGAGAGAGAGAGAGAGAGAGAGAGAGGGAGAGAGAAAGTGTGGAGATCTCGCGCGCACGGTTGTGTGCACGCGCGTGCGAACGAGTGTAAAAGGGAGTGGTGGGCGAGAGGGTGGCGAGACGAGAGAAGCTACGAGAGCTTTTCCCGTGCCCGGCACACCCCAACACTCTTTCTTTCTCTCTCTCGCTCTCTCTTTCTCTCTTGCTCCCTACCTCTTTCGCAATCTGTGACGACGCGCACATCTTTACCTCTCCGTAGTACTGTCGCCGGCCGAGAAACAGTTTCCCTCTGTGCTACGAGACCGACGTCGGTCATTGTCCGTCGAATTTTCTACTGCCTCTTTAAAAAACTTTTAAAAATGCTGCTTAAAAAGCCCGGCTTTCTTAAATTTACGATAAAATTAAGCTTCCATAATTCTTTTGGTTTTTCCTTTATCTTTGACACGTTACGTCTTGGATACAAATTGATTGACAAGTTTTGAAATACTTTTCAATTGCAACTATATCTTTGTGGACAAGATGCGCGCGAGAAATCTTTGAAATCTCGATTCATGTAAAATCTTTTATTTTTGCAGATTAATTATTCTTTTATTTTTGTATATTTGTAGATTAATTTATCTGAAAAATTAAGCTTGCAAATATAAAAGATTTTTGCAATTAGCACTGATGTCTTTTGTGATATAATTCATTTAATCGGGATATATATAAATACGTGCAATGGAAAGATTCGTGTTTTAGTCCCTTCGAAAAAATGATTACGTTACAAAAAGATATTGGATGTTCAAAACGTATTAAATTCTTTCTTTTCAATTAACATATTTCTGTGTACTCTCTTCATTTCAAAATAACTTTGTTGTGTTACATAGTCATTAATATAATGCATTCACGCATTTATGGAATGTTACGAAGCTAATTACACTTATCGCGGGAGATTTATAAAATCCTGTGAAAAGTTATAACAACATCATATTATATCATTTAACAATATGAGCATGTGAGAGATAAGTGTTATAAAAAAAATTCATACATATATATTTGATAGAAATAATGATTTTGTATTTCGAAAAATCCATATGGCACAGAAGAAAATCTACTAAATCGCGCAAATAGCGCAATGCACGATAGCCTAATAAAAATCTCATTGGCACGGATCCGAGTCGCTCCGAGTGTGCATTTTTCTCGTCAAATCATAATTAATTTCATCCGATGTGCATACCGGCGACGGCGGCGCGTGCGCGCGTATATTTTGCCGGACGACGGACACCACGTCTATTCTCGCTCGTTTTCAAATTCTCTCGGATCGCGGCGGCAAGCGAGCGTGGGTGAAACGAAGCGATTTTTATTGCATTTCGCGACTCGGTACCGCGGCTGGAAATTGCGCCCAAACATTTTGTTTTACAGAGTTTTCATCCTCCCTCTTCCATTACTCTTTTCTCTTCTCATCCTCGTTCTCTTCACCCTCTCTCGCTCTTTTCTCTTCTCTCTCTCTCTCTCTCTCTTTCTCTTTCTCTCTCACGAGAGAACAATCAATGCCTAAGTGTCTACAGTGCCGCACGACTTGCCGCACGATACATTCCGCGATACTTTTATATTTCGCTTTCCAACAAATAATTTGCTTCCCTTCCTCTATCGCAACCCTGTCATCGCGGTCATCGCGCGCTTTGCGATTGACTCGAAAATTGAAACAATTATATCGCGGCGGCGAGGACTTTTAATTCATTAATGGTTCGAATGCGTGTCGTACATTTTTAAATAAAATCCTGGCGATTCTTGATTCGAAGCGTCCGCCTATGACGGATTGCGGCGATTCGTCGATACCGAAAGTATCGACCTCGTGTTTTACGCGTTTACGGATAAGTGCAATCGAGTATCGGATCATTTCGGGCCAGTCTTGGTTTTTCTTTCTGAAATGCGATTTGTATCGCAACTAAATATGGATAATTATTAATAAGGACAAGAGCGACATCTGCCGGCAAGCCTTTCCTACGAAAACAATCGACGGTTAATGTTACGTAACGCGTACATCGTTTTGAAAAAATATACGAGCACCTCGATATTTAATTTGTACTATTAGACGCTCGTCAATCAAAAACTTGCCAATATCCACGAGCTTGTATGTATTGGTAAATTTATCCGCAATTTTCCATATCACCGTACCATCCGGCGTTACGGAGGATATCGCGTTAAAATCGTTGCGCATTAATTTATCGCTGATTTCGCTTTTACTCTGAAAACAAGCCCGAGCGTAGATCGCCATTAAATTGTCATAAAAGTATCGATTGAATTTTAACGACGTGCCCGCGCGCTGCGTTTTCATATCATCGTGAACGGTATCTTCCACTTCCTCTCCAAGCTTGTTTACAACATATCAATAATAATATCAATACCGCTGCAACAATTTTCTTTTAAATCTATTTAGGAAGCAAGCCTTCCATAGGAAAACTAATAAACTTGGATAAACATCTACAACGCTCTGACAGCGCAGTGTATTCTTCTACAATAGTTTTAAAGTGTTTTACTTTTACAAATCCTCCCTGAGTTTATTTTTTATTGTTGCAAGAAAAAGAATACTGCAACTTTATCATGAATAAAGTATATATATAGAACTTTATGTCAAAATTATAGGGTTTTTTTTAAAGCGATATTTATAAAATTAAATCGCACAAAAAGAAAGATGATTTATCATTTATGTCTATAATTTATATTAGAATATACTCCCTAAAATTTACAGGCACGTTAATAAGAAGGAAATAGAGATAAATCTTTGTTATCAATTTGCATATCATTAAGGATGCATCATATGTCAAAACATTGACAAAAGCATGACAATTTTGTAGACTGTTTTATTATTTTTTCTGAGTATCTGTGCAAAACCTGAGCACAATTCTCTTAATGGTTTGGAAATTATTGAAATTTAAAATTGATATTGATTCTTATGGAAAATCACATCTTGTATTTATTAACAAAATTGACAGAAAAAAAACATTGCCAACCAAATAAAAATTTTCATTTATATTCAGAAAATTCTATAATAAATATTTATACAAAACTAGATTTAGATCAATTTATTCATTTAAAAGTTATTTACGAAAAATTGTAGAAAAATATTATTTTTCTCTTTCTACAAATTACTCGTTTCTTTTTTGTTTCTTGCAATTGACCAAGGAATATTCACGATCAAAAGTTTTTGTCATAAATGAGAAAAAATATTACGATTATTACTATTCATTTTTTTTTACAGACATTAAAAACCGTATATTATTTTGTAATATTTTATTTTTTTCTTTTTTTTTATAATCCGGACTTATTTGATTTTTCAAGCAGAATAAACGTAAGAAATATCTCGTTTTTTAATTTTGACAATTTTTTGCCACTACCGTACATTCAAAATATTTTTAAAAAGCGAAGGAATTTTTGTTATGATATTGATATCATAAATTTTATATATCTTCCGAAAAATATAGCGCATGCGAAACAGCAGAGGCTAGCAGAGAATTCACATGATCGCACGTGTACAATGCTTGACTAAATCTCGCACCGCGCGTCATGCGGGGAAGAAAGTGGCGTCTGAAGTGTTAGGGACGTATCCCTTTTAATGTCGCGACGTGACGGTATTCCTATATAAGAATCGACCTAGGGTTAGTAGTTCGCAAGAAAGACGGTGGAGAAGAAAGAGCTCGCCGGGGGGAGAGTGGATGGGATGGAAAGTAAGAGCCTAAATTTACTAGATACCCAAAGTATAGTCATGCAAGCGCGTATAGAAGTAGAAGAGGGATTGAATAACAGAGAGAGAGAGAGAAAGAGAATATATCAGAGCCCAGGAGTAGGTCGGAGGAAACTCTGTGCATTGGCGGCGGTTTGGGGGTGGCAAAAGGAGAGCAGAGGGTGGTGATGGTAGCCGAGGATGAAAGGAGGAGGGGGACGAAGAACGAACTGTTGCTTCCCGAGAGCCGTGCCACATTGAGTTGCTTCCAGAGTGCAGGATTCTCGAGAGTCTCGAAACAGGATTTAAGCCTCTTTACCATCCGCGAAGGCTATCGTTTCCTAATATTATACGGCAATTTTCCACAAGACATTGCTCAGCCACGAATAATAATCCCGTGTCGGCTAAGTTTTAATTTTTTCTTCAATTTGCAAGGGAATTGCGATATAAAACTGTTAGATCGATAATTTTTAATCAAAATTTGACATTTGACTTGGACTTTGCGATTTATACAATTGATCATTGCCTACTGCAATGCACGATTACTGGCAACATGAAATTATATGGGATTGGAGTTATATTGATCGTATCTTCATAGAGTAAACATGTAGAATTATACAAAATCGTTATACAAAAGCAAAGTTCTCTCTCTTAACATATCGTTTTATCCTTGTTATTATGATTGTAGATTTTAAGGTTGGTAATTTGATTTGAAGGTTCAAAGGTTCGACACTAAAATCTTCGAAGCTCGAAGTTTCGAAACATTGAACCTAACCTAACCTTTGAAGCTTTGAACATTTAAAGCTTTGAACCTTTGAAGGTTCGAAGTTTCGAAACTTCGATTTTCGAAGATTTTAGTATCGAAGCTTCGAATCTTCGAACCTTTGAAACTTTGAACTTTCGAAACTGTGATACTTCAACCTTCGAAGCGATCTTTTGAAAAATCAAAATTGTACAATTCTTAATTTAATATAATAATAATAGTACCGCGATTATTATCGGGGTACACATATATAAAATTTTATGATAAACTCCTACTAAAATTTCTAATGTTGCCATAATTAATGTTGAATAATTACATATTTTTTGAGCATATGAATTAATTAATTTTTTATTTACAATATTTTTTGCATTCCCTGAATGAATTTACCATTTGCACGAATATATTTTTCTAAGTTGTCAAAAGTAAAAAGTTTACTAAATGTTATGTGTGGTCCACAAAAACGTATAGATAACTCATTTCTAATTTGACAATTGAAACACGTGGTGCAAGCTTCCCATAAACGGATACAAATAGATAGTCTACGTGCGATAGGGGAAGCTATGCGAAGTGAAACAGATGTCGAGGCAAAGGGACAACACTGATATCAACCGGCAGTTGGTCAATTACTATGAACTATCCGGTCGATCCTCTGTTACTCAAGAGAGTAACAGAGTAAGAAAGGAGAGATAAATGCGAGAGGGAGGGGAGGAGAGTAACCTTCTCTTCTGCTTCCTGTCGCTGACCTGGGATTCTCCTTCTCTGTCAGCGATACGCATCGTGTTGAGAAACTCCGTCGTTACATTTTCTTAAAGAAGATAGTCACGCGTCGCTGTAGAGCGTACATACGAACTACAAATATATGAAGAAAGATATTAAATTTAAATTTTGGGATACATTTCATCGCGTTACACATGTCGGTCAATTTATTCGTATTCATTTATTATCCTTACTCCGTATGGTGGGTCATTTTTTTCTATGAAATTTCTAATAGTATATTTGCAATATATTTAAGAAAATTATTTTATATATTTATTATTCTAGTCTTTCTTTAGAAGGATCAAAAAATTAGTAAATTTTTTCAGATTTCTTAAAATACTTTTATTCGTTGATAAACGCGTCAGATATAATTGATTCACTTGTACGGTTTGAGGATACCAAAAATAACAATACGGAGTAAAGATCAACCCTTATTTTTTAAATAATAATTTATTAAATAAAAATAATAAATTATTTAAATTATTTTTTATTATTAATAATAAATTAATTTTTGAAGGAAAAAAATAAATTACGAATTTTTTAATACTTTACAATGCCTTCTGCTATATTAATCAGACTTCAAGTGATAAAAAGTGTCTGAGCAAGACAGTTTGTGAAATGGCAATCGCCATCTCGTGAAGACCTTATCTAGCGCCTGTCGCGATCGCTGCGCGGAACAGAATGTATCTCTCATCGTGGAAAATCGATTCGAAACCTCGAGATCCTCGTTCAATTGGTCTTCTTTCGATATCGTCCCGGGCGCCGCGATTCTTATCGGCGATGCTACGACGGCTCTGCCTTTGGCAACAAGTTGCGCCAGTGACCCCGGTCCCGGCTATATAGAATGCCTTTGTAAATACTCGCTGCTCTCGTGCCTCTTAGAAATCCTTTGAGATTTTCTCGCGAAGCTGCGCATCGCAGCAATATTGCAAGCGTACCGTGCGCGCAACTTTAGTGCCACGATATTTATTCCGCTGATGCAACAGCGTCCTCGTTGTATTTGCAATATTAACGACTAGCGTTGTTGCACCAACGCGGTTAACTCTAGCTAAATAAGTTTTTTTTTTTTTCCCCGTCTACAGTCTACGTCTATGTTACAGAGAATAACTATATAGTCTATAGAAAGAGAGAGAGAGAGAGAGAGAGAGAGAGAGAGAGAGAGAGAGAGAGAGAGAGAGAGAGAGAGAGAGAGTCGTATTATTAACTCAAATATTCGGTGGATGTAGCCTGAAATTAGTTGCAGGTTTATATAATTGAAAAAAAAATTTGAATGACGTGAAATTACATATTGTAATCTTTATTTATGAGTTAAAATCTAGGTGGAAGTTTAGAGCGAACGGAATCGATCCGAGAAGCTTTAAGTGCGACAACGATTTGCAACTGAAAATATTTATAAGAAAATTCGAACGCGAGAGCAAAATTGTCGCTTGCAAGATAAGCTTTTACTCACACAAGAAAGTAAAGAGTGACTTTAATGAAAATAAAAATCGAATTTTTATACTTTCTCACAATTTACATGATTAACATGCGCATGAAAAATTTACAGAAAATATAAGTATACAATTAATTGAAAATGATTGTGATCGCATATCGTAAAGCGATTATGATGCACACATGAATATGCACTGACGTTATAAACCAAAGCTCAGACACGCGAATTTAAATGAAATGACACACATAGATTGTCTGTTATCGATCGGCGAATATATATATATATACCTACAATCCTTTGTACGAAACTTACATAGAGCCTCACTTAGATGGCATGCAGTAAGTGCAAATAAATAGCAACAGGAGGGTAAAACACCTCGTGTCGGCCATTGAGAGGCTGAACTAATCCGCATAATATCGCTCGTTTCGCGAGGCTCTCCGCGCTTCCTCGTGCAACAAAGGCTAAAAGGGGTAAGTGGGCTTTGCTAATGGCGCGAGGGTTCGCCAAAGCCGACCGATCTCACCCTCTCGCTCGACATATTTCGCCCGATGACCGTAATCTTTTTCTTGCCGCGAGCTTCTCGTCGCGACAAGTATCGCATCAAATAGGCGAGATGGATTTATAATAATGAATGCAGGAAGGGAAGAAGGTCGGACGAAGCATTCGAGAGTGTCACTCTAGGCTGGAATCTTAGCTTGCCAAAGGTACTCTAGTTTTATCGCAAATTTCATAAATTAACACTGAAATATATTTAGCAGAGAATCTAGGAAAGGTTGATACTTTGTAAGAGAGAAGTCGATATTGTCATGGACTTCTGTGTATTCTCTCCGTCATAAAGGTCTTTATTATTATTAATAAAACGTTATGTTTCACACTTGAAAGTGAATATAGGATTAATTTTAAGCAACTAGATACATTCTGGAGTGACATTTCCAATGTAATCCAGAGAAAAGGATGTAAAAAGAGATTGCGGGTGGTGGAGGGGGGCGGGAGTGGAGGGGAGGGGATAGAAAGAGACATGCAGGTACGTGCGCTGAGACCAGAGGTTAGCGTCGGGAATATGAGGAGGCGCAGATGAAAGAAGAGAAAAAGCGCGAGACGCGACGAAAGGACGAGAGCGTGAGAGCGAGAGAGAAGGGGAGAAACATACAGGAGTACCATATCAAAGGGGTGGCGCCGCTAAGGGAGACGAAGGTGGAGGAGCACGGTGGGAGACGCGAGCGGTGAAGGAGAGAGGAAGGACGTAAAACAAAGTAACGACGAAATGCACTTCCCCCCGGTTCCATCCCCCTCAGCCACCCTCGCGCCCACTCGGCGTTCACCCGGAGGGAAACGTCGAACGAAACGTTAAAAACTGGGGGGGAAGAGGAATGAGCGGACGGGCGAGGATGGGAGGAGGGGGGAGGGGGGATGAGAGAGCGGGCGTGCTAGGTAGTGGCTCGTCGGTTCGTGGGCCCCCGTGGAGGCGCGAGGCGGAGGTTGGATGAGAGGGTGGGTTTGCTGTGGCAGGCGGGCCACCCTGGGAGGTTGGCGGGAGGTTATGACAGCCGAGGTATTGAGCGGATCCTTCGTTAAAAAAACGAGAAGCACCGCGCTGAGGCGTGCGGCAGGGAGAAAGAGACGGCAGAAAGGGAGAGTGAGCGAGAGAGGGAGCGAGCAAAGGGAGAGCAACGGCGAAGCGGCGGCGGGTGAAAGACGGAGGGAAGAGAAAGAGGTTGCTGCCAGGAGTGGAGATGGGGGGATGAAGTGCACGGCTGCTGCCGCCGCCGCCGCCGCCACCGCCGCCGCCGCCGCCGCCGCCGTTGCTAGAGGCGGCAGTAGTGGTGGTCCAAGGGGTGAGACCAAGTAACCGAATCCAACGCACCCTTGCTTCGCGCCCACCGCCACCCTCAGCGGGGAAAAAAACTGAGCGCACGGATCTCCCCTACTTCTCTTCGTTCTCTCGCTCCTCGACCGCCACCCCGACTGCTCTTCCTGGAACAGTTATACTATCGTCTTCCTCTGTCTTTCTCTTTCTCTCTTTCTTCTTCCCTAGCCGCTCGAAGCCGCTCTATCTTGTTTGCTCATCGACGGGTTCCTTCCGTTTCTGAAAAATACTTTCATGTGGCTGGATATAACGCTGATGGCGGTGATGGCGATGATGCAACGTGGCTAGGAATCGAACGGCACAAAAGGTGGAGACCTCCCGCCGCGACTCTTGATTACTATTTTAATTCCATCGACGTGCAGCGGAGAAATGCGCCCGACGCTAATTAATTCTCTCCCGCGGGTCCACGCGAAATTTGCAGCCGCCTCGAGAGAAAGAGTCCGCGATTACCGCGTACACTTGCGCGGAAACTTGCTTGACCGTGGATATTAAACTTCAAGCTCTTGGTCGGGCCGTCGTCTTCGATGCCCGCGAGCCGTATCGCGCCTCGATCAACGGGCTCTTAAGTGAAAGAAACGCAAGAAGCAATTTCGCGAGTCAATAAGACCATGGAAGGGCACGAGGAGGATACCTGCGCCACCGGCGTTTTTCTCCCCCCTTCTTCAAACTCCAATCTTTTGCGAAATTCAATACCAATTTAAATACGAAATAGAGACTGCTAATCACCATACTTTCATATATTTTAGCATCAATATTTTGTCTTATTTTGGAAGAGTATTATAATTTCGTCTGATATCATAAGAGAGAGCTTAGTTTAAGGAAAAATCGAATTGAGAGGAAAAACCTGTCTTATCACTGTCATTGTGCTTGTGTGTCCCTATGTATTTTTGAAATAAATTTTTATTTAAGCTCTAAACAATTTTTACTCGATTGTAATTAGTTTAACGTCAAATCGGCTAATTTACAACCCTGACACTGACGGAGAGAAAAATGTAATAATTACTAAAAATTATATCTTTTAATTTCTCAATTCTTTCTTTCTTTTGTCAAAAATTAATCGCATATTTGAAAAACAAATATATCGTGTTAAATGTGAAAATAACGTTACTTCTACCAAATTCATCTAACAAAATTATCAAGACTGTTCAGGGCGGAAATATATATCATGATTAAGTAATCTCGTTCGAGGAAGCGAAAGGTAAAAGACGAGGACAAGGACGGACTGACTCGGTGGTGGCATGGGTAATGGGAAGAGGCGGGGGAGGCGGGGGACGGGGGGAGGGGGAGGAATCGAGAGTTCGTTTGTTCGTCGCGCAATGGAAATGCATGCTGGACAACGGAACGACGGAAGGGAGAGCGTGTGTGTACGGGGCGCTTTCCGGACCGCGTAATGGGAAAATCGATTAGGGGCCGAGCAAGCAAGCAAGCAAGCAAGCGGTAAGGCGGCCGGCCAAGGTGTCGCGGATACGTCGCGTGAGCGACCTGTCCCCAGGTCCTTCAAGCCCGATTTGCGCGACGAGGAAGCTGCAACCGAGGCTTTCCGACGACAGGCTAATCGAGTGAATGAGAGATGGGCTCGGATGTATCGGTGACTAATTATTTTAGACTGGTCATAAAAATTTCTCCGCCTTTTTCACATACGACTAAGAAAATCGTTTTCTTTTAATAGACAAAAAATAATGAAGATAAAGTGTTTTTTTTTCAGTGAGAAAAAAAACAAATCTTTTTTTTTTTATTTTTTTTTTAGATATAATATTATTTTTTTAAAGATTTTTTTGTTAATATAATAAAAAAACAAGTTCTTACATTTTTTTATTTGTCTTTCTTTTTTTCAAAAGAAATTTTAATGAATTAATGAGATTTTTGCGAAATTACATCAAATTCGACATGATTCGGATAATTTTCAATTAGATGTATACCAAAAATTTTTACTAATTAAAAATAGTAATTACATAACTATATAGACAATTGGAATGCAAGCTACATTAGAAATAATAATTGTTAATTCAAATTGACCATGTAAAAATTTAAAAATAATGAAAAATCAATTTAATGTAATTAAAAAAATATAGAGACATTGAATATCTGGAGAAAAAAAAATGAAAAAAGGCGATGCTTGTTTTTTTTTTTTTACATCTTTACATACGATCCTCGTGAAAATTAAAGAAACGAACGATCTTTTTTTCATCAATTTCGATACAATATTTACGCGCGTATAAATAGGGCTGTTGCGTCTCGACACGTTCGCATTACGCAAGGATACGCGTGCCATTGGAATAGCGTACTCGAGACGCCGTCGCATTTCTCGTTGGCATTCGCGTGAGAATCGTAGAAATAATATTTACATATTCATAGTAGTAGCGCGTGTAACACACGAGCGTTTGTGGATTCTACTGCAGCGGATTGTGCGCGAGATTACCAGCCTTGCGTTTCTTATCGGTGACTTCCGATGACTCGGTATAGTTTCATAAGAGAAGAACAGTGCTTTGCGATAACAGTCGCATCGTGTCTCTATTTACAGACGTGGAATCGATATGCAAAGAGAAAATTTTATTAAGATTTATAATTCTACTGGAACAGAAAAAAGATGCAAAACATCAGATATTTCTCATTTTTATATACATTGTTATTAGATTATTAGACGGTGCGTTTTATCTCTCATTATGCTTTAATATTATTTACCGATAAATTTAGGCAAACATATATCTATTATATTTATTTTTATTTTTATTATATTTATTATAATATATCGTGATGGGATTAATCAGAATTGGTATGGGAAGATAAAAAAAATAATTAAAATTCTTAATCAATTTAAAGAAAAATTTAGGCTTGTTGAAGGATCAAAAATTGAAAATAAATTTATTATCATTTTCAAATTCAATTTGATTTATTTTTTATACTAAAAAATAATTTATTATTTGATAAGAGAGGAATATAAAAAAAGTAAATTATTCTTATAATAAAAAATAAAATGGTTAGGGAAGAAATAAGAGTAAATATTCATATTATGGGTATTATGTGTGGAATAAAAGAATATTTTAATTTGTAAGAAAATATCTTTAAATTGACAATTTAATGTTATTTATTTAAACTAATTCTTTACATTAAAAATAGGTGTGAAACTATTATGGTTGATTTAAAAAATCAAAACTTACTTTTTCAGTCATTTAATGATGATAAAATTAATTGTTATAAGAATTTTATAATATAATTAAAAGAATGATTTTAGTCAATTTTATAATTATTCTATTATATATTTGTTTTAATATTCACTCATAAAATTAGACATTTATTATTATTAAATTTATTATATATGTATTATATTTATTTTTTTGAAATTTTATATATACGTATATGTATGTATGTATTTGAATTTAAATCATTTTTTAATATTTTTTCGAAAAGATGGAATTGTACATCTTGTTGAAATTTATATTCCAGCTCATATTTCTAGTTTCTTCCCCAACGAAATACCTAGAGAAAGAAATGATGCGCAAAATCGTAGACACAGACACGTACAAAATTGATGTGTGATATGTAGCTAAATTTCTTTTGCGGAAATTTCACTCTTCGTCATCTCAAAGAATCTCGTTTAGTTAGTTCGCGGAGTGTATAAGTATTATCGAGTAGTTTGATGGAAGTTGTCGGAGCGTTCTTTGCAACCGGCATTCCACAATGACTCACTCGTCGTTACTTAGTGACATTCTATGCTAAATCGATTCGCGAAACAGCACGTTATATAGCGTAGACTTTCATACACTAAGGTCCCTCGATAATTAAACGAGTGCGTTTAATTTTCACCTTGCTCAAAGCTTTAAGTAAACTGTACGTTTTAACAGAGCTTCAAATGAAATATTAGAATATATGTAATTAGACAAATTATTTCAACTTATTGCATATTTAATATTTGTTCACATTAATTTGTTTCAATTTTATATCTCTCGACATTTTACGGAGTACATAATTTTGATTAATATGAATCACGCATACGTGAATGTGAAGGCTAAAATTTGAAGATATAAACTGATGTTAAATTGAAAATGTATTACAGGAGGTATGCGTTACATTCGACGAAGGTACATATATCGGAGAGTCAACCCGAAAAGGTTGACACGCAGACTTGATCGATTAATATTAGATTCCGTTCTTCGTGTGTGATCGAGCGATTCTAAGGCGCTCGTATCACGACGGATGAGCACACAAAATTGTGCGCCCGCGACTCGGCTTCTTTTCACAAAGGCATTAGGTATCGACAAACAGCTTGCATCGCCATGACGTCGATCGCATATCGGACACATGGCGCGCAATATGCATATAAAGATATCGGCGTTTTTCGTTACCTTCCGCGAACGGATCGATGCGCTTCTCGAATTCGAATATTCATTCGCGCGAGACGACTCCGAATCGATATCACACAAAGCGTTTTTGAGACTGAACGTCGTGGTGGCGAGTATCTTCGATGTCTTCTACCGGAAAGTTTACGAAACTTCAATAACGATGCAATGTATATTGCAGAGAGATGTACAGGATGATCATAAATAAATGCGAAACATTTTAAGGGACGATGTCTTTGTCAAAAATTAGAGGCGGCAGGAGAGTCTTTCATATAATCTTTCATATACTTCTATATTCCTCTAAGGAGTTACCTTCAAAGAGGAGGTGAAGATTAGGTTCTTATATTTTTTCCTCAAGTTTTGGACAAGTTAAAAAAATGAAATTTCGTGGAGATTTTTCATTAGTCAAAAGAATACTTATTAATATTTTTTTATTCCTCCCGCATCGTTATAAGGGGATGCAATTATAGCAATCCTTATTCAATTTTTATTAGAACTTTTTAACAGACCGCTTTTTAACAGAAAGCTCGATTGTTTTAGAAGCTTTTTATTTCTTTAATTTTTTTTGTAAAATCAGTAGTTTTCAAGAAAAAATAAATAAAATACATTATTCGAATTACGAGAAGTTGAATTTTCGAATAAAAAAAGCAAGCAAAACAAAATTATATTATATGTTGGAGAAATTGAAACAAAAAGTGGAACCTAATTTTCACCTTCCCTTTGGAGGAATTTCTCCTTCCCAAGAAATGATATAGAAGTATATCTTTATATGAAAGACCTTCCTTAATTTTCGATAAAGAATCAGCTTCTAAAATTTTTTGTATTTATTTAGAATTACCCTATATATTTTATAGAATAAAAAAAATTTGAGAATTTGTCGCGAGTTTAGAACAAAGTTACAAGGCAATTCTTATCATTATTTCTCGATTAACATATTTAAATAAATATGTAGTCTACTTAATATTTTAATTTTGAGAACAAGATGTTTTTGTTTTGCTTGCTTTTTTTATTCGAAAATTCAACTTCTCGTAATTCGGATAATAGTATTTTATTTATTTTTTCTTGAAAACTACTGATTTTACAAAAAGAAATTAAAAAAATAAAAAGCTTCTAAAACAATCGAGCTTTCTGATGCATGTTTTGAGATGATCACATTATGGTCTGTTAAAAAGTTCTAATAAAAAATTGAATAGGGATTGCTAATTGCATCCCCTTATAACAATGCGGGAGGAATAAAAAAAATATTAATAAGTATTCTTATTGACATGAATCTTTTATACACAGGAATATAGTAATTAAAATTTCGTCCGCATATTGATTGGTACTGATACTGAGCATTCAGTTACGAAAGAATGTAGGCGAGTTTGCTCGATTAAATCATACGGGATTTTTCCAAGTGTATTTGTCTTCTACTTCTTCGTTCAGCTTGGTTAAGGCTCGATCGCGAATTGAAGTATCTATAAATATAGCAACCAAAGTGTAACATATTCAAGGATATTGGAGGCTGCGATGAAATAAAAAGTACTCTCGATAATTGTTGTTTAGAAATTTTAAGAATGTTATATATAAAATTACTTTATGCATTTACTTTAAACTAGTTTGACGAAATATTATATAGAAAGACATTCGTCTTTTTATTTGCGCCAAATGACGTTAATTATTATCTACATCCTAAAGCCTGTAATAAAATAATCTTTATCGAGTCTGTCAAGAAAGTATTAATACGAAAAAATATATTAAAAATTTTCTGAAGTATATTAATATTAAGGTAATATAAAGATACTTTTCATTTCTTGTAGAAGAATCCAACTCTTCGTATACAATAATCCCAGGTTAGGTGAAAACCACCCTTCAAATTATCCAACCGATTGTGGGGGAGAGGTAATGACGTCTAATTGCGAGATTAAAATAATTCCGGTCGTTTCTTTCGCAAAGGTTCAATAATGTCATCGGAAGTATTCATTCGTGTATACATCGTGTGACGAAAGCGTGACGCTAGCGGGGGGGATAGCGAAGCGTCTGCCGTAGACTCTATGATGGGTGCAATCGGCAAAAAAGTTGTCGGGACCGACTAATTGCCAAGGTAGCGGAAGCTCCTTCTAGTGCCGCAGCCTCATCAACTGCGGCTGAACGACGTGGTCGACGGGCGGCGAGAGCTTCAAGAGCACACCCGGTATGCATTCGCACACTGCATGCGGCGAATGCGGAGCCGGTGTGTGCACAAGCCTCGAAAGCCCGGCGCGTTTCATCGATATATCGCTCGCATAGGCTTACCTAGGACGGGCATCGCAAATCGATCTTATACCGTCATCGTCGAGTTAACCCGGACTGCGAACCACGAGGAAACGCGGGCCAGCGGAATATCAATCGCGGGGATCGGATGCTTTTAACGGGACATGTCCATACAAATTTTTGTTAATTTTGTTAATTTAATGTAATGTGGATACATCAAATAGTGACATAGAGTAATGTATTTTGACACAAAATGGATGCAAATTTTATAGTAATTTTGAATAAATTTTATGTAAAATCAACATATTTTTAATAATAAAATTAACTTGGAAAAATGTTATTGGCGGTTTGTAGTCACTCTTATTTATGTTGTAGAATAAAATCAACATTTTTTTCTGTAAATTTTGACAGATAAATTCTGTCACTAATAATACGGAATATATCTATTGTGTAAAATTAAAAATAAGGGCATATTATGTTATTTTTATACTTTCTTCTAGTTATTTTAATAATTTAATATTCAAATTTAATGAACACAACAGCAATATATTAAATTAACATATGGAGGTGTTAAATATTTAGCGCAAAAATTTTATATTTTTTAACAAGAAAACATAAAAAAAAAGTCGGTAATAAACATGAAATTTTTTTTTGTAGCGTTTCACAAAAAGTCAAAAAAAATAATACATTTTGTAAATCGCGTATATAAATCATATTCTGGAACGGTAGGAGAATATTGGTGATATGATCTTTTCATGGACCATACAGCTCTTATCTTGAGATGAAGTCGCGGCGATTGAATTATATGAGTGTTGCAAAATTGTCGGGAAAATTATGCGAGCCTTTTCATCACGTCGAAAAGGCGATCGAATCAAAAGTCAAATACGAGCAGTTCGTGAATTTACGGCAACGGAGGCGAGGAAAAGGATTCGGGGGCGCACGACCGAATAAAATATGCAATATTCTTCTTCCGGACAGCCGCGGAACGGAGCTTGGTGAAATGTGTGCGTATGTGTTATGCACATATATATTACCAGGCGACACACGCTCTTTTCGCGATCTTTGATATAAGTAAATTGCACCTGTGCGAAAGAAAGAGGCTTTTGGCATACACGCACATACACTTGTACCTCGTCACCGTCGCCGTGGGTGAGCGTGTCCTCGTACTTGTTTCTCATTATTGTGCGCGACGTAGAGTATAATTTTGCTTTGGGTCAACTGACCGCTGGAAACGCGGACAAACCGACCGGAGGGAATAAGTGCCCTTTCACGATGATATCTTTCTCGTTTTATCGTTAATCTTTCGGAGTGTGCTGGCTTTCTTCAGTTCCTTTATTAATAGACAAAGTTGAATGCGTCATGTGACTTTAAACGTTCTCGAAATCTTAATTCCTCCTTTTCTCTCTCTAATTTGGTTTCGGCGATTAGTTTGCGTTTTGGTGATTTAGTCATTAATTGAAGTAACTTAAGATTTAAGATTAATTTCTCTCTTAATTTTTATAAAGGATAGAGATACGAACATTTCTTTATCTCTAGGAGCATTCGCAAAATAACGCTCATTTAATGAAATCAACGGGGGTGTCGGAGCAGAAGGAAAGAAATAACCAGCTAATTAGGTGATGTTTGGTGTTCGAGAGCCGAGACAAACTTAGGCGCGCGCTAGGGCGGATGTCTTGGCAACGAAGGCGATGGAGTGGCGGAGTTTCGCGATGAACTCAAGAGAGAGAATCGGGAATAGGAGTAAGGGGGTTGAAGGTGGCCAGCGACGGTGGGTTAAGAGGGGCGATGGTGCAAGAATGGAGACCGCCGGAGACGAAAGGAGGCGAGAGAGCGAGAGAAGAGGTGGGCCGCGAGAGAAGGACAGGGCGAAGGACGAGGTATCCGCGGGGGCGGATGAAAGGACGCTTACCAGCTACTACCTATTGATCGCCAATTCTTTTTCTCTTGTTGCATATTAGGCGCACTCTTCCTTCTTTCTCCTTCTCCGTCTCTCTCTCTCTCTCTCTCTCTCTCTCTCTCTCTCTCCTTCCTTTCGGGCTCCCGCCCGACTTCACTCACTCTCTCTCTCTCTCTCTCTCTCTCTCTCTCTCTCTCTCTCTCTCTCTCTCTCTCTCTCTCTCTCTCTCTCTCTCTCTCTCTCTCTCTCTCTCTCTCTCCCTTCGCCTGGTGCGCTCTCTCATCCCCCTCGTCGCGTCTCGCAGCCAACCTGCCCCCTCGCGGACGTAGAACGCGCGAATCCGCCCCTATAACCACCCTTCCGCGTACTCCCCTTTCTCATCCTGTAGCCTCCTCTGCTTCTCTGCTCGTGTCGCCTCACTGCGCGCGAGCGAGAGAGAAAGAGAGAGTGCAAGCCGTCCCTACCACTCATCTACTACCTACATCGCCGGCCCTGACGGCTCTTCTTACCGGCAATGTTTCATTTCGAGCAGCAGCAGTATCCTTCCTGTGGTGTTGGGGGGCCCACCCTTTACTTTTTTTCACGTAGGTGCGACGAAATCGCGGTATCTCATCGTCGCGATCGCGACAAAATAGGCAAAGTAAACCCTTATGCATGCGAAGCTAAGTAGAACGTAAGAAGTTTGACTTCTCAAGTCTTCTAAGAATGCAAATGTATGATATCTTCTCCGTGTATAGCGTTTTAAAAAAAAATAGGGATAATTATCTGTAAGATGCAAGAGTAAGCTTTGCGTAACCACACAGATGTTCTGATCAAGAATGGTCCTGTTTCTGTTTCAGATAGCAACTGGCGATTTGCAACCACGAGTGTCTTGGCGTGAGGCGACGGCGAGAAAGGAGCCTCCGATCGGAGAAAGGAAGATTCGGCGGAAGAAAAGGGAGAGCACGTCCGTGCGAGAAGTGCGCGCACAACGGGCCGGAAAGCGGAGGGAGGGAGGGAGGGAGGGAGGGTGGCGGTAGGGTGGTAGAGAAAGATAGGGATAAACGCGCGCGCGCGTGCCAGAGAGAGGGAGAGAGAAGATAGACGCGCCGCCGGCGACAGACTGCACTCTCGTGACGCTCAGGGCGCAAGCGTGCACGTGTGTTGTGCGTTTCCGTGCCCTAACCCTGTCCCGCTCTACCTGGGAGGAGTAGCGTGGTCGTCATCCCTCCGCGGCTATATCCCCACCTCGCCGCCGTTGCCGTCGTTGCCGCCACCGATACCGCCAGCGACACCGACGCCGACGCCGCCGTCGGCCTGCCATCCCTCCGACGCTCGCGTAAGAGCGCTACACCGCGTCACGGCCGACGAAACGACGGCGACGACGACGACGACGACGACAACGACGACAACGACGACGACGACGACAACGACGACAGGGCCGTCACTGTTGTTGCCCCTACAATCGCAACTATCATCGCACGTGCGGTTTCCAACGATAACGACAACAACAATAATAATAACAACAACGACGACGACCAGCACGGTTGTTCCTGCCGACGCGATACGTCACGCGTGACGTTGCACACCCGCACGCTAGCGCAGCGACGTGTACACGCGCGCTACCCTTCTCCCTCACGCACGTCTCACGCTCACGGCGTGCGTTGAAAGACAAGAGGAACGGTGGAGGAGCAGAGGGGGAAGAAGAAGAGAGGGTGGGCCGACATAGAGGGAGCGACGACGGGAGGTGGGAGGAAATCGGAAAGAGACGCGGAAGGGAAAGTAGGGCCATAGGGATAGAAGGGGTTGAGGGGGTGAGCAAAAAGGAGGAGAAGGTGCGGGAGGAACTACGACAACGGCGACGACGACGACGACGACGAGGAGGAGGACGGAGGAGCGCCGGCGGTGGAGGGGGTGGACATCCACGCGGGAACACGAGGCAGGCGCACCCGGCCGGCACGCGCGCACACATCCTAAGATGTGATTTCAAAAATGGCGGATTGCCCCTATGCCCGCTGCATACAGGAACGCAGACACATCCGACGGGAGCTGCTGCGATGGACAAAGAATATGGTCTTCGTAGTCGGTGAGTAAAGAGTCATGTCGTTTCCCCTCGTGGCGAGAGGAATTCGCGTCTTTCTATGTACTTGCGTAAGGATGTAGTAGAGTACATAAATACATAACACACATATATATATACACACACACATCGTAACGCGTGTGCATGCGTAAGAACTTCCCTATGAGGATACACGCGTGTACCAGCGTGCGCGCCGACCAACCGCTCGCGCGCGCAAGAGAGGCGTGTCACCAGCTTGTTGCATGGGTGTACATATGTGTGTACCGTAAAAGTGATATACATACATATATATATATATATATATATATATATATATATATATCAATTGCAGAGTCTGTGGAAATGTGTACACACGTTAGCCTACATTCCACATGGCGAGTTTGTATGTGTATGTGTCGACATAGTGCTTCTCTATCAGTGTGCGAACGTGAAGAGCGAGCAAGAGAGATCAAGAGAGAAAGAGACGAGAAAGAGAGAATGGGGAGGAAAAGTGAGAGAGAGAGAGAGAGAACACGCTGGTGGTTGAGACCTGTTGCGAACCGAAACGCCGAATCCTGGCTGACTATGTGCCAGGCGTGACTCCTACTCGCGCCTGCACGTTCAACAGGGTGGTACCACGTTGCCGGAAAATCCGATAATATTCTGCGAGTAGTTTCCCATGCGGTTTCAAGTTTTCGTGCGTGCATATTTTAGTCGGGAGACCATCGTCCATACTTATCGGACGATCTATTTACTTGGGAGAGAGTAACGACCATGGTTTCTTACATTTTCTCGAGCATCGTATTAAAAAAAATGATCGCAATTAAGTGACGCGTGGAGAGATTTGAGGGAGAATGACAGCAATTTGAATTATCGCGTACATTATACCTTTTTTTTTCACACTATGTGATACATTGCGTAATAGAGTTTATTCAATGGCTACTAGCTTCTAATCAATTTTGTACAAGGAATTCAAGAAGAATCTAGTATGCAAACATGTAATTACTCCTTTTTTTCAAGAATGATAATCGATATCCGATTTATATATAAAGATTAAAACTCACATTCTCAACGGCGCTCAAATACCCGGCTGGCTCATCTCACATCGACGACGAATTTAACAATCGAGAAATAAAAACGTGATAGCGAAAATCAAGGATTAAAGACCGTTGACATGATGCTGAAGAATCAACCGGAGGACCAAATCGAAATTTGAAATCGTTGAGAGAGGAGATTGACTTGGCTGGGGGTTATCGCTGGGAAAAGAATTAGGCGTCGTGAGGGCGCAATTTCCTGCATAGATGAAGAGGGTGGCGAAATCAGGCTCGGGCTCCACGACCCTTCCGAGTCGACGGCGCTAACCCCTCTCGGTTCGGCGTCGCCGAGGTGGTAACGGGCGGGAGGGAGGGCATCGTCAGACGCGCAGAAAATACTGCACAAGCTGCGTGCCTTGACCACAGACAACCCCGAGGAGCGATCCCGGCCGCCGCCCGAAACCTTCTTTTCTTCTTCTTACGGCCTTCCGTCCTCGTCTCCCTCCCCTTCCGACGTCGTCGTAGTCGTCGTCGTCGTCGTCGTCGTCGCCGCCGCCGCCGCCGTGTTTCTCCCCACCAGCTTCCCTCCCCATTTCCCCTTCTTCGCCTTTCGGTTAGTTCGTCAAGGGGCGAGCTCCGGTACTCGCGGAAGGCACGTTTCCGCACGCGTCGGCGTTGCGTGCACTCGCCGTTACGCTTCTTTCTCCACTTTTGTGACCTCTCCCGTCTCGCGCCCTCGATCGTTCACTCCCTCCCACCCTCTTCCTCACCCCACTATCTCCCCTCCCCCGAGTTGCCATCGTCCCCTCTCGCTCGCTCGTCGTTCCTCATTTCGGAACGCAGCTGCCGCTGGTGGTCGAGAAATTTTCGCGAATCCTCGCGAGACACCTTGCCAACCCCTTCCCCGTTTTCATCATTTCTCTCTCCCTCTCTCTTCCCGCATGCCCCTTCCTCTTTTCTCATCGGTATTTCACCTCTTCGTCCTCTGTGGGCGAAGAGATCCTAAAAACGGAGGCCGACAGTGGAAGTTCGACGGAAGAGGGGGTGGACAGCGGCGGACGGGTAAGGAAAAAGGGTGAAGGGGACGGGGAGGGGGAGGGAGAGGGGAGGGGGCAACACGAGTTGCGTGTATGCGCGTTCCTCTGGCCTTTCCTCCCGAGACTTCCACGATCTTGGGGAGGATCGACCGACCAGTGCGCGTTCGGGAAAGGAGGGTGACGGAGGGTGGAACCGGCTATCGAAATCCCGGTGTAGTGCTTCGAGTGGTACGCGCGCGAGTGCACGCACGACGCCTCGCGTCGTGCCGGAACGCGCGAATAAGGGAGACGAGAGTGTAAACGAGAGTGTCTGTCAATGAGCCACCAATAGGTTTGTCCTTTTCAGCTGAGCTTCGCACTTCTCGTTCTTCCTTTCTTTCTCCTCTATATAAACTTCTTAATATATATCTGTCTCATTTCATTCCGCTTCTAGTTCAGCTGAAAAGAATAAATCTATTGACGCCGGTAGGCGTGACGATGGTGTCGGTTCAGTGAGTGAGTTCCAAATCGGCGGTGTTGCATCCTTGTTATCTTTTGGAAAACTGTTGCACACTCTTCCTCTTCTCTCTTCGGACAAGCGACAGTTTCACCTGTTACGCTCCCCGGCCGGTGTTTCGTCGCGAGAATTTCGACGAGAGAAAGAGAGAGAGAGAGAGAGAGAGAGAGAGAGAGAGAGAGAGAGAGAGAGAGAGAGACGTTACGCCGATAAATAATCATCACGCACCGCGTAATCCCCGGCGTCGGCTCGCACGCACGCACGTACGCACGTAATCGCGCACGACCCCCCGGATCGCTGCTCGATCGGACGAGAGGACATAGAATTGGACGTAACAAAACCGTATCTTGTTCATCCCGTCCTTTGGCATTGACGAGGAGGAGCCGAGAGTCGACCTCGCGATCTCGCGATACGAGTGATATCGGCTGTAACGATGCCGATGCTCTGTGGATCGCGTCACTACATCATCAGGACGACGAGGACGTCGCACGTTTGCACGACCGAGGCGGATTCGACGGGCGTAAAAAAGCGGAAGTGGATCGACGTGGTATAGGTAAAGGGACACCCCCGACCAGGTGGAGTTGCGAGGCAACGGCGTGCCGCACGTGCACGTGCGCGATTGTGGAAGCGGTGGAGTTTTGCCTCTCTCTCTCTCTCTCTCTCTCTCTCTCTCTCTCTCTCTCTTGTCAGTTGGACAAATCTCGTTCTCGTACGATCGCGAATTTATAACAACGATACTTAAGAATTGAAAAATCGCGACATGCTCCTTTGATGACACGGTGCTCTGTTCGATTGCATCATATAATAAATCCTTGTATGAGTTTATAGTTTTGCGAAAAGAACGGAATGGGATATAAACGAAGAATAGTAGAGACAAAGAGCTAAATAGAGAGTTTTATTAATTACTATCATCGCTGAAAATGGAAAAACGGAAAATAAATGAAAAATAAAGAAAGAGTGCGCAAGGAATTTTATCAAGTAACACCCGAATGTGATCAAAACGATCGCATTCATTAATCTCTATGATATTAAGAAAAGTGAAGGCCCATCTATCTAGCGCACTTGTTTTTCATTCATGCGAAGCATGGATTATGCGAGCATGCGCTTTGCTGTATCCGGTAATATTTCATTGTCTAGTGGAAGATTTATAGAGGATAGAGGTAGCTTTATGAAAGATGCAATATTAATAGTTTTTAAGAGCTGGGAATGTACATGTGTGCGTGTGTGTGTGTGTGTGTGTGTGTGTGTGTGTGTGCAATAAGAACGTTTCCCCCATCTTTCCACCCTCTTTCTCAAGAGAGTGCGAAACTTGAATCAGAGTCAAATGGATGAGGGTCGGCGTTTCCGATTAGCTCGATTACTTCCTCGTGTCATGATGTGGAAGCATTATCAACGAAAGCCGGACATAAGCTCGAGGAGAGCAATATATATCCCGACGCACGTATCATCCCTTTTCCCATTGTGCTTCCGCATCGTTTCCCGAAAAGGCTCGGCAACGACGAGGCAAGGTATGGGCAAGGCAAGCAAAAGGGGGCGGCGGATGGGCGCAGTTACTGCTGATCGTTAAAAGGCGCATAAAAAAAGGTAGAGGAGAAGGCGCTGGACGGGGTGGATGGGTGGTTGGGAGGGAGGTCAGAGGAAACGGCGCGAGAAGTAACAATAAAAATTCGTCGGCGTTCGTGTTTCGTCGCCGTGGTAGGAGCAGAGAGACGTAAGGGGAGCGAGATGAGGAATACGGGGGTTAAAGCGAGGCGAGAGAGAGACAGAGAGAGAGAGAGAGAGAGATAGTGAGAAAGAGAAAGAGGAAGAGAAGGGTGGTTGGGTAGTCGGTGGAGAAGGGTGCGTAATGAAACGATATTGAGTAGCCGTGGTAGGGAGAGGGTCGTTCTGCGAGAGGGTGGGGATCGTCTTCAGCCCTCTCCGTCGATTGACCTCGCTTCGACGAGGCGAGGGTGGGAGCGAGCCAGGGGCGGATGTTGATAGGGCACGGTGGGGATTGTGGCTTGAGAGAGAGAGAGAGAGAGCCTGCTGCTCGAGGGGGGAGAGAGGGAGCCCGTTAAATTGATGAAAATGACACGGCACCTTTTCTCTCTGTCCGTTTCCCTCTCGCTTCTCGCTTATCCCTTTGGTATGCTTTTTTCCCCCTATTTTGACGACGCCCGGAAACGCTCCTCCCGGAAACCTCGAGAAACTTCAAAGCGACACATTAGTACTCGAAGGGCGAATGGATAGAAAAAAATTGCAATATGCGAAAAATTGGATCGGTGTATATGTAACGTGGAATCTGAGAACTCCTACGGTACTGTATTGATGAGAAAAAAGAATAAGGATCGCTGTAAGGTTCTAATTAAATTTTTAGTGTAGTACATTTTGACCGCTAATTAAAATTAAATTAAACGATATATTTCGAAACTAAATTAAACAATATATTACAATGTATCATTACTAAGGACATATCGATGAAAGATAACTACTTAAAAAAATTTTTAATTTAATTATATATAGTATCGCGTTAAGTAATTATGTTATAATTTATGTTATAAAACTATGTTATGTTATAATTCGGTAAAAATATAGATGACATATATTAGTTTAGTGTAATTATTAATAATAATAATTTTTTGAATCTTTTTATATCACATTTAATTTTTAAAAATCTTAATAATAATAATAATAATAGTAATAATAATAATAATAATAATAATAATAATAATAATAACAATAATAATAATAATATATATTAAAAATAAATTTTTTTTTAATTAGATAAATACATTTTATTCTTGGATTTTTTTACTTAAATAAATATATACTTTGTTTTTAAGAATATTTTATTATATTAAATACATTATTTTTTATACATGTGATAAAAATTATAATTTTCGAAGTTATTTAAAATTTTAACGTAAAAAATTATTTATTTGAAGATAAAAAATTATTTATTAAAATAAGAAAAAATCTGTTTTTGAAATAAACAGCAAAAAACTTAAAGTCTTCTTAAAGGTAGTATTTTAGTGTAATAAGATTAAAAAAACAAATTTTTTTTTCGTTTACAAATTAAAGCATATTTTGCTTTTATTTCATATATATTTTACTAATATAAATATATATTTGCTGCTTGATTGTAATTTTTTTTTGCGAGTTAAACAAAATTTTTTTTTATCAAAAAAGTTTTATTTGGATTTAGTATATTCTTTTAGTGTAAGATTTTATATTAATTCTTTTTTCACATGTTTTTTTATATACTTATTTTATGTCCGTGAGAGGAGAAAAAAAAATAATCAAATTTTATTAATATTGCCTTCAACATTATGACTTTTTTAGTTTAAAGTTAACATGAAACCAAATTTCCTTACGAAAAATTGCGTACAAAATTTAAAGTACCATATTAATAAGCGACAGCGCGCTTGCGAAAAAATTATTGTGTGTTCTAAAGTTTTTAAAATTTCGCACAACTTTCCATATAAAAACTCATATTAATCCAGACTCATCGCGGCAATTAAATCGTTCCGCTTTGAAATCTCGTGCTTGCGTAACCAATTGCCTCAGAGCAGGACGAAAGAAAAGTTTCTCAATAGTCGCACTATGCATCGGCGTGCGAAATGCCATTTTTAAATAATATAATCGTGCGGACACGCGCGCGCGTGCCTCGGAACATTTCGAAAGTGGAAAATGGGTCAACGTCCTATACACAATGCGATAACAGAGTATTAAGTGATTACATAGACTCCGGGGATAATTAGTGCAACCGACTGGCTCGTTAACGAACAACGTTTAGCAGTCGCGAAATGGCAAAGCGCAAGTTAAGTATAGATAAACCGGCCGGTGTTCTAACGAAAACATGACGAGTATCATGGATTATTATCGTCCTTTCCTCTTCTGGTTGATTAAAAGAAAGAAAGAAAGAAAAAAAAACAAGAAACAGCAATGCATGTATCGCGATAAACCGCGTGTCGATGAATCCGTCGTGCATTTATTTGACATTCATGGGCGCGCGCAGGCGGTCGGTCTCTCTCTCGTGTAGATGACGTCTCGTCGTAACTCCAGTTCATAAATCAGTTACTTCGTTTCCTCGTGCCTCGTTCGCGTCCGAATACGTCGCCGGGAAACCCGCAATACGATAAAGCAATTTACAACTACTCCTGTGTTCTTCGCATTCCCCCCCCCTCCCCCTCCTCCCCCCTATCCTCCATCCTCGCGCGAAGTTTCTCCTGTCGTGCTCGAAGTTAGACGCTAATTTCGCATAATTAACGTTGCTGGCTTTTATATTATTTACGGGATAAATAATTTTGAGCGACTAATAAATTTGCTCTATCATCGGATCATGAACTGTAATCGCTACCGTATCGAGACGGTTGCTCGTTTATTTTATTTTTTTTTTTTTTTAATGAATGAAGATTATTACTGTAAATATTGTGATTTGCATCGGATTTGAAATCGATAAAATGAGATAAATCGAGAGGTCTACACTTTTTGACGATTACAATTTTTAATTTCTCCAGTGAAGGAATGTGGAATTTTTTCACGTGACACATATATCTCGTGATAAATCCTCGGGCTACATATTAACAAATAATATTTCCATTCTCTTTAATCTATTCGCTAAGTGAATTAACACATTCGAGATATATTATTTTTATAGAGATTATCAAAGTGAAGATAATATGGGGGGGAAAAAACAGAATACAGGTGTATCTGTCTCCTGTAAGAATGGAGCGAGATGAAAAATTATATATTTCCCACTAAAATCTAAAGAAAATATATCCTCGCAATTGCCTCGCGCTTGTCCCTATCGTTTCATTTCACATCTGTCGGATAATAATAATAGGATGGAATGATTACAGCTCTCGCCGCACGTAACGTAATTCATTTCGAATGACGAGAACGAGACGCGTCCCATCGCACCGTTGTTCGTCACGATCCGCGAGCGGGCCGTTAGAATATCATTCGCACTCGTGAGGCGAGACGAGGCGGGGCGAGGCGGAAGCGCAGTTGAAAACACGAGGAGTTAATCCGGTGACGGATGGCGACGGTGATCTGTTGCGTTTTAATCGTCCCTCTCTCGTGCGTACGCCGCAAAATTTCATCCGCGCGCGAGATTTCGCTTTATCACGCCGACCCCGAAACGCCGATATTCAACTGTTGCGAGGCTAGCTCTCTTCATCCTCTTCGCCGGCGTGTACGCTAAAAAAGCGACACACTGTGAGACCGGCTCTCTCTCTCTCTCTCTCTCTCTCTGTCCATCTTCCTTTCTCCCGTTGCGTTTCACTTCGACTCGCACATTGTGCACACGTTGGCAATAGTGTCTCTCTCCGCACCATGTACTAACTGTTGCATCCTGCATGCCTGCGAAAGCTATCCCTCTCTCATTCTTTTTCTTTCTCGCTTTTATCTTCTCTTGCCAGCTTCTTTCGCTTATCGTCTCACCTTTCTTACATTTCGCCTCTTTTGCCTGTTGCAACATTTTCGTTAGCTGTTACACTGTACAGCATTATATTGCTGCATTCTCGGAGGGAGTGAAGGGGAATAAAAAAATTTTTTTATATTTAATATATATTTAATTTATATAACTTGCATAATTTAATTTGATTTGCTATATTTATAAAATGTATTGTAATATTGTATTAATATTATAATTAATATTAATAGTAAAATAAATATATAATAAATATATAATAAATAAATATGTAAATATATAATAAATAAATATATAAATATGAATAAATTAATATTATATGTAATAATATTTGCGAATGATGCGATAAGAAAATTCGAAGTTGTTTGCCCCGATAGTTTTGTTCAAATATTATATATTTCTGAATAACATATATATTATTGAATCACCATTGCATTCAATAAAAAAAAATTGCGATTAAAAACTTCGCATTTTATTATATATTTCAAGTTTAAGAATAAAAAATTAATTTCCAATTTTTTTTTACTTCAATCTCAGAATTGCGCGTTGTTCGTTTTGAGACAAGTTCTCTTCGCGTATAATAAATATTCTTGCGCGTCATTCGTGGAACAATTCAGAACGACGGACCTAAAAAAAGTTCGCGAATCTCTTCAGGCAATCTTATCGGACGCCAGCCATAAGGATATTGCGATCGCTGCGAAAGAAAATCGACGAATCTCGATAGGGACGACCTCGCTCCTCTTCCACCGATCCGGTCTCTCTATCGCTGTGTCGCTCCGTTGTCACTGACGAATTTATCGTGGTCCGTACGGTAATATTTCGCGACGCGACTTGACTGTAACACTAGACAGCGTAGAGCGATAAATGGGTCACCAGACAACGATTCCACCGCTGCCACGTTCGGTGTCCGATTAACGCTTAGGCAGACGCGACTGCGACGAAAGTCTTGTTTGTTAAGCGTCGTGAACGAAAAAGTTGAAATGTCCCATCCACGATGCAAAAAAAAAAGTCGCTGATCAATCAAACTTACTGCTGGCTGAACGTGTTTTGTTTTCGCTTCATCATTGTATTGCATGCATCGGTGCATCGTGACCTTCAATTATCTATCTAAACTTTGTTTCACGATTTTATCGTCATCACACATGTTGTCATCTCATCAGACATATGACAAAAAATGTGCCATGATCTGATATTATATACATATATCAGGTACATCGCGTACATGTGTGCGAGTTCCCTCTCTCGATCGGCTTCAAAGAAGTTGCGATCGTCTATAAATGTCTCTCTTTTTCTCTCTTTCTCTCGAATTTTTCATACACGCTTGTTTTTGCAATGAAGTATGGGAGTGGTCGTGATTGCTGGTTACGAGCTGTAGAATAATGAATGGTCTTCTATGAGCACTAATGATGACTAAAACTAAGATATCCCGAGTTTACGTGGAATACATCAACTTGGCCTAATTAAAGTAATGACTATAGCACTTGTTTTAACCGATATTTATTTTTCTTCACAAAAATGGTAAAAAAAAAGTGTATGTATCATAAGTAATATAAAAGTTCGAAGGATACTTCCTAGATATCTAAAAATATTTGAAAGATTGGAATGCCAGTTAGATTTGGAAGTTTCTTCGAAATCTTCATTTCAGTCTCGATCGAAGTTATCAATCAGTCTGTATTTTTCAAACTTATATCATCGGAAATTTGAGAAATCGTTCACCAAGCGTCCTTTCGTATAATAGATATTCTTGCATATGCAGAGTGTTCAATATAAAGGGTCATATATTTTGAAAGCAGATAGTATTGATCAAAATAAGAAAAGAAGTCTACTTAACATCCTACAATTAATATCATCGATGATATAGATATAATATCTATCTTTCTATTTAAACTCTTTGTCCTTTCCTTATTGGTTGTGTCACCTCTACAATGCAGTGAACAAAAGTGTATTTACTAGTTATGCAATCAGCATTATAAGGAGGTGCTCTATGTGGTTTCCATTCATTGCCACGCACTTTTCAGCTCTATGTCTCTGAAAATCACGTATTTTTTCAAACACATAAACCTTACACTGACATCTACAAATATCCACCCAATGTTATTATAATCCAATGTTACTATAGTAAAATGTATTTGTGTATAGAGGGCCGAGTATAAATGGGAATTAATGAAACTTCATTTTCAACTCTCAACAGCAAGACTCGCAGCGAATTAATCTTTCCTTCACAAACATCTGTCAATATCTTAAAATCGTACATCACATCACATAGGATCGAATACCTTCCTTCAACGTCCTCTTCGCTTCATTATACTGTTGCAAGAGTTCTTCTCAAAGCGATCTTCTAAAAATGATTAGCTTCAGACCTCTCGACAAGTCACTATCCCGAGCCTGCATTTGTACGTGCATGAATGTGCGCGTACACTTTTGCAATTGCCGTTGAAGAAAAGGAAGCGATCCCTCGAGAGAGAGTGCATTGGCTGCTTCATGGCCGTTAGCAAGCCAGGACGCTGAATAAGAGGGGAGGGAAGGGGGGGACAAAGAGAATGGCTGTAAAAGATTCGGCAGCTGGTACCTCGCCCTCCGATGTCTGAAAAGCCTTCGGGTAGTATTTTCGGTGGTCGCGTCGTACCTCGCAACAAGAGTTATCGCTGAAAACCTTCGCGATGTCACGTGGTTTGGCAATTATCCCCTATACCCTAGAGCACCTTATGCGCTCGTCGATGGCGATCTTAATGTAGGTGGCATGCGCGCAAAACGAACGCGACATTCGTGACACCGTGTGCCGTCAGCGGATAGGATACTTTCGTGCTCAAGGCGACACGATCGAGGTATCTCAGACAACGACCGACGACAATAAGTACGCCATGGGAACTCTCGTCTCGCGCAACTAATGCTATTCATCGCCGCGACTTACCTCTATCCTGGACGCTCGTAGATCGAGAGCCTTGATACGCGCGCGCCGATCGTCGTCCTCGACGAGGGTTCATTTCGCGAACATTAATGAGGCACGGCCGGGTAGACAGAGCGCACCGTGCCCTCGCAAGAGACGGGCAAATGCTCTCGAACCTTTCGACATTCGTCGTGTACGGCGTTGTCCTTCGCTTCGGAAACCGCTAAGCGATCCCGCCAGGTGAATGGAATTCTCGCAACAAAGCGAGTCAGATACTAACTTGACGCGATTGCTTGATCTTTTTTTCTTTTTTTTTTCCATCAAATCACAAGCATTGCGCTCACCCGGAGTTGTCACAAGGTGAAACAAGATTTGAAAGTAATAGCGATCTAATTTTTCATGACGACTTAAGTAAACAGGAGTACCGTTATAACTAGTTCTATTTGGCAATGTTCATTCACTTTTATATCGATAAGTATTTTTGTTATTTTTCATTCATTCTCTTAAATATATGTATTATTTGAAAAACAATGAAGAATCATTCATGAGCTCAATTAGAAATATACCATCAAATTTACAAATCAGTGAAATCTCACTGAAAGAATTAGTAGTAATGGTTGTTTCAATCAGTGATATTTTAAACATTTTTTTATATTTTAATATTATATGAGAAAAATTTTTAGAGAGAGAGAGAGAAGATATTTTATTAAAGAAATATGTGAGTTTGACTAAGAGTTTTGTTCATTTTTGCTTATCACATCTTAAAAATAAAAAATTATATAATGTATATAATTCTAGATTTTTGGATACTAGTTATATGTGTGTTTTATTTTAGATATGAATGTGTGGAGGCTCTCTCAAAAATAGCATTCCAAAATAAATAAAAAAATCTTTAAAACTTTACATCTTGCAAATATGTACGATTATTACTGATTTTTTCAGTGAAATCTTACATTCATAATCACACACACACACACACACACACACACACACACACACACACACACACACACACACACACACACACAATATGGAAGAGCAAAGTGTGATTGTTTTTGAAAATCAGTGAGATATTTTATCTTTAGTGAAATTTTGACACTGCTTTAATGAATGACACTTTCATTGATTCAGTTTGGGAATAGACGTTTATTTATTTGTACAATTTTTAAATGTTTGTGCTCGTGTGTGGAATTAACAAGGCAATATATCCTCATGTGATATTATAAATAAATGTAATATATCGATAATCGATTTCATTCAAAAAATTATTTATTATAAGCAGTGAATCTCTTGTATCATCCGTGATATATCAGATTTGTACATGTTGATAATAACAAACTTATAAATATTTGTGATAAATTTTGACATTTCTATCGACTAGAGAAATACAAGAAGTTAATTTTTGACATAATATAATATATAATATCATTAGGATCGATGAATCGGTATTGATTAGGCATTGAAACGACACGATTTTGGAGGAAATTTGGAGGAGTTAGAGGAAAATACTCTCAGGTATATACCTGCGCCGGTGGACCAGCGTGCCGATTGAATCGGCCGGCGACAGGCCGCTCGTTATCGCAATTACGCCGCGATCATAGCATCAGGGAGACATCTTCAACGCGGCTGAGCGGATTTCGGACAAAGGCTAGCCTTGTGTACACCCGTCCGTGAGAGTCGCCCGCGGCCTCGTCACGTCCAAGGGACCGAGAAAGAAAGAAAGAGAGAGAGAGAGACAGAAGTCATCCTTTTCCTTTTCTACTCTCCACTCCGAACATTGTATTGCCATTGGTCGAAATGGGCCGGCGATTAGAGAAGGCACCGACTTGGTATAGTAGTAGGTTAGGGACCGTGGCGAGCTGAAAACCGCGGCTCGTCTATTGGCCGAGCGGGCCCCTCGAGGCCATTCGATTTAGAATTGAGGAATGGTGTCGCCACATCCGCGGAGAGGATGATCGTGGAAAGGCTGCTCCGTTCTCGAACCTTGATCATTTCGATCATCGTGCCGCAAAGTCGATTCTTCTCGTCAATTTCTTCTGTTTCGAGGAATCGAATCCATTAATCAAACTCAACTCTCCGTTACGCCAATTCTAAAAGAGTATAATCGTAGCGGAATAAATTACGACATATTTTAATTACATTCCTAGCGATGAATATATTAAAAGCACCTCATGAATATAATTATCATTATTATTGTAATAATAAATCGTGAATTAAGCCTCGTCAAAATCATAGCCGCGAACGGTCAATCTATACCTTAGACGTAGATAATGATTTTATTCGTCGAACCGATATAGCGTCATCGGTTTAATCCCGGGCGTGGTCACTCGTCCTACTTCTTCGTCTTCTTAAATGGCACGAGAGATAAGATTGGTTCGGCACCTCCTGCCTGGAATTTCATCCCGGTTGGGAAGGGGGAGGGGGGGGGAAGAGGAGGAGGAGGAGGAGGAGGATTGTGTTTGAAGTCGAATTACTTCTGGATGAAATCGATCAAGCATTTGAACTTTATTCATCGTGAATATATCACCGAGAATTGGCGCGGATTCTTTAATGGAAACAATGGAAAACTATGGATCTACACCGCATTCTTTTCTTCCTGACCAGTTATCTCACTTGTTAGAAAAAGCATAAAGTAAATGGATTGAGTAAATAGATGATACCAATAGATAATGCGCGCTCCCTCTCCCCATCACTCTCTCAATAAGATAATTATTTCAACGAGTAATGCTGCTTTTATACATCATTGACAAATGACATTTTTTTTTTGCTACACAATTAAATAAAAAAACGAATATGTCGATAAATTTAAACATATTTATTACTAGAATATAATTTTTACATCTTATCAGAAAATAAATTTTTCTGATAAGATGTATAAAAATATGGAATTTGAAGATCATTTTTTTCGTGTTTAAAAACATTATGATAAAATATCTTAATCTTTAATTCGGACCGTAAGAGAATAGGTAATATGGTTACATTTTTTCTTTTTCTCTTACTCATTATATTTCGCTTGTTAATACACGAGAAAGGATGCTTCTCATCATCAATAGACACCTGTGAAGAATCGCTTCTACAATTGATACAAACTTGCACTTTACCTTTGCAGATCGCGGATCTTAATGGAGTTAATCCGATATAATGGGGGGAGATGAGAATTGTCGTTCTAAGTCGATGATTAATCTCACGATAATCGCGCGAATCATTTGCGAGATAAGCGAGTCGCACATATTGTCACGCGCATGATTCCGTGGAAAACGAACCGATGAATGCGCGCAAACTTCCGCAATTCATCGATGCACTTTTCGATGCACTTACAATTAGAGATAAGTCCATTTGAAAATCGTAGATCTGGTTTCCCCATTTGATCGTTTTCAAAGTCTTGCAATGTTACATAAATCTTTCCTTTCGTTTCGACGGGAGAAGCGGAAAAATTCTCCGTTTGGAGAAATCGAGATAGGAGTTTTCGCGAGGAGAGGAAAAAATGTTCTCTCGCCGGACGATCTGTGTGCGAGCCACGGTCAGATTTTTCATGCGTCATTACGCAACCTTGAAGTTTGTACGCTCTGGCGTGACGATGACTTGGCCGATTTCTGTGGTTCACGCGCAATCGCACCGACACGTGGCACGCGGTTCCAACGAAATTAACAATTTTTCTCGACGTCTCTACGCTAATGCGCAACGACGATTTTTCGTGATTCATTCGCGATCTGTCGACGATTATTATGCGTCATTGTTTTATTATGCGAATCGAGTCTTCGAATAAAGCGAGAACGAGAAAATCAGATATGAACATTAAAGAATTCAAGATAGAAATAGATAGAGATAAGGAGAGAGAGAGAGGGGGGGGAGGGGGGATGTGAAGAAGAGGGAGAGAGTGCGATTTTATACATAATTGGAAAATTTATATTTTTTTGTTAAAAAATATGCTGGTTAAAATTATTGTGTTAAATATATTATTTAACGCATCATATGTCAATTTAAAATATCGTATTAATTAAACTCAAATGTTAAATTATTAAAACAAAAAGTGAAAGCAAGTGAATGACAAGTGTATGAAAAAAGAAAAAGGTATAAACGTAATACAATGTGCACATATTTTTAATTTTACGCAAGAAAGATACATTCCGTATTATTAATGACCAGGATTCATCTCGTCAAAATTTGCAGAAAAAAAAATGTTGATTTTATTCTGCAATAGGAGCGAGAGAATGACTTTTACGTCGTCAATAATATTTTTCCAAGTTAATTTATTTAATTTCATCATTAAAAATGTGTTGATTTTACATAAAATTGATTTCACATGACTTTGAGGTTTGCATTTGTTTTGTGTTGAAATATTAGCATAATGTATTGTGTCACTATTTAACATATCCATATTATGCTAAATTGACATAAAAATTTATGTAGATCGCTTAGGTAGGAGCTTAGGACACGCGATATATGTTAAATTTAAGCCAAACTCTTCAAGTGTGTATAGGAATTAGTATAATATTACACAAATATTTTGCCCGAGAATAATAAAGTTTCAACGTAATGAATGACGCATATATTCAATTATGCATATATATATATATATATATATATATATATATATTTGTAATATATTCGAAAGAGCCAACATATACTCTCTTGATCGCAATTGCAATGAAACTTGAACTCGATATTATGCAATCCCTCATTACATTTGCGCATAGCATTTGAATTTCACTTAAACGGCTGATTATATCACACCATCGATGAAAAATTAATGCTCATTGTGAAGATACGCCGTGTATAGCTTCCTTCCCGCCGGCGCCGTTGCCTCGCATATACACATATATGTCCTGTCTCTTAATTAATGCATCGTCTTTCGAGCGCATTTATCGCCGATGCGTAAATTTGCAATGCGATAAGAAATTTCGATAAGCAATTAATATTATACTGCGGAAAGCTGGCGTCGCTTACATATATTACGGGAAAAAAAATTGGTTAATTTATGCGAGATCTCGTAATAGAAAGGACTGAACGGTATTTCTCTTTAGCGATCGATTGAAATTCGGTGCGATTGCATCGGAGGTCAAAAGGTCGACTGAGAATTATCTCAAGACTCGTGCACACATACACAAATGCTATATTGTATATTAAAAATATCGCCAATCGCGATATTTTGCTCTTTGTCAATGACTGCTCCTGTATTGTGGATTTTTTTTTTTGGTCTATTCCAAAAAAATCTTTCTTTATCTTTTTTTTTCTATTTTTGCCGACAAATGGATATTGTCGTCAGATATTTCGTGACTCGTCACTTCGTGAAGTCAGTGAGTCATTGCTGAATTCAAAAGCTCTCAGTTCTCAGGTAGTTCTCAGCGAGTTCTCAGGTATTTATCGGGACGTAAGAGTCATGGTAATCTAAAACTTTACTACCATAGAAATGCGCGAGGGAAATGCAGACGCATATCTTTGTCGATCAACTGAATCCGCCATTCGAACAGAAAGGCAAACAATATTACTGATTTATGTATACAGGTAAACCTTCCGAATTTTGTAAATATTTTTCTGTGCGCTTTCATGATTTTCCCAGACTGAATTTTCCCTGATTGCGTCATGTAACATTTCTTCCTTCCTCGACATGTATATTACATATATCTTTTTTAATTAAAAGATACATACAAAAGGTACGTTCTGAAAATTTGTTTAGATATCTGGGTTGTACAAAAAACTAGTTTTCTCTCTTTCATTTTTCATTAGCAGATCGCTCAATGAATAGATGGAGATTAAAAAATATATATTTCTATAGGATCAATAAAAATATTGAACAAATTTTAACGATATCTCTGATATGTACGTGTAACTTTATAGATAATCACTTTTACACTCTAATTTATAATTATTTAATTCATAATTCAATGACACAATTCAATAAGCAATTAAAAGATTAAATCAACTTGTATTCAACTAGCAATGAATCTCTTTTTGTTGCTACAAATATCGATCAGCTATCTGATACACGAAGAAGATTAAAAACTCAAGTCACTGCGTCATTAATCTTCTCAAAAATACCGATAAGGGTGTAAGCTCCACTTAAGACCGCGATGTTAAACGCGTCCCTGATCATAATATCAGTCGTGAATTTTTCTGACAGGCATGCGCAAACGCATATACATAACACGCACACATCTTGCGGCGTGACCGACGTGGATCCAGTTCGCGTTTCCGCAAAGCGCATTATACCTATATTTGATAAGCTGCGTGGAAGTAGAGCGTTTAAATAATGGCCGCATACGTTGGCGATGGGCTAACGCGATGGGCGTCGCCATTTGTTCGCAAACGTTCGACAAACAATAATAATTTATTCAGATGTTTTTCATGCGCACTTTCAAGCGACCGCATTAATTCGAGCAGCATTTTCTCCGGGATATTTTTTTTTCTCTGTACGCCTGTGAGTAAAATAGTCGAATTCAAAAAGAAGAAATGTAACGAACAATTTTATTTTATTTATTTATTTATTTTTTTTGCGTATTTTCTGGACTTTTAATATATTTTTCATATTATTTTTAAAAAATTTCTTAAATTATGCATTTTTAGATTTTTCATCTTATACAAATTTTTACATGCATTATCTTGTTTCTATATTTTTTGAAACTGATTACATTACAATGGAGTAATCAGGCAGTTCAACTGAGTGATGAGAAATTGTTCTTTCGCGCCTAATTATTACATTTGCCTGACGAGGAGTAAATATAAAACTTGTGTATTGCCATTTTATTTCATATTTTTCTGAAAATGTTTGCCCGATTTACAAAAGTATAATCACAAGCTAAAATAGGATATATAAGTTTGGTAAATGGTCGGTCGAGAATTAAGGATTAACGTTGAGTGTACGATGTATAATTGCAGGCTATCCAAAATGATCAATGGCCTTCTCGTTCTTCACAAGCTAATTTGCGCTTATTCACGAACTGAAGCGAGACCCACGATATATCTTCCGCGATTACTTTATAGCAATTCCCGAAATTTGTATGCGCTTCACACGGTAGATCGTCCCTTCGCACTGAAAATCAACTTCCCTACTTGTTACAAGCTTTCTATCAACTTTGTTGGAGAACCGGTTAACATGCTAATGCCGTTACATATTAATCAGTATTAATACCGACGAGTACTCGGCTATCCTGAAAACAAACTGGTACTGAAATTGATAATAAATTTAAGTGACAAGGTTGTCAGCACTCATGACCTACAATCAAAACCATGATTGCATAAATTGTGCGAATCCAGTCGAGTTAATTTACAAAAAATTATTATAATAAAAAAATTATATTATATTATATTATGTTATATATTATATATTATATTATATATTATATTATATTAAAAATTATTATATATAATTTTTAATATAATATAATATATATATTTTAATATAATTTAATATAATATTTTTAAAGTGGATTTGCATTTCTTTGACTAATTTACTTTATGAGATAAGAATTAAAAAATCGGAGGTAAAAAGTACAAAAAAGTTTGAAATTTCTTACATTAAATTGTATTTTGCAAAACAATTGCAACAATATTTGCGCTTTGTAACACGCAATCATACAGTTATCAATTTCTTCTCGCTGATATGGGTATAAATCGATAACGCAGTAATTATTGAGCGGAACGCATAATTAGCGATTGAACTCATTAACGGTTGAAACGCATAAGACTCATTACGCTCGCGAAATTCCAAAGCTGCGATATGCTCTGAGCGACTTTCATTCTCACTTCTCGGAGTTTGTTCGATACTTAGGACGATAGATTAATTTGTACTATACGCGAGCGCCTTGTATCTCTCAAAGAAAATAACACGATTAAATTGACTCTCGATACGCGCCGTTGAATCAGGCGATAATAATTGCGGCGTGCGAATTACGCCCGCGAAATAATTAGCTGTACGCGAATGTCTATTTGCGTGAGATAAACCGACCTTAGCGGAGCTTTAATTTAGAGTGAGAGTCTCTAATGTACTCTTTCGAAATTGTTTTCGCGATTCCGCTATTGCGAATTGAGGTCGTCTATTGCTATATAAATTTTAGCTACCGTTTAATGAATTCCGTTGTTGTAAATTAAAGATATTTGCTTCTCCCAATCTTTACTTTAATACGGTAACACGGCTTTAATTAATAAAATTACCGGCATTTACGCAAAATTCAACTGTTCGAATATAATTGTACAAATAAAATGGGCAGAAAATTTTCGATGCATTACAGTCGCTTATTCTTTATAAATTTTATGCAGGTAAAATTTAATAAAAAAAAACACGGGTTACATTATTTTAAGCACGCGTAAACTTTTCCTCTGAATTTTTCAATGCTTGCATCACAAAGCTGTCGGTTCACTACAAATTGATCCTAAATTAAGCGGTGTAGTAACACTGCATTCTAGCGATATCCCTCGATTAATGAGAAATTTATATTTTTGAAACAATATTTTTTTAAATGTTACACGGGGGAAAATGATACGATCCAAGATGTCTTTCACGTTGATACAATTTTAAATATTATATTTAAATATTAAATATTATATTATATTATATAATTTATTATAATATTTATTATATTATTATACAATATATTATAAAATTTTACTATAATATTTATTATTATATTATATTATATTTTACTATATTATATTATATTTACTTTTGTGTATTGCTCTTTATTACACTGATGAAAAAATAATTTGCAAGAGAGAGTGAATTCACAGAAATGGCCGAGTTAGATTTAATTAATACATTCGATTTATCAGCGCGACCTTTAAATGCTTCGTAATTCCACATACCGAATTGTATCACGGACAGTCGTATCGATCTCGTGTGCAATTTAATTTGCGAATTCCCCTTCGTTTCGCAGAAACAACGCTTTTCACAGAAGCGATCGACTCTTTACGTCCCTAATGACTGTCCTGCCGCGCGACAAAATCAGTCCGGCGCTTGTGAAAAATCGCCGCCGGACTCGATTCGCACGCGATATATTTTCATATTCGCATATACGTATAATATAGCATCGTGTGCATTCACGAATGCAAGAGAAGCGCTCGCTCAGAATGCAGTATGTATGCACGTGGTGCGCGCACACACACACACACATACACGCGCGCGCGCGCGCGTGCGCAGGAGCACCGATTGGCGTGACGGTACATTGCATTTGTGCCACGCGCGCCGTGATACCGGGTGTCCGCCGAGAAGCGCGGCTGATTGGCGCGTCCAAGCTATAATTGGCCGACCGTTGTTGGTTTGCGTTTGATCGACGATAGGATGCGCGATAAGAGCTCTTTGAGAGATAGAGGCCGGCGATTCGACGAGCAAATTATGTTTTGTATTTTGTGCTGGTAAAAGTCGTAAAAGTGCATAAGTTAAAAGATTCGCGATGGTATATATATATTTTTTTTTTTCACGCGGCGTATCGTGACAAGAGAGGGAGGAAGTAAATAATAGAATCGTGTGCTGCGATAATCTCTCCTCTTGATCGGATAATGTAAATTATTTAGAGGGGGGAGGAGAGGTTTTTCTCTACTTTGTCGCTTTGTAATTTAGATATCATATAATTTAGCGCGAGAAAAATTTCAAAGAAATTTCAGGCACTGTATTTGCAAAAGCGAGGAAACGTCTGACGCAAGGTTAAATTCGAGCGTCACAAATCAAATCGGTTTCACGGTTCTTCGATGACGAATTATACGACAGATCGCCGAGCTTTTACACAAATGAATATCGAATATTGTTTGTTAAATTAATGAACGAGCGAAAAACACAAGCACACGCTGGCGGGCATATTTCTCTGCGATGTTAAATATTTATTCAGGAAATTAACATCCGTCACACAAATACATACGTGCTGCCATCGTACTATGGCGCGTCTCTGATAATTGTTTCGACTAGCATAAATATCATAATTTGTAAAATGCCAGTGATGATTTAACGTCGGAGCATCCGGTTGGCGCGAAACTGAAATCGCCAATCTTTTCGACCAGTTCGCCAGTAAAATGGAGGCAACTAGGCAACGTCATGTCGATATGATAACAGTCAACTATTCGGCCTTTGGATAAGGAAGCGAAAAAATTCCGTTATCTGTATCGCGAACCATTCTGGGAAACGGAATTCTAACTGACATAATGAATGCTGCCCAGAAATGAATGTTTTTGAAACGTTAAACGCGCAGAAAAATGCATTTTTTCTCGAAAGTATTATCTAAAACAAATAATAAGCATTTATCTCTTTCCTCGATATACTTACGTTTGTATAATTGGGGGGATATATCTAATGGAAAGATTTTACTCCTATCTTTAGGAGTACCAACGAAGCTTTCGCGACAACCGTATAATCGCACATAACTGCAAAGAGTAACAAAGTGTATGAAGGAAATTGTATTGTATTTCCACATACGTTTCAATCTGCGTGCAAAGTCCATTTATTTGTCCGGAGTGGTGAGAAGATTAATTAATTAGATTAACACTTTCCATTCCCACGCGCGTGTAATTAAATGCTCAGGAATTTTCAAATGCTGCGATAAATCTCCAGTAATCGCGAAACATTCGCGCGTTTTGGAATGCTAAAAAAAAGCCGTTTTTCTCGCACAGATGTTATCTTCCTTCTCGCTTTGGAATATCACCGTGAATATAGTGCCAAGGATGACCTTCGAAAACCACCGTATCCGGTTACGCAAATCGTAATACGAGATTTGCATAATTTCGCTGACCGACTCTCGTTGGAAGAACAACGTTGCATCCGCGTGCTTTTTTTCTCTGAAACTTTAATCATCGTCCATCATTTCCTATGACAAACGAGTCGGTCGGCGAGCAAGCGCACTCGCGCGAATTCGTGCAACGGGTTGCAGATCCGCGACGAATACGTTTCTCGTAACTCGCGATTATGCAACCGCGATTGCGAAATCCGATTGCGGGCCACTTACGATACAATTACGATAGTGACAGTTAACAATCCAGGGAAATATATATCGCATTGTTTTGGCGCGAGGAGGGATACCCCCTTCCATCCCACTAGTAGCTATATATACTATAACAAAATGCTTCTCAACAATGTGAAAACAAAATATCCATTAATATCCATTAATATTAGGTTTTGTTTCGGTTTTCTTAAACCAAATCAGTGACAAAAAAAAAAGTTACTGATTTCACTAGAAATACTATTATTTTATTACTACTATTATATTATTTTTAGAACTGTTTGAAATAGTTTTATCACTAACTTCTTCAGTAAGATTTTAATGATTTACGATGTTATATTTATAACTAACCACATCAGTGATTATTCACTACTTTTTAGTAATAATACACTCATACATTTCATTGAAGAGAGTGTCTTATGACAAAGTTGTTAGATATATTAAACAGTGATATATAACTTATATGAAAAAAATTTCTGAGATATTGAAATTTGAAATTTTTAAAAACATTTTATTAAACAAATAATAATATATTTAACAAATTTGTCATAATACTCAATATCGTATTTTACAATTTATTTTCTTTTTTTGTAATAATAAATTATAACTAAGCATATTCATTTGAGATGATCTCGGTTCGGTTGCCGTGAATTAGCATGAAATGTCATCTCTATTGCGAATAGTACTTTCTACATACACGGGTGGCGGGTGATTCGTGTACGTCATTGTTTGATGTAGTCGCGGTGATGTCGTAGGTCTGGAACGGGTAGCGGAGGAGTTGATGGGCCGTAGGAGATGGAAGCAATACCAGGACACCCTGTACAGCGGCACCCGCAGCAGCGAATCAGCGACGGCACAGCCCCACCATCGGCTTTATCCGGCGTTGTCGTCGTCCTGCAACCCAATACCCGGGAGCCTGGACCAAATTGGGCCGCAGCTGCATCATCCGGTACCATCGTCGTTGCCATCGGCGATAGCGTCGACGGCGCTGACGACGGCCACAACGACGACAGCGACGGCGACGACTCTAGCGACCAGCGTGGTGAAGCAGGAGAGTTTGCAGAGGCATCACCTGCAAAACCACCATCAGCATCTGCAAGCACCGGCCCACCAAGATCACCATCTGCAGCAACAGGAGGATCTCCGTCGTTTGAGGCCAGGCGAGATCAAAGTCGAGGCCGCCGACGAGGAGTCCGTGGACGGTGTCGCGCGGGAGGACGTTGCCATTGCGAGAACGACAGACACAGCGACGTCCACGACAGCAACAACGACAGGAGCGGCGACTACGATGACGACGGCGACCGCGTCGGCGATAACGACGGCGTCCGGTACGACGACTATAACGACGAGACGGCGACGCGGACGCCGACAAATCGACGGGGAGGACGTCGATGGCGAGGAGGACGGCGACGAGAACGACGACGAGACAGGACGTGGTCAAAACGAGGCGGAAAAACGACTAAAGCTCGATGTGGACGCCGACAGGTCGGCAGCCAGCCCACTCAGGACAGAAAACGATCGTGCGAATCATCCGATTGCCAACGCTACCGACACGGAAGGGACCAAGGTGAACGACAATTAAATTTGTTTTAAATTACTAAAACCTTCATAGCATTAGATCTGTTCTTTATAGCTGAACTGGCTGCACTAGTGGCACTAATTCAGAATTTATCTTTTTCTCTCCACATTGGAAAAAGTGCAGTCAGTTTAGCTATAAAGAACAGACCTATTATTAGAATGAGTTATATTTCTTTTTCTTTCCCGATTTTTGATTTTCTCACTGTATCCTATAAGCCATAAATGAGTGGATAATAAATAACCACTTGATCTTGTGACTCAACTTGTCGCTGGCTGGCACTCTACTATTGAGCCAATCATTGCTCTTTACCAGTATATTTTCTCCATTTTTATTAGATTTTTCTCTAAATCTTACAGTTTGGCTAGTCTAAACGGTCATTCGATCTATATGATCAACACCTCTCAGTTTACTTACTTGGGACTATCCAAACCTGAGGTTACGTTGAATCCTACTTCTGAAAGTTGTAAGCCACAAATGAGCAAACGAAAAATGACGGGGTCTCACCGGAACTCGATCCTAAAACCCAATTCGTCGCTGGTTGGCACTCTACCAGTGAGCCAAACATTGCCCTTTACCAGTATATTTTCTTCACTCCTATTAGAAATTTCTCTCTAAATCTTACAGTTTGGCCAGTCTAAACGGTCATTCGATCTGAAAGATCAACACCTTTCAGCTTACTTACTTGGAACTATCCAAACCTAAAGTTGCGTTGATTGAATCCTTCTGAAACTTGTAAGCCCTCAAATAAGCAAACGAAAAATAACGGGGCTCTACCGGGACTTAATCCTAGGACCCAACTCGTCGCTGGCTGGCATTCTGCCAGTAAGGCAAGCATTAATATATTTGCTCCTTATTGATATATTTTTTCCACTTCTATTAGAGATTGCTCTCTAAATCATACAATTCTCCATTATTCCGTTTTTATGTTCCAGGAACGAACGGAGGAGATCGCGTTGGAGCGGGCACCGGTAACGCAGGGCTTATTAAGGGTAAAGAAAGAGGAGGAGCTACAAGAGGTGTCGGGTTCTGGCGGCGGCACGACGATACTGACGACGCCGGCGACGGATTTGGAAGGGACCAGGTCGGGGCTGTTATGCCGCGAGGGGAACGTGACGAGTGTTCCAGCGCCGTTTCTCCTTGGAAGACGCACGAGCCCGCCGCCAGAGGATTGGAAACCGCTCGACAAGTGTTACTTTTGCCTCGATGGCAAGCTACCCCACGACGACCAGGCGCCCCTTGTAAGTAACTTACGACGAGTTTGCCCGGTGTGAGGTTGCGCATGGCTGAGCATCGACCTCGTCCTTGATCGCTAACTCTGTGTAGAGATTACATACTCAAAAGCGATGAGAGACATGGAAGAATAAAAGTGAACGAATCATTTTTCCTTCGCGAAATTCGGATCCGAGGCTGCGGCACCTCACGATCCGGATCTTGCCGGTAACGATAACGCTAGTGTTGCTCGTTTCATCTGCCACTTACGCAATCGCATCATTGGAATAATTCCTCATCTTTTCATTACTTCTCCATGTCGCCTGTTGTACCGTCGCGAGCGCGGCTCGAGTCTGATCAGGTCTTTTGCTGCTTTCGATTAAGTCGTGCGTCGACTGCCATTCCACCAGCCTCTCTCTCTTTCTCTCTCTCTCTTTCTCTCTCTCTCTTTCTCTCTTTTTCTTTCTCACAGCTTTGATCACTTTGACGCGCCCATACATGATTCACGAGGATTCGCGAAGGCGGCAGGCCTTTTAAAAAATGAATTCGATCAGAATTTGATCCCTATATAACTTTCTCACGGGTCTCTCTCTTCTCCTTTTTTTGCCATGTGCGACCAATCCGCTAGTCCATTTCGCCCGATCGGCGAATCGCACGAGCACGGTATGACACGTTTCTCCGTGTTGTGCCCCGCAGAGTCCGCAGAGCGACAGTGGCAGCAGTTCGCGATCGGCAGAATCACCGATGTCGGTTCAGGTGGATCCGATGGCGGCGTCCGTGGTCGCCGCCGCTCTCAGCGGCACTTACCCCACCCTGCTGCCCCAATGGTGCTTACCGCCGAGGGAGGCGCCCCTCGTTGGGGTGCAGACTCATCAGGACAGCGCCGCGGCGGCTGATCAACCGCTCGATCTCTCGGCCAAACCCAGAAATTCTCAGGTAAGCGCGAGATGTTCGTGCTCGTTGTTCTATCGTCTGTGTAAATGTACATTTTCTTTCTCTCTCTCTCTCTTTCTTTCTTTTTTTCTTTCTTTCTTTCTTTTTTTCGGCTTCATTTCATTTCTATCTCATAACGCTCATTCGAATCACTCTTCGGATATCCATTGCGCGGTTTGTAAAGTGTTTGATAAAAGATCAACGAGCTACAACGAGCGCGAAAACGCTTATAAATTATTCGTTATTGCACATATTTTTTTTTACCAAACTTGCTATTATTTAACGCGCGACGATCGCTATTATAATACATACACTGCTGAAAAATAGAGTTTTTTTTATAATGTCTTATTAGTGCTTATATTAATCGTGTTATTAAGTGACTAACGCTGACATCTCTAAATAACTTAAGCTGTATGCTTGCGTAATATTAATTATTATTTGATTATCGAAGTCTCTTGATCGTTCTTTTATATTAATATTATTATTCATTTGTTTGTGTTTAGGACAACAACATATCCCTACTAGAGCAACAGAAAATACCTCTGAGAATGCCGACAGGCATCGATCCCAAGACTATTCTCAAGTAAGTACAATAATTTTTTAGTATTTCTTAAATAGCGGAGAATATATATAGAAGAATATGCTTTTTAATGTAAAGAGATTCAACTCAAACCTTTGTATAGATAAGTGCTTATATAATTTTTTGGTAAATATAAAGTGGAAAATTGTAAACCCACGAAGAACCTCATTTCACATCAAAAAGTATATGCGTGGAGGCAATATGTTTTGCTTCCCTCCCCCCTCTCTTGAGGGGGCTCCACTATCAAAAAACTAGACATATAGCGTTGCGTTGAACCTCGTTTTGCGTGAAAAATTGTAAACCCAATGTGAAAACTCATTATATTTTTAATGTAAAAAAGCCACGTTGCAAAACTACTGTCAGAGTCATAACATATGTCAAGGTTAAGATTTTCGGGGCTGTCTCCTTTATAGTACATAATTACCAAAGTTTCCTATTTTTCGAGGTTTTTTTTTTTTTTTTTAGAGAAGGGATGATGGAGGAGGAGCTCTCCCGACTAATTATCCCTGTTGAAGTCACAACAAAGATTTTTTTAGAAAGACCCGATCATATTTGTCAAAATTCGGGAAAGGCCTTATTCTAAATAATTACCGAATATATAAAATTCCTTATTAATTGGCAGATTTATACAGCGTGTATATAAATCAACTCGATGCATTTAATTTAAAATTATACATCCTATGCGTTATTTATTTGATTCGTCAAAGTGATAAATGTATAAATCCCAAACGAAGAAGATTAATCATAAAACAGCCGTAATTAAATCACCGTGGAGATATAAAAATAAAAACTGAAATAAATAAAAGTAATTCTTCTCATGCAAAAATTATAGTTTTATACACAAGATTTTTTTTTTATTTAAAACCTGTAGATCTCTATAAATTTTATATTTTTTATTAATAAATTTAATATGTTGGAAAAAGTCTTGCGTTAAAAAAAAGAAATGACATAGAATTAGCGTTTTTTAGAGCGCGCATCGGAATATGAAGAGAGACGAGATTCCTGTCAAACAGTAAGACCGTACGAGTATTCAGGTTTGACAGAAGGGCGTTCTTTTCGACGAAACATCATTTCGGGCGTTATCGCGCGATTCGCTTTACACCTCGAGGCGAGAGCCCACTGATACGAAATTCCGTACCGAAGGAAACGGAGGAAAGGAAAGAAAAAAAGATTCGCGATCGCATTTCTTTCGTAGCGAGAACGTTTCTCGTGATCGAGTGGCCGTTTAAGCCGGCCGGGTATGCGCGTTATATTTCGATAAGGCGTCGATTAAAATGCCGCCGATAAACGACTTTCGAAAAATCGCGAAACTGACAGTCAGTCGATCCGGAATGCCGTCGCAATTAGGTGCCAATCACCGCGGCCGGGCATAACCGTGATTTATCTCCCTCGTAAAGACGTCAGGCGCGACAAGCGCGAGAGGAATCGTATCGTTCTCGAATGACGCACGTTCGATCGAGTTTTTGCATTCGCGGCTTGCATTTTTGGACTTTTATACGAGGAAATATACTCGGTAAGTTTGACAATCTTAATAACATGATTAAAAATATTTATAGATTTTACAGATTTATAATATTTAGGATAGGATCTATAATATTTATAGATTAAAATATTTTATAGATTTTTTGCTTATATAGTTAAAGTTTCTAAAAAAATATGAAATTCTTTAATTATTGAATATTATTCTGGAATTCTTAAAATATTGAATTCTTTATTTATTTGTAATTAACAGAGTTATATTTTTAATTATTTTTATAACGTGGCATCATATATTTGCTGAGTTTTATTATTAAACGTCTTGTATTGTCATTGTGTGTATTCTCTATGTGTGTGTACTATAATTGTAATACAAGGCGAACAGGGTTATAGATAAAGAGCCACGGTTATCAAGATCTAAAATCGCGAAAGCTCAAGTTTGCTGGATGAACTTGGTCGTGCGTTCTATCAAGCCGACCTTAATAACAGTATTGTGAACATTCGACGATTATCGTAGACATGTTGGAGAGATATGCATGTCTGGAATACGTCATATTTGATCCCTGCGATCATCTTTTATGCGCTTCATGATTTTTTATCGTGTGAACAATTGGATTATAAAGACTATAATAATCTTATATAAATTTCGTCTCTTTAATTTTAATTGAATAAATAATTATAAAAATATAAGCGGTGATCCTCAAGATTTATATTAAATAATATCATATATATTATTAGAAAGAGTATTAATTATAAATAATGATAATTGTAAATACTTTACTAATATAAAATTTCTAAGTTTTGTAGAAATTTTTTTGTTACACTATGGATACAGTAATGTCTCTTTTTTTATGTAAAGGGAACATTCTTTGCCTTAAACTGTTGCAATTAGGTAGGTCGCTTACATAGATGCACGGTTTTCAAATATTTAATATATGTACTACAGTGTTTTAAACTGCGCGAAAAAATTCGTTGTAATACGTTTGTACGTTCGCGGTAAGCAGCTGGCCCTCTAAATCGTAATAATACCGACGAGTTGCTTGAACTTTTCAACCCTTTGAGCTTTAAACTGCTATATGTCTGCGGTACGTACCTCGATAAATATTTAAGCAGTACGTTTCCCAGAATCGATGCACAACTCTGTTGTGGTCTCGAATGCGAAACATGATGCGATAGATTTGGTAAATTTCTATTCGTACATGTAGAGATAAATGACAGCGAAAGAGAAAGGAGTTTTATACAGTTTTACATTATTTTTGTCATGAAAGAAAAATCGAATTAATTACGACGCTATTGCATTTATGCTACGTCAATTTTTTTTCTTTTTTTTTGTCCCACTCATTTCGATTTCGTTCGAACAAGTTGAAATTGTTCCAGTCTCTCATTATTAATGTATATCAGATTTATGAAAATATACGATCATCGATACGAATGATTAATTTTTATTTTTCTCGCGCGAAAAATTAAAGCAATCGTCGATAGCTCGAGTGAGTCGCGCGAGTCGAGTTTGATGTCAGATCGTCGTGCTAAAGTATCGAAGGCGTACGTTGCCCCCGTGTTTTCGCTGTTTTCCCCCGCGGAACATTTTGCGCATCAAATTTTTATCATCGTCTATTATTAGTCCATCGTAATCTGCACCTCCCGACGCATCGAAGACGTGAAGAGTACCTCGCGAGTGTGCATCTCGCGGCCTCGATTATGAGGGGGGCGTAAAGGGAGAGCGTAACTCGAAACGCGAGAAGGGGAGAAAGAACCGCGTGGCGGGGTGGGGAGGGCGGTGGGAGGGGCGGGAGCGAGGAAGAGGGACGTAAGAGACGAGAAAAATCAGAGGAGAGAAAAGAAAGAGGCGAGGGAGGTTCGCGCTCGACGCATGCTCGACGTAATTAACGATAAGATAGGACCGCCGACGAAACCGCGCGGGTCGAAATTAAAACCCAATTCAAATTAGCTCACGGATATTTAATTCTCAATACGACGGTACTGAAGTCGTGAATTAGAGTCTACGCTCAAAAATATACGGGATATTATAATCAGCTCTTATAAATATAATAAGTTAAGTATAAAAAATACACGTCGATTTTTAAAGAGTAATTTCAGTGCAAACTTTATTATATAAAGATTTTATTATTTAAAAGTGACCAAATGGAATATCATAAGGTTGTTAAAAGAAATGAGTGTTGAAATTCAGATTCATCAGCGTGAAAAGTCCATAAACGAAGACGCTGGTAAGTTGGCGCATCCGCTCGTAAATTGTTACGATCAGCACGCAATGCGTGAAGTTCTATTTCTTAGGTTAGGTTAGGTTGAGTGCTTAGGTGAGTGCTCCGAATAAAGGAGAATGTAGATTGGCAGTGTCTTTCTCGTCAAAATATTGTATCCCTTTATTGTAGACTGATCCGCGGTATAACACGTCTCGTGTCTTATTGAGAGAACCTACGATGTGGCGCAAAGTACGGGGCTCCCTTTAAGGCACTTTCGTATGAATGAACGCAAAGAGAAAATCCAGGGTTCGTCTTGATCGGCATTAAACTTGTACGTACATACTCGAACGCAGCCGCCCGATTGAGATCAAGAGCTTTCCAGCTGCTTTTGAAAATATCGTGAACAAAACAACGTGAACTTTTCGATGCACTCTCGCAGGAATACAATGATCTTGTTGCTTTAATTTTTTCGTTACACGTGTAACTTTGGGAATATGAATTATATAGGTTTTTCGCCTCTTCCTCCACATTCGTGCGCACACACATGGACACACACAATGCACGCATTATATAAAAGTTTCAGATGAAGTGAAAATTATATTACTCGTCAAAAGTTTAATACAGCTCTATAAAACTAAATGTATTCAAATTAAATCTATGCTGCTCGAACACGTCAAGTTTTTGTACTTCACTTTGCTGTTACAAACTAGGCGAATCTCGAGATATTTATCATCCTCTATAAACTGGCATTACGCAATCAAATACTTGACTAGTCGATGTAACTTTATACTTTTCTTCGAACGTTCACTTGTACAGTTACAACAGAATCTTTATTTCAATTTTTTTAAGTATTTATTTTATATTTGTTCCATTTTTGTATCATTTCATGGGGAGCTGTAATAAAATATATTGCATTTGAAAAATCAAGAAATTAGACTTTAATTTTTTTTTAAATATTTTTGGATTATTTGGTTTATAAGCATCAATTAATAAATTCTATTAATAATTTCTATTAATAAATATTAACGTTTTTCAGTTTAAAAGATTTTCGAGATTCTTTTGATAATTAAGGGAAGGATATGCGGATTTTTAATATAAACTATATTATTTTAAATAGATTATAAATTTTTAGAAACTTGGGATAAGAATTACGAGCTAGTTCGTTAGATCTAAGAAAGTGCCTTCGACATAGCAAGTCATAAACGAAATTAGACGTATAGTTCGCGTCCGCGATACTGAAAAATAGGCAAGCCGCAATAAAACTAGACAGCAGTACTGAAGCAAAACCGGTTCGTAGAAGGCTTTGGAAAAGGTTCGCTGGCCAAAGAGGTATTGACGTCGCCGCGAAGGACAAGATTATTACTATCTGGTTCGCGATTGCGTGAGTCTTGCGATTTATGCGAGAATTTACAAAATCGAACCAGTTTAGTCAGCTCGATCGTGAAACGTTGACTTTGAAAGCATAAATAATATGTCGAAGATATAGATGGTTTAATCGCCGCAAAATCGTTATCAGCTAAGAATTGTATTCACGATATATTTTATAAAAACGTTATTACGCATCGATATTTTTTAATCTATTTATTCATCTTGGCTAATTCAATTTTGATATTTATTCTATCACTAAGAATAGAATTTTTTGTAAGTAAATAAATATTTTGTTAATATTTTTTGATTTTTTTATTCAAATAGATATATACTTGCTTCTAAAAATGTTTTGTCACATGAAATAAATAATTATTTGTATGTAATAAAAATTTTAATTTTTAAAATATATTATTCAAAATTTTATTATATAAACAAATATTTATTTAAGGATAAAAAATTATTTATTAAAATAAAGAAAACTTGTGTTTTTGAAACAACCAAAAATTAAAAAATATATATATATTTTTTTTAAGAAAGTAATTTAATAAAATAAAACTAAAAATTAATTTTATTTGCAAATAAAAGCATACTTTGTGCTTTTATTTTATATTTTATTAATTCAAATGTATTTACTGCTTGATTGAAATAATTAATTCCTTTGCAAGTATTTAAATAAATAATTTGTTTTAAAATAAATACAATTTTTGGAAGTTTAGTGCATTTGTTTTCAATTGTGTAAACAATACAATCTAACGCGCAATGCCTCATATTTTCACGAAAATGTCGACGATAAAGTCTAAATTTCTCGCGGTTAAATACGTACCATGTCATTTTATTTAGCGAATACCGTTTTCTTCGAAATTACGCGACAGCATTACTCCAGGAACGTTGAACCTGAGACATACACGGACGCGGCGAGTCGACCGAGTTTCGACGACGACGACGACGACGAAGTCGACGACGACGACGACGATGTGGTGGATATCGTCGTGTAAAACCGCAGACGAGTCGACAAACAAAAATCGCAGATAAATCAGCGCCGGTCGATGACTGACGTAGCGGGACCTATCCGGGAGGCCAGCGTCGAACGAAATGCACTTTTATCAGCGGCTCAGGTCGACGAACTTGAGACAAAGGGGGGCTCACCCGGTGCATGTGCAAGCGGGGTTGGGACGGCGAGGGGGAGCTCGCGATGATTCCTTACGCCTCTCTCTCTAATCTTATCGGTTGCGCACTGTGACAAATTACACCGTGGCCCGATATCCATCGCCTTCGTGCCACGTCGCGTTCTTTTATGCAAGCGCGAAATATTACCGGCTGCTTTTGCGCCGAAAGTTGTTACATTCTTCTCGCATGTTTAGAGCGCGAAGCGATTGCAAGTGTGAGGTGATTTAGCTACGAGAATCTATCGAGCGGATTTTCATTGCTGCACGCGAAAGTGATATCAGAGAAAAGAAATTTACTATCTTTTCTTTCCGATAGTGTTAGATTAGATTTTTATTTAAATATATAAATTTTATTTATGTTATTTTCTTGAGAATATCAATATGTAAAATATGTCACGTTAGTTTTTTTAAATTAGAATTTAGATCGTCTTTGACTTTCTTTATCTTTCATTTAAGTCAGCAAACAAGCATTTTAATGAGAAAATAATGTTAGAGATATACAATGTACGAACACTGTTTATTTTTAAAAAAAGAACAAATATCAGTTGCTTGATACAATGTTTGATGTCATAGACTTAGGAATAGTTCGTTAAAACAAAAACATTGCTTAGCAAACATAATGCGTTTCGGAAAGTATGTAATCACGTACTGATGTGACAATTTATGATATCAATAAAAAGAAAATTCTAGCGCGAAAACGAGTATTAAAATTATTAATATACGCGCTTGCCCTCCGGTGATGTTAGAGCGCTTGTATACGTTGTTTTAATTCCCGTCTCTCGGCGTAGATAAATTTCATCCATATGACGTACAGTATAAATCACGATGAGCGAAATGATATTTATGTAAATGAATTACGTATTTAAATAGATGTAAATGCTCGAACATCTCTCCGACACGGTTTTTTCCGGTCAAATATTATTGATTGCACGTGGTAGTTCGCGAAATTGTCGAGTTAACACGTCTTTCCATGTTTGAAAAACTTAATTTACATGACTGAATGTCTCGAAGGCGAGCTTAAAGTTGCACGGATTCGCTATTCATCATCGTCAAACACGTGCGGGTGTCGAAACGGCCACGTGGCCGTTTAATGCGAATCGTCTATCGAGTTAGTTCCAGAGAACGCACGTGAGCTTGCCAAAAGCGATGGATAGACTTTGTTATGCACGAGAACCGACTTGAGCGAGTATTGATCACCCCGATCAATTTTTAAATCGCGCTTACAGTCGCTTGACTATATCAACTTATGTCAATGTTGCGAGATGTTTGAAGGTAAGAATGTTTTTTTCCGGGATCTCTCAATTTGATAGATGATTTTCATAGGATTTGTTATCGAAAAAAGAATGCCGCAAACAACAATGCGCTACGATTTATAGTTTTCGAGATATTGATTTTTTTAAATTGTAATTAAAGCAATATTTTTGTCATAACAATTGATGGTAATTTTCTGACACCATGTATATTTTATAAAACGTGCCTCCACCTTTTATAAAGCCTCTCCTTTTATTTTTTCCCACTCCGAAGAAAATTAACCTTATATCTAATCCATGTCTGAGTGGATTATTATTTTAAATATTATCATTATTATTTATTATTCTTTATATATGTGTTTACTTTTATTGCATTACAATGCAAAAATTTTTGAAATCTGAAAATGTAAAAAAAAAATTAAAATTTGTTGCATTAAAAAATTTCGAAATCTTGATGTATTAAAAAAAAATTGAACTTTGTGATATTAATAAATTTTATAAAAATGACATATTGCGAAAAATTTTTAAATCTCAATATATTAAAAAAAAAAAAAAAATTAAAATTTTGAAACATTGATATCTCAAAAAGTATTTATCGTAGCGCATCGTGATTTGAGGCATTCTTTTCCTCAGTAAAAGATCTATCAAATACACCTATCAAATTGAGGAATCCCGGAAATAACATTCTTCCCTATTTGAAGATTAGGCTCCTCTAGTTACGTTTTGATTAGTGTCTCGGCTGCTTTCGTGGCAATTTTAAATTGCATGCAAACGAAAGCTTTTATCGATATTCGATATTTTATTTCTCTAGGAAATGAGAAAAATAGCAATTTTCTAGAGTGTTTTAGAATTATTTTTGTTTTACAAAATATCGATTTTCTTCAGTGATACCTGCTTTTAATACGCCGTTCATTTAAATTGATACTCTGACTCTTAATGCACGAAGATAAACGAGATCCATTATAATGACTGATGGATGGAAGCTGTATTTTAAAAGTCGCGAATAGAGCGAAGAGTGGAAATTATACAAAAATAAATTTTTCTCTAATAAAAAGCAGTTGTGACATTCAACGATTTGTTTCCGGCGATATCTTTTAATACTTATATATATATATATATTGGAAACTGGACTCACCGGATTTGATTCCTATATATCATTCCAAAATCATGGAGACCATATCATATGCAAAAAAAAAAGAAAAAAAAACAGCATCAGACCTAGCCTCGCTATAACGTTGATTAACTCTGTTTTAGCTCGTGTTACCGCGCGAAACCGCGAATGACCGGACCGGTTGCGGCGGCGGCGGCGGCGGCGGCAGCTGCGGCAGGCGTCGGTGGTGTTCCTGTGGTGGGTGCCGGGGGTGGCAGGAGGACTTACACCGAGGAGGAGCTGCAGGCCGCCCTTAGGGACATCCAGAGCGGCAAGCTCGGCACGCGGAGGGCGGCGGTGATCTATGGGATACCGCGTAGCACGCTGCGCAACAAGGTCTACAAGCTCGCGATGGAACGCGAAAGGGACGCGTCCCTGACTAGCACCCATTCACACCCTCACGAGCCCGGCGCCCCAGTCACCACCACCACCACCATCACCACCACCATCACCACCACTACTACTACTACTACTACTACTACTACTACTACTACAACACCACCAAATACGACCCAAAACGCCTCCGCGACCACTCCGCCCCCGCAAGTGGACGAGGTAGGTTTTGGGGACAGAAAACGGAGGATATAGCTAAGGATTTAGAACGAGAGGTAGAGAGAGAATAGATAAACGAAAGAGGGGAAAGAAAAGAGCGAGAGTGGGCGAGATGCAGAGAGAAGGGTGAAAACGTTCCACCGACACGTGCCGAACTCTCCTCGTCGGTACTTTCACGCGTGTCGTGTAGAAAAAGCCGAGGATGCAAATTGGCATCGCCGGTGATGGTTAGGTTCTCGTGAAAGAATGATACAACGAGGCATTTTCATCTATCGAGACGACGCGCAAGAACTCGCCATCGAGTATAGTCGTTTTCGGTGATTTTCGTTGTCGATGCCCGTTAGTTCTTATCTGAAAATTAGTCGATGGCGCGAAAGAAATGGTTTCGAAATTATTCCTACAAGTGCCTGATGGTATAATCGCGTGAGTCTTCTTCACATTATCTTTTTATTTGCAGATATTAAAAAGCATTTTGACCTAGGAATTTCGAAATAGATTTAAGAATATATCGAAAGAGTAAATCTCAGACTTTTCATTTGTTACAGTATGAAACAGACATGCATCGCGTAGACATGCAATATGTGCGCGCTGATTATTATATGATAATATGTAACAAAAAATAAAAAAAAAAATAAAAATTAGATTTGACGAGATTTTTATCCGGAAAAGATGAAATTTATAACAATTATTTATTCAAATTCTACATAATAATTATAAATATTTTTAAATTAAAATGCCTTTTTACAAAATATTTTAATCGTAAAAGAATATTTTAAAAAATGGAAAAGACATAAATTACGTAAAAATATATTAGTAAATGAGAACAGGACATAAAAATCTTCAAAATAATTAATTTTGGAATATATATATATATTATCAGGCACTTTAGAAATCATGCACAATTTCTTTCGATTAAAACTGTCCGCAAGCGAGTAAGTTTTCCCATGATTTAAATACATGGGGAAACAGGCCGATTACCATGCAGAGAAACGTAAAAGGGTATGGGTGGAAAACGGAACAATGCACGAGGGAGATCTCGTTGAGGGAAAATTCGCGAATACATACCGTCCATTTGTACCTAAGTGTGGTTTTGGTTAGGAAGAACGAATGAAGCTTCCCCAAAACATACCTCTGGCACGGCGATCGTGGATCTCGCGTGGACCTCGTTATCGCGAAACGATGCCCGAAATTTGGACTCGGTCAGAGCGAACTCGTCAATTCATTGATCGTTAAATTAATCAGCTTCATTATCGAATATTTTTCATCATTGGTCTACGTTTCTACTAAATTCCACTTGCTTGCTATAACGCTAGAAAATTTAACTTTGACGATTCTGTTTCAACGTTATATACAGATGACATGAATCTTATCAATACTATCTTTATTTTTCTTTTTTTTTTTAGATAAACATTGTATATACTTTCGAAAACACGCATTTGCGGAAAGTAAGTGAAACTTTTATAAGTCGATAGATTTCAATTTTTTTTTTTCAAATTATTCGATTTCTCTCATATTGCGGAGAAATATCGACCTAGTCCGAAAAAATATCGACGGCAAGTGTGCGTTTTGCTCGGTGACAGTAGGAGACGCTGGAGGAAGGGGACGATGGTCTACGCGGCTCCATATCGGTCGTCGTGGTGCTCACAGTAGTGTTTCACTCCAGTGTTTTTTTGCATGGGCTGTTTAACTTTTTTTATCTCACTATTTGTAGTTTAACACACGGCAACTTGGTGTCCGCGAGGTTGCAAGACTCGAGGTAAGTCTTTGGGAAGGCCGGGTCGAGACGAAAAAAGAAAAAAAAAAAGAAAAAAACAAGTTATCTGTCCGGTCTTGATTTTTCTTTTGTCTCTCTTACGAGAGCCTCGCTTATGGCCCCCGGAATTCAATAAATGATCGTGAATGTACGCTTCTGGACCTCGACACTGTGCATCCTCGATGTGCCGCGCATATAACCCTACGCCATAGAGAGACGTCCAATCAAATAATTGTTCCGAAATAGACGGATCGCAATCCCAGTGCGAACGCGCTGCCATGCATGAAACAATCGCGCGATTGAAGATTACGGCAGATTAAACACGGTGGCCCGATTTAATCCTCATCACCTGATAATGTCTTTTGCCTTGATTTGATAGCGATTAATTTTGCTTAACGTGTATAGGATAGGAATTGATCGCAATTAGATAATCGAAAATATCCAATGCATTAAAATGCAAGAATTCTCCAATTTATTTCAGCGTAATTGTAGTAGTGTTTATCTTTAGCGGTATTGCTATTAGAATAAATTCTATTTATTAGAATTTAGAGGAGTAGTTTTTTATTGGAAGGAAAAAAATTTGAATGTCAGAAGAAAGTAGTGTCGTATAAAGTATTGTAAAATTAAATTTGTAAAATATCCATATCGTATTTTCCTAAATATTCTAATCGCATCGCACGATCTATTAGTAGTGATACTTGCCACTTAAAAATCTGTTGACCAAACTACGCTTTAGCATGAGGCGCTATTTTACGGTACATTATTTGCGAAGCTCGCAAGCACGATCTATGCACGTGGATGGTTAAAATCTCATTTTGCCTGCTTGCATTTCATGCGATCGCGTACCGCTCGTTTGTACACATACGTGGTAACCATCGTAGAAGACTGTTGCTTCACTTTTAGTGCAATGCATGCGCCTTAAACGAGTCCCTCGAGCACTCGAATTCCGGCGTATCTCGTCGAAACGCACGCCGAAGATGAATTTTCTCTTTTCCCTTTAGTCTACGCGAATTTTTCCACCTTTTCCTTTTACTGGGAACTAGCGAGGAAAAGGTAGTCGCGATTATATAAATATATTAGCGAATGATTGTCGAGAGCATTGAGAATGTTTTATCCATAAAACATTGATCGCTTCTTTAAAAAAAATACTGTATACTGATTAGCAGCTGATCCTGCATGGCGCTTGGCTAGCTATTCTACATTCGATGATGTATATATTGAGTGATTTGCGTAAAGTGATTTGATCGTAAAATAATTAACAATCTTAAAATAATTATATTCGATAGAGAAAAATGATTTCTCCTGTTTTTTCTTTTTATTATTTTATAGGCGAAATTTTTTTTTATAAAACAAAATTACACTGAATGATTTTCGCTAAATATCTAAAAAAGAAGTTTCGAAGCATCATTTTCAAGATTCCAAAAATGTTCTCATTTTAAGACAGTAAAAACTGGCTCGCGATTTTTTTTATACGAAACGTTTTCAAAGCCACAAGTATATTCTTTTTCGCGCGCATTACGCTTTTTTTTTCTATTTTAATACTTTTTTTTGAAATATGCAATGCGGTCGCTTTACGAGGAACACTTTGTATATATTTACATGGACAATTGACACTTACACACGATACAAATACATTCCAGATACACACCTCTCGACGAAGCACTCTCGAACAAAAAATTGTCATTTATGAGCAACAACGTTTGCCTAATGACTATCGATGATAAGAAGAGCATCGCTTCTATTCACGTCTCCGGAGACGGAGTGGAAGCTTTTACTTTTACTTTCCTCGAGAGGGCAACTTGACCGTAATCTGCAATTTAGATGCTCTTTCACGAGCAAAGAGTATACGCAGAAAACGCTAGAAGAGATATTTTTAACAGGTGGACGACAAAGAATTATCCGGCGCGGAAGAGGAGAAGGAAGTCGAGAAGGCCCTGTTGAAGCCTCTGCTCTCGTTGGAGGATCTCGTCAGGTTCTCCGCGTTCGAAGGAAGCGGTGGTGATTCCCTCAGGAACCTGTTACAACGGGGACACGAGACAGGAACTGAATGGCCGGGATTGGAACACGCCAACATCGGTCCTTATATTCAAAAAATGTTAGCTGCTGCTGTGCCATTAGGTAAAATAAAATCTTTGGTTTTTTTTTTTTTGGAATTATTTGTCAAAAATTTTCTCTTGCTTTTATCTGAGAATTGCAATATAGCTTTACCTATCATGATTTTATTATTAGCGAATTATTAGCAAAAAATCCTGCTTCTTCTAAATTCGAGATAAATTTATTCATATTAATACAATTCGAAGAAAATAACTACGTAGAATTAGCTTGTCTTATAAGTTATATCATCTAGGATTTGGGTCACACATTTCCGGCAAGTATTTGTTTTTTTTATCCACTAAATGTAACCAGCCAATCTCTGCGCCAAGAGAGGAAAGCCGAAAAGTGTATTATGTCGTGATAGGACTTCCAGAATCGATAGAAGCCGGGCCTTGGTCAGTTAGCTCGCCGTTAATTCCTCTGCTTTTAAAGACTGCGAATTAAATCGAGTAGCTTAAATCTTTCTGTATTTGGAATTACGACAAATAGAAGAACAAAATGTTACAGAGGCAATCATGATTTTTATTAAAATTATCATAAATTGATATTGAATTTTGTTGCATTCTTTGCACTGTTTGTACCTACTTTATCTAAAAGATTATGTTTAATTTTAAAAATGTCGCCAGTAAATAAATTAATAAACAAGTGTTTATACGACCAAACTGGCAATTTATTGTTTGATTATTATATCACGACGTTTCGACCATATGGTTTTGGTCCTTATCAAGTGAAACTAAAATTACAATACAATAAATAATGATAGTCATGTTACAAAGAAAAAAATAGGATTAAGCAACTTACGTTATAATTAAAAAGTAGAAAGAGAAAAAACGAAATGTCAAACTGACATTGTGTCAACCACTATGTTTGGAATACTGAGATCAACTAAACGACCTTTATTAATTTATCGTATATGTTGTTTAAATTCTCTGTATCTTTTTGGGAATTAATAGTGTTGTCAAATTTTTTAATAAAAAACATTTCAGCTATTTCTCTCTTTCTTACATGTTTTTTGTTATGTAGAATATCAGGCGCTGACCAATCGAAGTCATGATCAAATTTTAATTTGTGTTTGCTAATTACGGATAAATTACTTTCGTGCATTTTTATATTATTACAATGTTCCTTGACTCGGGTGCTTAAGTGTCTTTTTGTCTGGCCAATATACGAAGCGCTACAATTCTTACAATTTATTTTGTAAACAACCTCCGTTCTATTGCTAATAGGCAAACTATCCTTGCCGCGTTTAATCAGTGAATTTAATTTTTTAGGTATATTGTAAACCACTGTCAGTCCCATATTTTTAAGCAACCGACCAACATCGTCACTCAAGCCCTATGGGTTCTCCGTTATCACCTATTTTAGCAGATATTGTGATGGATGATTTGGAGACACATTGTTTGAGTCTACTTGGGTTTGCGGTTCCTGTATATTATAGATACGTAGATGATATTTTTGCTATTGTTCCACGTGCAAATGTTGACGAGATTAATTTGATTTTCAATAGTTATCATCCACGTTTAAAATTCACACATGAAATAGAGTCGGATTCATGTATCAATTTTTTAAACACCAGTGTTATCCGTTCCAACGGAAAAATTTTAACAAACTGGTATAGAAAAGCTACGTGTTCCGATAGATACATAAATTTTTATTCGAGCCATCCTTTTAAATATAAGTTGAACACCATTTTTAATCTTGTTGACCATGCTATTTTACTATCTGACGACCAGTTTCATGGAAAAAACATTGATGTCGTGAAGCAGATCTTACTTAATAATTGTTTTCCGACACACATTGTAAATCGTTATATTTGTAAGAGACTGAATTTTTTGAAACACCGGAGCAGTAGCATTCTAGGTGATGGGGAAATTGATACAGACAAACCCTCCTACATCGCACTACCGTTTGTCGAAGGCTTGAGTGACGATGTTGGTCGGTTGCTTAAAAATATGGGACTGACAGTGGTTTACAATATACCTAAAAAATTAAATTCACTGATTAAACGCGGCAAGGATAGTTTGCCTATTAGCAATAGAACGGAGGTTGTTTACAAAATAAATTGTAAGAATTGTAGCGCTTCGTATATTGGCCAGACAAAAAGACACTTAAGCACCCGAGTCAAGGAACATTGTAATAATATAAAAATGCACGAAAGTAATTTATCCGTAATTAGCAAACACAAATTAAAATTTGATCATGACTTCGATTGGTCAGCGCCTGATATTCTACATAACGAAAAACATGTAAGAAAGAGAGAAATAGCTGAAATGTTTTTTATTAAAAAATTTGACAACACTATTAATTCCCAAAAAGATACAGAGAATTTAAACAACATATACGATAAATTAATAAAGGTCGTTTAGTTGATCTCAGTATTCCAAACATAGTGGTTGACACAATGTCAGTTTGACATTTCGTTTTTTCTCTTTCTACTTTTTAATTATAACGTAAGTTGCTTAATCCTATTTTTTTCTTTGTAACATGACTATCATTATTTATTGTATTGTAATTTTAGTTTCACTTGATAAGGACCAAAACCATATGGTCGAAACGTCGTGATATAATAATCAAACAATAAATTGCCAGTTTGGTCGTATAAACACTTGTTTATTTATCTAAAAGTATCTCGAATAATACATGTCTCTCACTATATAATACTTAAAGACACAAGTATTATTAGATGTAAAATAAAAACCGAATTAAAATTTATGAAAAACTATTATGAAGATATCATTAAAACTTGTGTCTTGTTGCTAATAATGTGTTATATATTATGTATAATAATGTATTTAGATATTTATTTGCCTTTGTAGTATAAACATTACAATAAACAATAAATAATATATTTTAAACTCATCAGGACTGGACACACGAGACTATCGCATACCAGATGTGATGAGGAAGCTGATGAGTGAAGATAAGAGGCTGAACAAGAGTGTGAACGGCGATCAGTCGCAGCCGCATCATCAGCACCATCATCATCCCTTAGCTGCGCATCAGCAGACGCAGTCGCAGCAACAGCAGCAGCGCGTACCCATGACGAACGACGATTTCAATCCCAACATCGAGGAGGAGGCCAGCGACAGCGCTCAGGGCAGAGCGATACTGAAGATTCCGTCCTACAAGCCCGCCAGCACGCCGGGCTGTTCCAGCAAGAACGGCGAGCCGACTTCCGCCGCGTTCGCCCAGGGTTTCGCGGCTGCCGCCTCGAGTCCGGGTCTTCTGGAGCGAGCTAGCCCAGCTTTCTCCGGCACCAGCAGCCCAACGAATTCGCTGGTGGGCAAAGCGGTGGCCGTCAACTTCCGCGACGTCATCGCCAAGAGCATCAGCGTTAAGTTTCAAGAGGGCCAAACGCCGGGCGCAACCGGTATGCCGGGTTGCCAATCGGCCGGCGTCGTTCCGCCGCAGCAGGCTATGATGACGGATCCAAATCCGTTTAAGAGGGGACGTTACACGCCTCCGCAACCGCCGCAGCAACAGCAGCAGCAACAGCCATCGTCGCAGCAGCAGCAGCAAGCCAAGCAGCAGACACAAGATGCGAACAAGTCAAAACAGGGCACCGGCGGTAAGGGTACCAGACCGAAACGTGGCAAGTACAGGAACTACGATAGGGATAGTCTCGTCGAGGCGGTACGCGCGGTACAGCGCGGTGAGATGAGCGTGCATCGTGCTGGCAGCTTTTATGGAGTTCCGCACTCCACCCTTGAGTACAAAGTCAAGGAGCGGCATCTCATGAGGCCGCGAAAGAGGTAAATCAGTTAAGTCTTTTTCTTTTTTTTTTTTTTCTTTTATGAACGATGTAATATTACGTGATAAATGTAGGATAAATGTGATATTTTGATAGAAAATATCTTGCGTTTAATGGGATATACACATATTTTTAATTATGGATTGTTATTTATAAAGAATAAAGTAAGCATCTGTTATTAAGAGTTAAGATATCGCGAGCTTTCATTCTTTTCACAGGGACCAGAAGCAACCGGATGACAAATCAAAGGAGACCGCGACGACGGCAGTGGCAGCGGCAGCCGCGGCGATGCGGCCAGGCGCTGCCGGCGTCGACAAGAAACCGCAGCTGAAACCGCAGCAGAAGCCGTTTACGCCGCCGGGCGGCATACCCGGTCCAAATGGACTGAAAATGCCACCGTTCATGGAAGGTATGCCTCCTCACTTGCCGTTCGCGGCCTTCAACTTCTGGAACCCGGGACCTTTTATGCCCTCGCCTTTTATGGGTGGCGGACCGAACGTGCCGATCCTGCCGGAACAATACTTTGCGGCGTCGCAGAGAATGCGCGGGCTGCAGGAACAACAACGAAACGCGGCGATGGTACAGCATCAGCAACGAGACCGTGACGGTGGTGTTGGCGTATCCGGAACGCCAGACGCAGCTGGAACCTCGAATTCTCGAAGCGCGTCGATAGCCAAGGCGCCGCGCGACATGGTAGAAAGCATCTACGATGGATCCGGGGCGAACGGCAGTTTCTTGGACAATCTGATTAGGTCGAGCCTCGAGACAGGCATACCAAGGGACCAGCGGACGATGGCGGAGGTGAGGAATCAGCAGCAACAATCATCGTCGCAGGCGCAACATCCGGAGACGATGAGTAGTAAGACGCTGATCGATCAGCTTTGCAGAAATTCGAGAAGAACTCCGTTGCCACGAATGGCGCAAGATAGCAGTGAGGATGAGAGTTATCGAGGACCAGCGGGCAGGATAGTGCCGGAAAGGCCGGAGCGTGTGCCTACGGTTGATCTCAGCCCATCACCATCGGAGAGGGGTCGCACGGAGGACGGCAGCGATCGGCTCACGTCACCACCGACGCCTCTGTCGATTTCTCGAGCGGGTAGCAGGGACGAGGATAGCACCCGTGACTCGAGAATCGATCGTAGCAGCAGAGAACGCGAAGTTCATAACGGCGGCCAGGAGGATCGCGATAGGAAGCAGCCTTTGAACCTGCAACAGCAGCAGCAGCCACAGCTGAATCATTACCCGGACTTACACAACCTCTACGCCGTATCAACTGACAAAAAAAGTGCCTGTGATAGTAAGCTTATAGTAGATCATTCGAGCCAGAAGACTCAGCCGCAGCAACAACAAAAGGAATACGCTGCCGTGAGCGGGCTGGTCGTGCAACTGCAGAGGGGCTACAATACCGCGAGCAACAGATCCGGCGAGCCGACTAACAGCCAACAGCCGGCAGCGGAGCAACGTGGCCCCGCGCTCAGCATGGAGGACTCCGTAGAGCAGTAGACGAAAGTCAGTATCAGTTATCAGTAAAGTATACAGTTACGAGTACAGTAAAAAAAACAAAAGGAAACAAAGATCCGTATATACAGTAAGCACATTCCCATCCAGATCTCTCCGCCATCTCTCACACGCACCGAACCCGTGCGCCTTCTCTCGTTGTTGCGCGCCGCGAACGAGGTTTCCCTTCAGGCGCTCGATCATGAAAACTGGGGAAACTTTTCACGCCGAATTCGAATTTTCGCATTCATAATGCGAGACGTTTGTGAACAACACGGAGATGAAGGGAATCCTCGAATACGTCGGCAACGCGATGATACTCTGACTATCCCATACACTCTCCTGCTCTCTCCCATGACTTATTCGTTCCAATCGAAAAAAAAGAAACCCTCGAACGTTGCAAGTCTAGCGCAGAAAGGGGAGAACAAAAATGGCAATGCGTGTGACGCTAGCACAACCACAATCCCCGTAGATTCATTGCGATTCCGCCAGTTAATCCGCCGTACGAACCCGCGTCCAACTGGTCGCGGCCCGGCCGTTCTAGCATCAGGCACGCGTGCAGAAAGAAATCCTTTCGATAGGCGAAAGCATGGATTTCGGACTGGTGTATCACAGAACGAAACGAATAAAGGACACGCGCGCGGTACATATATTCATGTACTCGAGTACTCGCGCACGAGACACACGCTTCAGTAGATGCACGGACCCATTCTACAAACGCATTTCTACAAGCCGGACATTCCACCAAATATTTTTCTCTCAAACGCATCGACACACACAGCACACAACAGTGACATAAACAAAACGAGTATTTACACATACGCGAGTATACAAAAATGGGGAACATAAACGAGATACTTAGGCGTTGCGCGCGTACACGCATCGTAGTCGAGATTTTGTCACCGTCTCTATCATACCAAGAGTTAGTGGCGAATTCGAATTTAAAGCCGATCTGAAGCCTTTTTACTTTAGACTTTAGCGGAAATTCAAAGAGACTCGGTGCATCCGTGTCCCTTTGGTGCTATGATCAGAATTTATCATAAAGAGATGACTCGTCGCGATGTACGCGCGAAACGCGAAAGCGTTAGCCGTTCGATGATTATTATTACGATTATTAATTATCGCTACCACTACCAATCGGTGGACGACGACGATAGGTCAAACGATGGAACAAAAATGCCGACGCGACAACATATTTTTTCCTCTCTATGAGTGTAAAACTATCTAATGCAAAAGGGAAGAAAAGAAACTTATTACTTAACTATTAACACTACTTAACTCGTAAGGAGCGACATAATTATATAAGGAATAATATATTATATATACATATATTTTTGGTCATTACACGAGAACGTGTGCGAAGCAAGAACAAGCCAAGGCTTTTGTTGGCGCGCGTAGGTGATGATTTTTTCCATGAGAGGCGACAATATTTCTATAACCTCGGTTGTTTCGAGGCCGGCGTTTGACGCGAACGCGTCCCATATTTCGGGCACGTTACAAAAAAAAGGCGAAATGCATAGAAAATATCGGAAAGCGATCTTCGTTAAACATTGCCCAAGTCCGAGCGATATATTCAAAAGTCGAATCTCTTTTTTTTTACGAAGGATTTACAAATCGACTTTTTAATATTCTTTAATAAATTAATTTCTTAATAAACGTAAAAAAGATTTCAAATCTTTTGACATTTATTATATAACAAATCTTATTTATAGGGCTTTTCAAGCAATCTTGAAATCATGTTAAAACAAAATTTTTTTTTATCGAATTAATTTTCTATTTTGCCTTAATCTCTCTTTTTATCTTGCAGACTTTAACGATGACAAGCTTCTGTCTCTTTTCCCAAGCAATTACGGCCACAAAGATCGCGATCTTTTGAATTAAAAGAACAGTCTAAATCCAGGCAAAGGCTGGAAAGATGCAAAATTAGAACGTAGGATAAAAAAAGGCAATTAAAAAGAAAGGAAAGGGAACGCGTGCGTGTGCGCCCGCTCTCGATTCGATATTTTTCCGATATTGAAAAGATGTTTTTCTTAAGCACGTGACGCCCACTTTTTGATACAAATACAAATTTTCTACCGCGTAGAAGGAAAGAGAGAGCGAGAGAGAGAGAGAGAGAGAGAGAGAGAGAGAGAGAGAGCGAGATAAAGAGAGATGAAGATATAAGTTGCTGCAGTTGCGGCAGCGCCATCTTCGCTCGCGTTGCTGCAACTGCAGCAACTTGCATTGTTTCTTCGTGAGGGAAAATTCAATTGTGAAACCTAGGAATGTTTTAATAATCTGGTTTTTTTTTCATCGACTCCCGCGAACGACATATTCATCGAGCAACCAGCAGACTATTATTGTGACGCGTCGGGGCGAATTTTTGGCGGAACACTTTGAAGTTAGCGCGTCTCGATCGTTCGTCGCCGGTTTGAAATAACGACGATACGATTATCGAACGAATGACGCATTGACGATTCGAGCGGCCACACGTCTCTCTCATTTGGTTTTTTTGCGGATTCGCGCGATCGTGCACGTCCAATTACGTTCGCGATTGTGATACGGAAAGCAACACACTCCGAGAGATACGGTAAATTTTCAAGATCGATGAAAATTTGGTGTCTCGAGACGAGTCTGAATTTTTATCGCGTGTAATAATTGATAGTTACGACGAGGAATAACTTGTACAAATGTCGATACAATGACTCAGTCAAAATTGACGAATTTCGTGCGACGTGAAATTAAGATAATTTGATTAGGATAGAGACATGTGTGTATCTAATTCAGACTTGAAAATTTTTCCTATTCTAGCTATGTATATATGTTGAAGATAATTATTATGTGAAATTTATAGAGATAACGATATTTTGAATTTGCATATATTTCTTGGGATATAATCTTCAAATTAAAGATGAAAAGTTGAAATTTTTGTAATTCTCTGATAAGTCGGCGAGATGTGCACGATCATGGAGGTATCTCGTTTGTACCTCTCACAATCAGTTTAAAATTGCGTTTCGCGAATAGATGATCCGCGGATAGAATCACTATAAAAGGACAATTTCGTCACTTCGTTAATATGGCAGGTAGGCCGTTTGGACCAAAACGAAATTGACGGAGACGAAAAAGTTGGAACAGGATGGATCGGAGGCCAGTCGAACGCGAGAAAACGGCGACAAAAAGATATAAATAAAAACGGTGCTGTAGTGCGGGCCAGGATTTCCTATTTTTTCTCGCAGAGTCGAGGCGTAGACGAGGCGAAAACGACGCGAACAAATATAAGAAGAAAAGAGAAGGATAATATAGAGCAGCAGAGCGCGCAAGAAACAAAAAAAGGATGATCCACACGCACTCATCTCATGACTCTCTTTAAAAGTAACGACTGAAAGACTCTAGGCTGTACATAAAGTATAAGGCATGTATGTTCGGTGTTTTAAAAATGCAAAAATTCCTTATTAACGCAAAAAAAATTATACCTACGAAAAAAGTAAACCATATTAAGCAAGGCTACTCTCTCGGTGTTTTTTGGAACTAAACTTAAAATTTACCCTATTTAAAGCAAAAAAACCGTGAATAATGTAACTTTAAAGAAAGCGCGCGTAAACGCGAAACAAGTTATAATGAGTGTAAACGTTAAGGTCTCCTTAGGGTTAAAAAAAAAAAAAAAAAACATAACACAAGCTGAACAGCAACAAAGCGAAATGCAAGCTAATTATGATTGTGTGTAAACGTAAATTTAAACCTTTCCCTCTTCGCCCCGTGTCCGTTAGATCACTTTTTAACTGTCCACCGCCCTCTCCCCTGCCCCCTCCCTCTACTCTCACCTTTTCTCCCCTTCACTTCACACACTCCCACACAAGAGACACACTTTCGACAAAGATTTATAAATCACTCGGTGTGTGATTTGAGCTACTCAAAGTCTTTTTTGAAACAAGCATTATTATACGAAAAGGAGGGAAATATGTTCATACACTTGTTCCGCTACCACTATCTCACTCATTCCCCTCAACCCCCTCCCCTCTTCATTCTATACCCGCGAACTCGCATTATCGACATACCCAGAAACTTAAGCCCCGATATCCTTTATTGAAAGATTTATCGTTAGATGTGAAAAAAAAATGATATTTATCGTGCGGATGATAGTTAAATACGTGCGTTTCAAACTATGATTGTCGTTAATTCAATTTAGGGTTACGATGTTTCGTCGCGATGTTTGATGCGGTCTATAATCGGCGGATCTCAAATCTCCACGATCCATCTAGTGCAACACGGTACGTCTTTCGTCTTTTTTTTTTTTCTTTATTCTCACGAAAGGACAAGTGATATACGCCGGGAGAGGGGGGGAGGCGTAGAAAGCGCGAAAGTGCGGGACGAATTATCCGCATCCGGCGTCGTCGAAAATATAATTCGCGGTTGCCATAGATAACCTATCTTCTTCATGCATCGCATTGCTCGTAATTGAATCAAATTCTCTTGCAGGGCAAAGCTCAGTCGACGATCAAATTGTCGCTGGTTTCCTTTCTATAGGATATACGTTGTCCAATCGATACCTATAGTTTTGTGCACACATTCGAGGAAAATCGATCGGAAAAGAAATTGCTCAAAAGATCAAAGTAACTTCTTCTTTTTTTCATAGAGACGATTGATTATATTTGTATAAGATGATTTGATATTTACATTAATATTTTGCAGTATAAAAGAATGATAAAAATTTGAAATTGATCGGTAATCAATTAACCTTGATCGCAACCAAGGATATTTTCGACGACGTGAAGTTCAACCGCACAACTTAGGATGGCGATAGTTAGTATCGACGCGTAATTAACGAGACGCCCGCGTAATGATCTTCCAGCGATACATGCCTGTCGTGGCGGTTTAAATTACCGTTATCTACAGACACGTATACAGGCACTTGTTCTTCTCGTGACAAGGCAGAAAATTCTCACATTGACGCGAGATACTTAAAAAACGTTTCGCGATTTTAAAATTGTCGATCGCTAGCCGATTTTTCTGGCGACCTTCTTCTAAGGTTTATGGAGGAATTTCCGTTTTAGAAATTTGCAATTGTATACGCGATCGTCGGAAGAGAGAGAGAAAGAGAGAGAGAGAGAGAGAGAGAGAGAGAGAGAGAAATGAGAGAATTCGAGGTTAGGCAAGTACCGTTGTAGACGCGATTGTTGAAGCACTGATTTTTTCGTTCGTTTCTTTTTACGGGAGGGACGGCGGGACGAGACGGCACGACGAAAAGTTCCCCTTCAGTGAAGTGAATATTGTATTATTTTTTTTCCGTTATTGAGAGATCAATGTCTCTTTAATGCGCGCGCATCGCACGACGACAATCTTCGTTCAAAGACAATTGGCGCAAAAAATCTCTGATGTCTTTTTTTTATCCTTATTTTTAAAATACCTAATTGCCGTGGCACACAAAAAAAAGGAATAAGACTTAAGCGAATTGACCAATCACGGTCGAACAGTAAGGCAGCCATATTAAAACTTAAGCAACGCTTAAAATTCCGATGGATGAAATTCTTAAGTCTTAAGTCTTACTGCTTAAGTTTTTTTATGTGCCACGGCTCTTACTCTGAGGAAAACACAAAGATCCGAAAGAAAAACGAAAGATATCTAAAAGACATCTGGAAAATTAAGATCTCAGACTTAGTTCTCTCGGCTCTGTCTTTTGGATATTTGTTGTTTTAGATGGTGTCCCTTCTCCGTCTTCGAAAAGCACGATGATTATCGTACTGCGATATGCAAGGAAAAAACATTCGCAAAAGAGATCTGTAACTTCGTTTTTCGTGATCGAGGAATTCGGAAAAATCCTTTAGTCTTTAATCCATCGATCCGTTCGCGTCTGTGCACATCCTGTCGTCCCCCTCTTCGTCGCGGGCGATACGCTAAATAATCCGGCGAGTGACGGATTGGTCGAATACGGGGAGAAACAGAAAAATCTTTAAGAAATAAAAGATGATATATTATATTAAAATATCTGTGATGTAAAAAGTAACAAAATTTTGATGTATATTTTTCACAAATTATCGTAACCAGCTAGTATATATGTAATAAGATTACAGATATATTATATATATAATATACATATGTACATATATATATTATATATATACATATATATATATATATATATATATATATATATAATATATGAAAAAGAAGAAAGACTATTGTAATTACGGTGTGTGAAGACAAAGTAAGGCAAGACGAGTGAGGGAAGACAAACCGAGAGCTGACGGGAAACGAGCAAGTAAGGGACAGAGAGCGAAAAAGAAAGAGAGAGAGAGAGAGAAAGATATAGATAGATAGGTAGAAAGAAAGGGATACGGAAGGAGCGTGATTGCGAAATTACGTTGATCCACACCGGTGGTTAGACGGGACCAAGATGGCGGGCATCGCTCGGAAAGTCGGGTCCAAAGATTCCCGTTTTTTGCATTATCTTCGTTTCTCTTACGTTCTCGCGCGCATGGTTCTTTCCCTTTTACATCGATTGAAAGACAACAGAGAGATTCTCGTTCGTCCCCTCTCCGTTCTCGCGAAAGAGGAGAGGGGGTGAGGAAGATTAAGGAGGAAGGGCGAGACCCCTTTTCAAATCCTCTGACGATCATCTTTATTTCGAACCGCGCTTTCCCGTCTCATTTCACAATGGAATGGATTTTTTAGGCGCGATTTGAATAATGGAAAACTGGAAGATTTGGTCCGATTGGCCCTGAAACGGCTCAATATCAGCTACCTCACAATATTGTCACGTTTGGTATGGTACGAACGAGAAACGTTTGTGTGTCATGTACGTGGATATAAAAAAAAATGATTCTTATAACTCGATAGTTTAGAGAAACCGCCAATTGTTTTGTTTAAAAAATTTTATTAAAATAATAAAAATTTTACATTTATTTAATTGCGTACATTAATTTATCTAAAATAATAGAGAATAGAAAAAATAAAAATAAATTTTATAAAGATAAATGTTTAAAAAATTTTTAATTGTTTGCAAATTAAATTTAAATTTAAATAAAGTTTTGTAGTATATACGATAAAATAGAGATTTATGTATTGTAAAATTAAAATTATTTAATTTAGGATAACATACATTAAACTCGATGCTTCAATTTTTGAAATAAATATCCTTTTTTATATCATTACTTTTATTCTTTTTTTTCGTTGATGTCGCGAATAGAGACTTCCACGGACACACGGACGTCAACAGGACGAGGTCGTGTGAAAATGGTCTAAACAGTTCCAAATTGTGCCTAAGTTATGAGAGATTATGTTTTTACGATTTGCAGTAGCACGAATGAAAAATATATGAGAGTATCTCGTAGCAGCAAACAGATTCAGTTCGAGCGCGCTTGATCTGGACGACAACAGCGAATGCGATAGAGACAAAAGCGATATATAGAATTTCTTATTAAAGTAAATTAAACAAGGGTGTAATATTACCTACAACATACGTTCCAGGGCCGTCCAGCCGCCATCTTGCGTTCAACCTTATGTTCCGTTTTTTCGAATAAGTGCAATTAGGTACACGAACACGTACACACACACACACACACACACACATACACACACAATACATTGGCAGACACGTATCATGCTTCAACATACCCACGAACACGCGCGGGATCGCATACACACATATATAATATACGTCAAAAATACACGCGAGACACGTCGAGGAAAAATGGAGTAAAACGAACTGTTAACGCGCTAAGTTACCGTTTTTTAAATTCTATTTTCAATTCACGCATTCTCGAATGTTGGGATTTTCGTGATCAACGAAGAGCTGGCCTGTCGTTCATATAGGGATACAGACGCATGCACACATATACACACACATACACGAGACACGTGTACACGCTCAAGCGACCGACGTCGATTCGACGAAGAGAAAGGACTATCATCACGTTACGCGCGGATCTTTTCCTGAAATTCGTTGACAAGACATTTTTTTACATTTGACTGTTTATCATTTGTTTATACAAGTGCTGTCAGTCATTGCGGAGTTGATTTAAAATTGATAAAACCTATTTATATTTTGATCGTTACATTAGTGCTCTTCGTTATATTTTTAAGTCATTTTCTTTTATTTTGAGAAACGTAATTGTAAGATGAATCAGATAGGAGCAAAAAATATCAATTTCATAGAATTATTATTAGCTATAAAGTTCAAAATATGAAATAATATAATTAAAATTATAAAAAAAATCTGTTACCCAGATAAATTTAGAAATTTAAAATAATACATCTTCTTGAAAAAAAGCAGGAAAAATGTATAAAAATTCACAGAATTTCTCAATTTTTCAAATTTATAAATCTAATGATCAATGATTACATGTTTTATTCTATCATATAGTAGAAAACACTTTTATATATATTTCTTATATTTTATAAAACATTAAAATTTTATGTAAAGTGCATGTAAAATTATTGCGACGATGTTTTATCGCCAATGAAAAAAAATTAAAAATTAATCGGAAACGGTGGGGAGGGGGGATGAGAAAGGAAGATCCGCGCGCTTGCGAGGCCGGCAAATCCGCGCGAATGCGCCTGAACCAATGTAGCAAATCAGAAGGCGGTCCCCGTCGTCGGTCGGCAACTCGGTACCTTCCTGATCGGAGAAAGCTTTAACAAGCTCGTAGGCTGTAGTCATGCAATGACTCTAAAGATGTTTAGAAAGAAAAAAAGGAGCTCCGCGTTCGAGCGACATCGTATACGTTGATCGACCGCACGAACAGGGACCGTAAAATAATTGCAAAAAGAAAAAAAAAACAAAAAAAAAACAGAGTACCGACCGAATTGTGTTCAACTGGGCGATTCGCCGCCGCCGTCTCGACGTCGGGAACGGCAAACATGTAGATAGGGTAGATAGATATACGACGAATAAGTCGGAAGATTTGAGTGCGAGAATGGCAACATGGGGAGAATTGGTGCCCAGATCTCGTCTCCGAAGGGCCGCGAAGATGGCGAGAAACGGCTGCTTTTCGTATTGCGACTGTCGTGGGTGTATCCCCGATTCGCGACAGTTGAAAATGAACGAGCTCTCTGCGAGATTGTGCATTTTTGCCTCTTCCCATTTCGTTTCTGTACTCGCTCTTCGAGCGTGACAATTAGAATTCGTTCCACTCCGCATTTTTAATCGGGTAAAATGAATATAAATTACTCCGTGTATTTGTGTATGTGATTTCCTTGAATTACGAAAGCAAAATATCACGAAATAGCGGATTGATAAATTTTCACGCGGTAATTGAATTGTGTATTGATTAATCGTAACGGCTTATACTTTTATTTGAATGCTGAATATAATCAATCATAGAAATGAAGCAGATCACACGTTATCAATATGATATCACGATGAATTTTTCTCCAACAATCAATGTCTATTATTTTATTAAAATTATACGCGAAGAAATTATTATTTTTAGATTATCCTTCTGGTGATTCTTTAATCTTTGATGTCAACATTATCGTGCTAATCAGCTTAATCGATTCATTAGTATTTTCAAATCTTAATCCGCAAAGAAACTTTTATTTTCATTTTTTTTAAATATTTTATAAATTAAATGCTATTCTAATGATCGGTTCAAAATTGCCACGAAAGGGAAATTCGTGACTGCATCCTCGACAGTCGCAGATCTCATTCTCGCCAGCAGGCCTGATTGGAGGCGATCGTGTCCAGCACCGACTCAGCCTAGACTCTTCGACTAGTAGCCATTAGATAAATGGCGCTGGTACTATGTAGCTAGCACCGATGGTACTCGTAGTTTGGCGCTTTAGTTGTTTATATATATATATATATATATATATATATATATATATTATATATATCATGTTCTTTTCTATATATATTATCACTACCGCGTCAGATCTGGCTTGGCTGTGAGAATCACTAAGACTGCGATAAGGCGAGCCGCGCTATTGAGACGACGAGTGCCGATACTATCGAAGAAGCAAGTTTCTGTTTAATTATCTTGAATATTTGTAAACAATTCGCTCAAATATTTATATCTCCTTATTGTATACTAAGCGATTTTGCGTGAAATGGATAGGGATTCGGGGATACAAATGTCTAAAAGACGTCATTAAAAGGTCATAATTTTGAGACGATTTTTTAGTGTTGTTTGAATTATTTGAAAAATAACACGAGGAGAAGTATTAAGAGAAAATTAACAAAATCGCGTTACATATAAAGCTCGATCATCGGTACTCTAATCATCTAATCAAACGTCAGTACCAAAACGTCACACACCTGAATACGCCGGAACTTCAAAGTACGACCAACTAATTTGCGGACCAAGTACGCTGAATCGCCGGTAACAAATCAATCAAAAAGACATACACGCATGTACCCTGAGAGAATGAAAAAAAATATTTTCTTGTCTCGCGCGTGGCTCTCGCCGTTCGGTCTCAGCGAGGATCTCGATGTTGATAAGGGCAGCCAGATCAGATCTCCTCTATGGGCAACAATGATTTTAATGATTAATTGAAGAAAAATCCAGTTAAAAAGACTCTGTAATCTCGAGGGAAAGAGATAAATTAGGGAAACTAAGCATCCGATCCTCGGAAAATTCCCCGAGCCCCTTCCTCCGCACTCCACCCTGTCAACAGGATTGACCCATCCCCTCCCCCCACCCTCCGCTGACGAAAACCATCACCCTACGGTCTTATTATGCAGCTTTTATGCACACAGCTGACTTCTATCTCCCACCAGCCGCATTCGCATACTCGGCGAAACAGCATATCAGAAATAAAAAAGTATACGCAGTCTGCTCTCTAACATTACAGCTACAGCAACATTGCAGCCTCCAGATACCAGTCGTCTCCTTACAGTAATTCGACGGGGTCGCCGAGACGGGATCGAGAGATTGTCGCGTTCGTGATAGACGCCAAAATCGCTCTAGATACGCGCGACGATTAGCACGACCAATCGACAATGGAGCATATCACACGGGGAACCGATCCGGTTGAGGGGACGCGGAATCTTTCACGGAATCGGGCATCGCAACGGGAGATTCAATGGGTCTTTTTGGAATCGCGCGACTAATTGCCCCGTTGCAATTGATTGATTTCTGATTTTCTTTTCGAGCGTCCCTCGATGCGGATTCGGATTTCTTGAAACGGGTCCAATCGGTAGATTAGAGATCGGAAGCGCGATAAGTTTGACAGATCTCGTCGCCGCAATCATCGATCCTGGATCGGACGAGCGTACCCGTCCGACGCGCGCACCGGGCTGCATACTCGCCCGGTCTCTAGCGATCAAAGCAAAAAGAAAACAAAAGAAAACCGGCAATAACACATACACACTATACAAGCAACAATAGACATTTCACTCAGTATGAAGCGATCGCGTGGTGACCGCGATCGCTCGCGGCACTCGCAACGATCGCCGTGCGACGGAGCAAAGAAAAATAAAAAAAGAAATATAAGCAGTTGTATACAGATTACTAAAACTCTCTACGTCACATATACATATTATCCAGCAGTGATTTACGCTAATGCAGATGCCACGCAGAGCAATGCAAAAAAATAAAAAAAAAATAAATAAAAAAATAAAAAAAAAACAAGGATCGCCTCGGCCTCGAGTCACGATTGACCCGGATCGAATCGACAGCTTAGGACCGCGCGATCGGGAAAGGGAACGATCTTGCACGATCGATAGGATATAACGCTATACGATGAAAAGACGACGGATCGTCTCTCCTGTCAATAGTACAGACGCGATCGCCGTCGATCGCGATGTCACGAGGTCGCGGGCGAGGTATCCCGCAAATCAAAACCCGCAGTCAGTGCAGAATATAATAAACTATAAGTGCAGAGGAAACAAACTACTATAGTATATAAAACACAGAAAGGTATATTATATATATAAAATATATTAATTATTATTATTATATGATTCTTATATGATTATTATTATTATTAAAGGAATACATAAAACAATATTATTAATAACACCGAAAAAAAGTACTATATTACTACTCTATTATTAATTATTATGATTCTTATTATAAATTTAATGAAGACAAAATAACATTCCAACCGTCAATGTGCCACACGACTTTTTATATGCTCTTAAGGAAAAATTAAAAAATGATGTTAACGCGCGAAGAGTTATAAGGGTACGCGAGATTAAACAAGTACCGAGATGAGATCGTCGTAAAGCAGCGTGGACAAGCAAACTTGATGCGGACAATTGTTCGCGAAACAATTGATAGGGCTCCGCTTTAAGAAAGGCTCGTGGGAAAAATGAAGCAGAGCTAACTTTAACGGGCGCCTCCCCCTTTCCCCCTCCCCCCTCTCCCTCCCTCCTCCTCGAACCCCTTTGTGTGATTTTTTTTTATACTGATAAAAGCTCGTTGCTTATTTTGCAATTAGGAATCTTTCATTGAAAGCTTCTTTTTTATATTAAATATTTATTGTGCTCAGGCAACACAATAATTACTTCGTCGAATTTAAGTTAGAATCTTTACACGAGATGTTTTTGATTCATCTCTATCGTGCCACCAGGACTTTCTTTCACATGCATCGTAAGAGATTTTCCGATTGGATTTATATCTCTCGCGGTTTGCAAGAGTAATCGAGAAGTATCGTTTACAAGGTAATAAGAAAAAAAAATTTTGAGATCCTCGATAGAAAAAAAGTTTGAGAACAATTTGAAGCTGCACATCACTGAGATTTGGCATGATGTAAAATTGAGAAATCTTGGTTTAAATCTTGGGGTTACATCTGGTGATTTGATTCATCCGCGATTGAAATACTCGCCGCTTATTGAGTGTCAGACAGGAGAATCAATCAAATAAATGATGCAAAAACGTTTGTCATTAAATTATAATGAGAGAAGCTTTAAGGAGCTAGAAATATCCTTGAATTAAGGACAAGAAAAAAGATTCTTATCGATTCTTATCGGGTATTTTTACCTTGTCGTAGTAGATTTATAATTTATGGGATTCGGGAACGATCGGGATCATCACTTGGAGGAAAGCTTGATGCTGTGCGCTTTATTCAGAATTTCCTCTGCTTTTCATTCGCGGTTTATTCCATATTCCATGCATTTTATCCAATCGTAAGCTCGCGAGAGAGTAAACGCGGTAAGAGTCGTGCGATTTAACACGGGGATACGCATGCGATAAATGGTATGAAACAAGAAACCTTCTGTAAAACGGAACATGTCGCATAAAGGAGACAATGTAAATATCTCGAGGAGTCCATTCGAACACAACGAGCATTCTCGATTTCTCTCGTAAACGAGAGGAGGGCACCCGCAAATGTTTCCCCGCAATTGATCTTGTCGGTCGATCGGTGACAAATCCGGTACAAGCATACGTAAGAGTAATTGCGACAATGTCGTTGGGGATTATATATAAAGCATATTTATATAATTAGCTCATTGATTATGTGCGTTAATTGGTAACGCGCGCGATAGCCGCGAGAAAGTGATTATTATTATTATCATTATTATTATATTATTATTATGTGATTATTATTTTAAAGGTGAGTGTGAAAGATTGAAGATATGCGAATGTGTGAGTTTGAAAGTGCACGCACGCACGAGTATAGATGATGAGCAAATTATCGAAATACGTGTGTATGCACGAGACGTAGATATGGATATACAAAGTGAACATAAAAGTGATTTCTTATACATATATATATATTGCTACTGCTTAAACATAAAATATTTCTACACAAACAACTTCTAAAGAATATATATACATATATACAAATATACAAAATGCATATGAATATATATATATACAAGGTATTTCAGGGTAGATCAATGAGACTTCAGAGTTTTATAGGGAATTTAATTTGGAACAAAAAAGTTCCTATAAAGGAACTTTTAGGCCCGGGAACATTTTGTTAAAAAGTTATAACTAATAAATTCTCTATAAGTAAATTAATTATAATTAAAATTTTTAATAAGAATATTATTATGTTTGCATTTACAATGTTTACACTATGAATGTAGTGTTTATACAAAGATCATTGAAAGATTTTTTCAAGTTTCTAGTTTCTTTTTGTTTTGAGGTTATTTTTTTTGAACGTCTTATCAGAATTCAATGAAATTGGTGTAGTTTGTTATTTAATTACAATTATATCAGATTTATTCTGTTACTTTTTTTAAATGACTGAAAGGTTTTGAAATTATTTTTAAAAATCATTAAAAAACATAATTTTTTGAAGTTTATTACCTATAATTTTTTAACGAAGCGTTTCCGGACTCATGTTTATAGGAATTTTTTTGTTCCAAATTTAATTTTCTATAAGATCCTGAAGTTTCATTGATCTGACTTGGAGCACCCTATATATGTATACATATACATACAACATCTATGTGTTTCAAGATAAAGAAAAGACTAAATATATACGCTAACAAATATCACTGAAATAATCACGTACGCGATCATGTGCAAAATCGCGACAGAGATACCCTTGGTATGCATATAAATACACAAACACATGCGCAGCATGTAGATCGCGTAGAGATTCGTGGATGGTTATTTACCGGATCGCGTGTCTCAAATGCAAAACCAACAGTGAGATAACGTACGTACAACTTACTTTATTACAATATACATATGTATGTATGCGTACGTATATATCGATCGAATATTTGTCGACGATGGTTGACCGACATCGCCATCATTATCATCTTATCAACATTATCATTCCCATCATCATCATCATTATTATCATCGCCATCGTCGTTACATATTATTGCCGTCGTTAAGTATCCTTATGGAATCATTACGATAATTATCCGTTTTGCAGACATTCGCGCGTCTTTAAAAACGTTCCTTCTTTGCCTTAATTAATCATCATATATGAGCAGCGAGTTACATTTCGTCGAAAACGACAATTTTATATTAACTTTATATTATTAAATAATTATACGTTATATGTATTTGTTTATATATACATATCTTTTTACAGAACATTGTGATGCTGCCATATTTAAAGCAAATAAAATATTAATAATTTTCTAATATGCAATTCTAAAAAAAACATTGCAATCCTATTTTGATTTGCTTTTCGGTAAAAAGCACATTAATCTTTCAAGTTTCTTGTGGTTTGATTCGATTGTGCGATTTTCTCTTTTTCCTCATCGCTCTTATTTTTATCATCAAACTTTCAAACATAATTTAAAATATTATTTCTGGCTTTCGTCAAAATCGCTCTTTATGCGATGACCTCTTGCACTTTTGAAAATCTATTCTCGAGCTTTGTTAAATATTTATTGATCTATTTGCAAAATATTATACAATTGCACTGGACCTGGACTAAATTGAAAAAGCCAAGTATAATTAGATATCAAGCTTAATGAAAGAAAGTAAGGCTAGTGATTTTTCGAAGGCTTCAAGATTCGAAACTTCGAAGATTTAATGCTGTGTACTAAAATTTTCAAAAATTTTCGAAATTGTGAAGATTTGAAATTTGAAAGCTCCGAAGATCAAAATTTTGAAACTTCGAAACTTTGAAGCTTCGAAATTTTGAAGTTTCAAAACTTCGAAGCTTCGAACTTTTGATACTTTAAAGCTTTGAAGAATCAAAATATAATTATTAATTTAATATGATAATAATAGTACTGCGAGATATTTATATAATAAAATCTGAACAAAATTTCTAATGTTGTAATAATTAATGTGAATTAAACAATTACATATTTTGTGAACATATATATTAATTAATTCCTTTTATTTACAATATTTTTAGCGTTCCTTGAATGAATTCGCCATTTGCATGAATATATTCTTCGAAGTTTCGAAGTTAACTTCAAATTTACTTAGAAGCTTCGAATCTTCAAACTTGTCAAAAGTAATAGCCCTAAAAGAAAACATTAACACAGATATCATTCTAATATAACGTACGCATACATGCATATGTATTATAAACTTCAAAATAATTTAAACATCCGTTTCCTACGCTACAATCTAACTTTGTCGGAAATTCAAAAGTCGAGATTTGTTGTTTCTTCATTTGTTATTCTTCACATAGAAGCAAGAATCTTATCGAACAGCAATCTTATCAGCAGCAACAATCAAAAGCACATGTGTTCATAGACGCATAGACCGTAACTGAAGAACTCGAGAGATCAAAAAAATACAAAAGGGAATAGAAAAAGGAGGCGAAAAAAGGGTTGGAGCGAGAACTGAAAGTCAAATATTTCCTGACCTCCGTAGAATGAACGTTCGACCCTCCTTCGTGAATCTTCAAGCTCGCGAGAAGTTTTTGTTTGAGTTGTATCTATTGTTTATCAATCTCCCGTCGTTTTCGGGATTCTCGTCATTCCACGATCATTCCACCGCGTTCCTCTAATCGTACTCTTGAGTAAATTGTTTTGAGCGCACATGATTGACAAAAAGTCAATGTCCGCATCTGTGCGGAAGACTATACTAAAATCATTCCAGAAGATACATACTTTAAATTCCTACATTGTGTACTGCTTTTACTTGTGGCTTCTCTTTGCCCTATTTTGACACCATACACAACAAACGTCAGACATGTTTCTTAGACAGTTTTTGTAACGTCCAATTGGAACTAGTTTTGGAGCTAGTTTGCGCGTTTATTGGGACCTGCTTAGTCTCCTCCAAATGTGAATTGAGTGATAATTCTGCGAAAACACTTTCACTCTCCGTTTACTACACGTTTGCTCTTCCGCGACAACGGCAAATTTCCTGGCAGGTGCGCGGAAGGCGCCCATCTTGCGCGACAATGCGGTATGGCACGCATGACTTTAAAGATGCGTGTTCCACCAAAGTATCGGTACGTTATAAAGGAAATGAAAAAGTGAAAGAAAAAAAAAAGACCAAGTCCCGCAACTTTCCTGAGCGATTGCGAACGCGAATGGGGCGCCCGTTGGCTTTCCTGAGAAAAACGTTGGGATTCAAAGCGTTATCAAATTATCCTATCCAAAAATGTTAGTTAAATGTTCCAAGAGACAGAGATTAAAAAAAAAAATATGCAGACCATCAGGATAGTACGTAAAGACGTATTATTAAATTGAAAAATAAAATAAAATTGATAAATGAAATATTGAACGAGCTTTGTATATCGCGGAGCTATAGATCCACGCTGCTTTACTACGATGTGGTCTAACGTGAAATAAATCATAATTCTAATTTGGTTGTATATATAGATTGTGCGAATCATATTTGTACATAGCGCGTAGACGTATATACGTTTTTTCTGTAAAGTAAAAACACATTTCAATAGCTCCGGTCGATGGAACCGATTCTTCTTCATAGGCAGAAAACACGCTTAGAAATCCGTTTTAACCAGCCACGATCCTACGTTAAATACTCATCGTATGATTATCTATTGCAAAAGTATTAACAGACTTCTCGCGTGTGGCTATTCTACGATCGGTGTTTCGAGAATTGTGAATTTTGATGTTATGAGAGAAAAATCGCGAAAGCAATTCAAAAGGAAAAACCGCGTTGGGCGCAGAATTATATTCAGTAATAATGTACTCTCGCGTGGTCGAGGATTTCTATGGTTTTCGTCCGCGATGATTAAGTGTCCACCAACATTCTCGTCGCATCGAAACGCCGATCAGTAGCCGCCATTGTATATTATCCATTGTTTTGCTCCTCAAATGATCCGTGTAACACGATAGATGTTTTTGAAGGCACAACAATTGACCGGATCTTCGAAATGTCGTCGATCGAAACCTACAATAATTAATATCGACCGACAGTATGCGTTTTATTCTCTCTCTTTATTGCGCCGATCGAATCCTATTTATCGCCCTTCCCTTCGCCTCGAACGCGCCTCGTTCGACGAAGGCCCTTCCGTCCGAGGACGAAGAGAAGAGCACAATCTCTCAGAATTGATCGGCTGCTAACGCTAACGCGACATCGGTCGTCGACCTTTCGACGATTCGGCCATAAGGGCACCCCATTTAAACAGGTCGTTTAATTAATCCCCAAAGCTAATCAAGCAAACAGAGCCAGTTCTATCGCGTAAAACACCGCGGGCGCTTTTATTGAGCGCGCGCCTTTCGGGCGCCGTTGTTTTTATCGTTGTATCCAACACGGCGGGAGCTTATTTCTTAAGCGAAGCACTCCTCCCCCTTAACCCTTCCCCACCCATCGTCCCCTTTCCCCTCATCGATCCCCCATGCGAATCCCTCTCGATTCGATCCCTCGTAGGAGGACCCGGGTTCTCTACAAACACGATGGCAGGAGTAGCGGCGAGCGGGTCAGTTACAGCCAGCCGACGTTAACGTTTTAACGACGCGTCTTTTTTTGTACCTTACTTCTTTGTTCTCGTGTCCCTTCGTGATCGTTCGTCAAGTACAACAATAGCGACAGCAACAGCACGACAGAGCGCGCAAAAGCGGGATTATAAAGCGCGCGTTATCTCTCGCACCTTCAAGCGCGTACCTTCGTACCTTCTCGATCGAGCTCGTCCGATGCTCGATTGACCTTTACGCTCTACCCTCAATTTCTCCCTTCCTCCTCTGCCACATTTTTCCTCCCACACCCTCGTCCCCCTTTTTGATTTTAAACGATGTATCTTCTAGTTGTTAAGGTACCCCGAGATAAGTCCGAGGCGTATCGAGGATCGGACACTTCTCTTCGACTCGGAATAAAATTGTTATGATGCAAGGGTTGTTATACGCGAGTAGTAGTGTGTGTATGTGTGTGTGCGCGCGCTTAAAAAAAAAAAAAAAAGGGAAGTCTTAATCAGGCGCGAGAATAGGATAGCGCGTCTCGACGGTAGAGCGTAATGATATGACAAGAGCTGATTTATCTCGTTGGGGCTTTGGAAACATTCAATTAAATTATCGCGTATAAATATTCTAGTTATTGACGGGCGAGGTTTTGTTCGCTCCCCCGAGAGCTCCCCGTTATCGTCTTATTGATATAATGTAATAATTGGCGCCGCTGTGATAATTGTTGTCTTGACTGTGAATTACAACGCGCGATGCGAAATCGATATATCAAAAAAGAAAAAAAAAAGAAAAAAAAGATAAAAAAGAATATTAATAATAATGATAATAAA